>NC_140581.1:470831571-471384071 GCF_964204655.1 Triturus cristatus | reverse complement strand
AAGCATATGCTACTGGCAGGATCAACCAAGTAGCCGCACCTGCTGACAGGGTCCGGGGGGCCACGTGCCCATCTCCCCGACCGGACCACCTTCGCGCAACCCCTTTCCTCTCGGGAGCCTGCTGGGGGGAAACAAGCCCACCTGCCTGGGCGGGAGGGCTCGCTGGAGGGGTAGAGCGAGGTGGCACGTCGCATGGGCACCTGCAGGCCCAGCTGTCTCCCCCGGGGGGGGAGGCGGGCTGAGGCGCAGCCTGAGTGAGACGCAGGTGTGCCGGGGCCTGGTGGCGGCAGCACCCCTCGGAACAGTCGTCCCGAGCTGCTGCGGAATTGTGCTGGACGGAGAGGGGTGGCGGCATGGCGCACGGGGCATACGGACCTGCTGGGCAACAGCGTCCGAGGGTCTGGCGCCACCCGACCCCTTCCGCTCAGGGTCAGACCACTGGGGGGCACGAGCTGCCAGGGCCGCTCGGCCTTCGCTCTGCTGGGTAGGGTGAAGGGCCTCCCGCCAGGCGGCAGGCCCTCGAGTCGGACAGTCCATGCGGGGAGGAAGCTAATTGCTTGAAACAACAGCTGAGGCTAGCCAAGCAGTCCATCCCTAAACGGACCGAGAGTGCCTAATCGATCAGAGTACGGTCGGGGCATCCCCTCTGCAGGCTGCCCTGCGCGGGGGGGATAGTCGCTTCACATCCCTGCCGGCTCCCGGGGCGAGCAGGCACGAAGGGAGGGCCTATCGATGGGGACCGGGAGGCAGGCACACACCGGGGGCAACGGCGGGCGGCCCCGGGCGCTGCCTTCCCCGTCAGACCTCACGGAGGTCTGACCCAGCAACCCGGAGAAAAAAGGACCATCGGGAAGGGGCTGAGAGGCAGCTGCCTTCCCCGTCTCGTGATCGCCGGACCTCCCGGAGGTCTGACCCAGCAAACTCAGAGAAAAAGGACCACCAGGAAGGGGCTGAGAGGCAGGTGCGTACCTGGGCCCCTGGGGGCCCCGGCGGGCAGGCCCGGGTGCTGCCTTCCCCGTCTCGTGATCGCCGGACCTCACGGAGGTCTGACCCAGCAAACCCGGCGAAAAAAGGACCATCGGGAAGGGGCTGAGAGGCAGGAGCGTACCCGGGCCCCTGCGGGCCCCCGAGGGCGGGCCCCGGGTCTGCCTTCCCCCGTCTCAGGATCGCTGGACCTCACGGAGGTCTGACCCAGCAAACTCGGAGAAAAAGAACCATCGGGAAGGGGGCTGAGAGGCAGGTGTGCGAACCCAGGCCCCTGGGGGCCCCACTTCGGGCAGGCCCGGGTGCTGCCTTCCCCTGTCTCGGGATCCACGGACCTCACGGGGCTCTGACCCAGACAACTCGGAGAGAAAGGACCATTGGGAAGGGGCTGAGAGGCAGGAGCGTTCCCGAGCCCCTGGGGGCCCCGGAGGGCGGGCCCCGGGTCTGCATTCCCCTGTCTCGGGATCGCCAGACCTCACGAAGGTCTGACCCAGCAAACTCGGAGAAAAAGAACCATCGGGAAGGGGGCTGAGAGGCAGGTGGGCGTACCCGGGCCCCTGGGGGCCCCGCTTCGGGCGGGCCCGGGTGCTGCCTTCCCATGTCACGGGACCCACGGACCTCACGGGGCTCTGACCCAGAAAACTCTGAGAGAAAGGACCATCGGAAAGGGGCTGAGAGGCAGGAGCATACCCGGGCCCCTGGGGGCCCTGACGGGTGGGCCCCGGGTCTGCCTTCCCCTGTTTCAGAATCGCCGGACCTCACGGAGGTCTGACTGACCCTCTCCCTAGTAATCCGGAGGAAAATTACCCCCCTTTCTTGTAATCCGTGCGCACGAGGTAACAGAGGGGACCCATGGCGCGAATATACTCAACCTCCTGGAGCCCTCGCTGGGATCCGGGAGGCAAATAGACCCTCATCGAGACTTCCAGGCAAGCCCAGCCATCTGGTCACCCCATTGGAAAGCATTGCGCGCGATCAGATGGCCGAAGGGACATGCGCGACCAGATGGCCGAAGGGACGTGCGTGACCAGATGGCCGAGGGGACAGGCGCGACCACATGGCCGAGGGGAAAGGCGCAATCAGATGGCCGGGCTCGAAAGGGAAGCCATCTGGTCACTCTGTTCCCCAACGAAGGAGTGAGCGGGCGCCGGGGCATGGGGGACCGGAGGCCCAGGGCCCCTGCTGGGCACCAGCCGTGGAGGCTAAGTGGGGGACACGACGGGCCCTCCGACCCGGGGCCCGCAGAAAACCTTGACAAGCAGGGGAGGCCTGCACAGGACCGACAGACCCCAGTCCCGGCCCTTGGCAGAGCGGCAGGCCGGGAGACAGGGCCCAGGGCCGCAGCACCCGGCACGGGCGGGCCCCTGGACCCAGCCGGGGCTCCCAGGACCGCAGGTGAAGGGGAAGCCTCCCCGGGCCCTCCAGACCCCGTCCCGAGCACCCAGCCACGCGGCGGGTCCCAGGACGGAGCCCGGGGTGGGGAGGCCGCCCTCCCCAATGCCCTCAGGGGCCCGGTCGGAGCTCCTGAAGCCAGCCGAGCGAGGGGAGGCTCCCGGCCCACAACGGAACCCCGTCCCGGGCCTTTGGCAGTGGCGTAGGCCGGGGGACGGGGCCCAGGGCCGGAGACCCCGACCCAGGGCCCGACCGGGCCCCTGGACCCAGCCGGGGCTCCCAGGCCCGGAGGCGCAGGGGAAGCCTCCCCGGGCTCTCCGGATCCTGCCCCGGGCACCCTGCCATACGGCAGGACCCAGAACGGATCCCGGGGCGGGGAGGCCGCCCTCCCCGGGGCTCTCAGGGGCCTGGCCGGAGCTCCTGAAGCCAGCCGAGCGAGGGAAGGCTCCCCGGGCACAACGGAACCCCGTCCTGAAGGACTGGGCTATTCTACGGCCCAGCGGTGCCAGGGGATAACACCTGAAACCTTCGTGGGTTACCTGTTCCGGCGTACAAAACACAGAGACACGGGACACTTCCTGCGGCGACAAAGATCAGCATTTATTTACTGCAGGGATACAGAAATCGCAAGAAGTAAACAGAGAGACTGCTTCGAATTGCACAAGTGGATCGCTCCTTTTATACACATTTTCGTCATTGCACAACATGACGAACAAAAGGTTACAACTCAGTTCCCACAGTAAACTTCAAAAGGGTCGCACTCATGTTTCAGAAGTCCGGAACATAATTACAGCAGCATTGCCGGATCCCAACTGTAAAAGCACATTATCCCCACATTAAACACATTCCATTCCGACTGTAAACGAATTAGGAGAAGGGACAGGAACAGATGCAAAAGAAAGACAAGGATATACAACAGATTGAAATAGAGTGTAGAGAGCAATATCGGAAACTCGATTGCAGGATCAAGGGACTCGTGCCTAATGCATGCATGACTGAAACAATAGACTGGCACGGCAAGATGAGCCTCGAGCGGAGCCATCTGCCCTTGCCGTGTCAACCCCCTCATCATAAAGACACCTTCAAGGAACACGTGTCCTCCGCGAAAGCTTGGGGATCCCAGGGTCACGAAGCGGACAGTGTCCGTTCGCTGGCTACTTGAGGGCAAGAAACAAAATGGATGCCGCATCTAAAATGGAACCCGAGGGTTCAGCTGGACATACCCAAGAATGAGACGAACCGTACATAATAGCGTAGCGAAAACACGTACACCCACTAAACTCGTCATTTGCGGTTCGTAGATACCAAACTCGTCCATATTCGAACACACCCAAAAAGTCATTGCGATTCCCACGGAACCTCAGACGCTCCTTTTGCCCTCATGTAGGCAAGCACTAGTCGAGATCAGAATCGATTTCGATATTCATCAAATCGTTCAGTTGTTGCTGGAACATCATTCTATCCATCAATGTCTCCTTGGTAACAGATGGCCGTCTTATACACGTTGTAGCACAGAGACCACATAAGGCAGGACCACACTGCACACAAAGACAACACGTGAACAAGAACGTTACAACAACCCCTACGATCATCAGAATCTTCCAACCCCAAGTTGATATCAGGCCCCAAAACCATCCTAGAAGTGTCCAACCACCCTCGTCCACGTGTATGGACTCGGAGATCTTATGTAACTTCGAGATGGCTTGGTAAACAGTTGGAGCGTTGTCAGGGATGAAAATGCAACAACTCGAATGGATCACTTTGCACACACCACCTCTATCTGCAAGAACAACGTCTAGAACCATACGGTTCTGCAACGTCATAAGTCTATCTAAGAGCACTCGCAGTTATGTTAGCAGTCAATTCTACCACACGGGTCAACTGTCTCAGGTTCCTACTATTAACCATAGGTCCCCAAAACGGCAAGAAACCCTTAAAGAAGTCTCCTGCTCCTTGACCGGCAGTGTCCTCTTCACTAATAACACCTCTCACAACTCTAGTTTTGTGATAGTCTGAGGCAACTGTAAAAGTTGGTGGCAAAAGATTCGCAATGTAACAGGTACCCGAAAAGTCACGGGGCAACCATGTATATGCACGTTCATAACATACGAAATAAGTACCCTTGGCAGTCAGGAAAACAGGGGAAGAGAGCGTTGGTAAAACATACGTATCAGTACAAGCACTCTCCCCAAGTTGAGCTCTCGGATTTCGACCAAAACCTTTCAAGCAGAAGTTTCCAAGGTGGGGTACGATCCATATTGGAGACGAGCTCTTAAGCTGTCTATCACCCACTGACATACTATAATCAGCCTCACTCAGATCTTTATAGGCTTGCACCTCTTTCTCTGGAATAAGCGATGCATCAAAAATATCTCTATCTAAATCAGCAATCGCTATCGCCAAAGGCTTGTGGTACGGACCAAGACCGAAGTTTGCAGAGCGTGGCTCTCGACTGGGGTAGGAATCTAGTGCACTACGGAACATAGTTTGGAATGCTCGAGCTGACCCTTGGGAGCTATAAGGAAGAACCAAGTACGGAATACCCCTATCCATGGTATGTGGCATTAACCCGCACACCCAACAATTGGTAGTATTCATCACCAACTGATGCTGATGTAGGAGTTGAACGAAGGAATTATTCATGAATTCCGCACATCTAACCTGTTCATGTTGGGGCAGAGGATGAAAGGAATGTGGAGAAACAGTGGTAATAGAACCTAGTTTAGGAGGAAAAGTAGGTGAGATGGGAAGCAATAACAACTGTATTCCAAAATACACTCCACCCACCAATAGCATAGATACAGTCAGAAACAGCAGGAATACCTGAAACAAAAAACATTTTGTTCGTATAATCTTATGCAATTTTGATCTTTGCGCCGACATCCTTTCTACTTCCAACAGCTTAGAGAATGCCATCCTCTAAAAACCGTCCGTGACGTCCTTGACGCACTTCGTTCTGAGTAGCGATTATCAATTCCCAGGAGTTCCCAGGAGTCGACAAAAGGTAACCGACCTAGTGTCAGTAACCTGCTAAACAGAAAGGAGTACCCGCACGGCCCTACGGTTAACCCGGATGATAGGTTTTCGCAAACAAACACCCAACTTAGTAAAAAAATCTCTTAGCTGTAAAGAGCACACATAAAAAGGAACTCAAAAATCGGAAAAGGATATAGTTGTTCTTAATGTCCGTGGCAACAATAAAAGAAAATATACGGAAAATGTTATTAGTCTTTGTCACGTGGACGAAGAAAATATCGATTTCTTCCAGGTCGAATCTGTTCTTCAAATAATTGTTCAACTGGTGAAACAGTGTTCAGTGGATCAGATGACAATGCACACCTTGAGTTCTCCAAAACTGACGGCTCAACAGATGTGTCTGGCTGCAATGAATTGTCTCTTACAGGTTGAGCATCACTAAACGGCACAAAGCATAGAGGGGTCTCGGTTTCCGTTGCCGCAATACCAGTTCTCACCCAACTGTCTGCTGGTAAAGGGATCGGAACTTTCTTGGTATGGGTGGCGTGAACCCAGTTCTTTCTGCCTTCCAACCGAACTGCAGTCCTTGTAGCCAGCAGCACTTGAAAGGGACCCACAAATCTCGGCTCCAAGTTACGTTTTCTGCCAAAATTGCGGGTAACAACCCAGTCACCCGGTTGAAGCCGATGTCCAGGACCCTCTGTCTGTGCCGGTAAAGCTTCAAAGACCTGTTGATGAATTAACCTCAGTTTAGCAGTCAGATCATGAAGATAATCAATTAGCATTGGATACTCAAGACTGTCAAAGGCCCTAGGCCTCGGGACTCCCCAAATGTTCGCAGGGCGGCCGAACATAATCTCATATGGGCTGAGCCCTACTCGAGAGTGCACAGTCGCTCTGGTTGATAAGAGAGCCAGAGGCAAGGCATCAGGCCATGACAAACCAGTCGTAGCTTGTATCTTCGCAAGTTTCAGCTTCAAAGTACCATTGTACCCTTCAACCAAACCCGCTGCCTGGGGATGATTGGCGCTATGGAATTTCTGTCGAATTCCAAGGCCCTTACACACACTCTGCATCACACTTCCCACAAACTCGCTCCCATTATCTGACCACACAATCCGTGGCATTCCATACCGAGGAAAGTATTCCTTCAGTAGGACTTTCGCTGTGGACAGAGCAGTATTATCCTTAAGAGGATAGGCCTCGATCCATCTGGAGAACGCACAAACCACAACCAGAACGTACTTCAGATTATTGCATCTCTCCATATGGATGAAGTCCAGTTGGATAACCTCAAAGGGACACGTAGGAGGAGCAAAATGGCCGGGTAGAGTGGGGGTGCCCTTGCCAGGATTATGCATCAAACACACAAAAAAAATTCTTAACCACTCTCTCAGCACATTTAGCAATACCATTGTTCTTCCATACAGGGGACAATAACTTACATATACCTTTCGCACTAATGTGTGACAAGCCGTGAGCCATAGTCACAACGGCTAGCACATATGCATCCGGTAACATCCACCTCTGACATTCCGACAAGTCAACCCAACATCCATGCGTGTCTAACTTCCCCGTACTTTCTTTCCACTTGGTCTTTTCAGTTTCGGTGGCCTCATTCTGAATTGCTTTCACGCTCTCAACAGTGTCTTCACACATACCAGTCTCCGTCGGCCACCTCACTGAACTCGTAACATACATTCGGGTTACAAGATTCTTAGCCGTTTCTTTAGCAATCTCATCCGCAAATGCATTACCACGACCAACGTCATCCATAACCTTTCGATGCGCACTACACTTAATGATCGCCACCTGTTTAGGCAATGTAAGTGCATCCAAAAGATCGTTCACGAGCTGTCCGTGTTGGATCTTCGTACCATGCGATGTCATAAATCCTCTTTCTCTCCACAATCGACCAAAACTATGTGCAACACCAAACGCATACTGACTGTCGGTAAACACATTCACTCGCTTTCCCTTAGACAAAACACACGCTCTTGTCAACGCAATCAATTCTGCCGCTTGCGCTGAATTCTGACTCAATCTCGCAGTTTCCACAACCGTGCTCAACGTCACTACGGCATACGCAGTCGTCACATCACCATTCGGCAACTTAAAACAAACCATCAACATACAAAGTGCCATCGGGGTCTGTCAATGGAGTGTTTTTCAGGTCCACCCGACCCTTCGTTTCTTCCTCAGTTCGTAAATAACAATCATGTGGTGGTACATCATCGGATTCCATATTAGTCGGCAACAATGTCGCCGGATTCAGCACATTACAACGCTTGATCTGTATATGACTTGCCAAAAGGGTCAACTCATACCCGGACAACCTTGCACTCGTCAGATGTTGAGTTTTTGTCCGATTCAGGAGAGTGTCAACTGCATGCGGAACCATCACTATGAGCATATTATCCATGACCAGACCTGCGGATTGTCGAATAGACACCGCAGCTGCCGCTGTCGCTCTCAAGCAACTTGGCAACGCTCTAGCTACCGGGTCTAAAGTCGAGGAAAAATACGCACATGGTCGCTGCTTACCACCAAATTGTTGCGTCAAAACACTCAACGCACAACCTTCTCTCTCGTGAACGTATAGTGTAAATGGCTTACTGTAATCAGGAGTACCTAACACAGGAGCCGAACACAGCGCATCACGTAGTTCAGAAAAACTTTTCTGACATTCTTCCGTCCATGGCAAAGGAGTCGAAACATCCTTGCACGTGAGAGCTATCAATGGCTTCGCTAACAGTGAAAAGTTCGGAATCCACTGCCTACAGTATGACGTGATACCTAGAAAGGCCCGCACATCTCTCTGAGTTGTTGGCACAGTCATTCGAGCAATTGCTGCGATTCTTTCAGGGGTCAACCTTCTTCCCGCCTTTGACAATAAGTGACCTAGATAGGTTACTTCTTGACAACAATATTGTAGTTTAGAAGGTGACACTTTGTGATGTAAGTCACATAGATGCTGTAACAGTGATACTGTAGCGGTTTTACAAATCTGTTTAGTATCAGCAGCTACCAACAGATCATCAACATACTGAATCAAGGCCGCACCAACCGGTAACGCAAACGCATCAAGTTGACTCTTAAGAGCTTGGCTGTAGATCGATGGACTCTCACAGTAGCCCTGAGGTGCGCGTTTAAACCTAAAGCTGCGACCACCTAATGAGAAACCAAATAGATCTCTGCTTTCCTCAGCAATCGGAATGCTAAAGAAGGCATTCTTCAGATCAATTACCGAGAACCATGATGCAGAAGCTGGAATCAGAGTCAGCAAAGCCGTAATGTCAGGCACCACGGGAAACTGCGGAATAACAATCTTATTTACCTCCCTTAAATCAATAACAAAACGATACACAGGAGGCTTGGATGGGTCAGTTTGTTTTAAAAGAGGTAACACAGGACTATTACACACGTTACCCCGAGTTTCCTCAATGACATCTTTATCGATCAAATCATAAATAATCGCTAATAGTGCTCGTTCTCCATCAAGAGAGATACGATACTGGGGAATGCGTGGCAGTCGCGCGTTGTATTTCAATTGAACAACATAAGGTGGTATATCCAGCAGGCCCACATCATTGGGACCTGGTACCCACAAAGACTCAGGAAGAGAACTCAATTCCGGTGGGAGCTTATCAGTCGACAAATACATAGGAGAGATCACTCTCTGACCCAACGTAAGCTCCACTCCCGCGGGAGAACAGTACAAAGTCGCATATAACCGCTTCAACAAATCCAGGCCCAAAAGATTCTCACCACAACCAGTAGTCAAAATCAAAGGAGCTTCCAACTCACGAGACCCAATTGTAAGGGGCAAAGGGCTAGAAACTGGATTGCTAACGGGGGCGCCAGAGAATCCAACGGAAACATTCGTTAAGCCAGACAAAGGCGCGCCAGGGAGTTTCGAATGCATGATGGAACTTTTCGCTGCACCAGTGTCCAACAGAAAAGGCTCAACTACGCCCGATGTGGCAACTGTGACATAAGGCCCTCTCTGATCAACCGGAACTGATACTACTCCCTTTCTTTGTCTATGGCTGTCCTAGTAATTACCATCTGCATCAACATCATGCTCGACATAATAGTCGTCCACATGATACTGCGCAGATCTACCAGACGATGGATCGCTCTGATCAAAGCAATTTCGCGAGTCTGATGAAATGGCAAAACGCTCATTCTGATTCTGAGTAACACCACGACCTCTACCACGTGACGCTTGTTGAGGACCACTACGACCTCCTCGAGCCGAAACACCATTGTTTCGGTCACGCAAAACTGGACAATTAAACTTCAAATGGCCCTCACCCCTACAATATGTGCATTGATTATACCCCAGCATAGATCGCGGTATAGAGGAATCAGTACGCGACTGTAATCTAGAAAACTGTGATTGTAATCGATTTGGCTGTTGCGAGTCATTGTGATTCGAGCGCGGAGGGTACGCTTGCTGCAATAAGACCTTAGTTTTAAGATCCTTCGTTTTCTTATCTGCGCGCTCACTTTCTTCTTTCTCTCTATTTTCGTAGTACTGGGCCGTGGCTAATATCTGAGCAGTAGTAGAAACGGCCCACGAACTTTCAGAATTCTTCAACTTGTTGCTTAGTTCAGGCAACAAATTCGATACAAATTTATCAACAAACAATCGCTGACCTCCCTCAGAGCCGATATCCTGACCACTATGATCGATAAATGCCTCCTCAAATCTCGTAAAGAAATCGGAGACACTCTCGCCCTTCTTTTGCTTGCACGCAGACAATTTGTCCCAGTTAACGCGTATTGCTGGCATAAGCGTATTCATAAGTGTAATTATCCTCTGGGGCAGATTCTCAATGAGCTGTTCAGGTTTAGCCCCACCAACTTGCCGTCCGTCAGCTGCCGCAAGAGCAGCCCAATCACCGCCTAACTCAGCTACGTGATTCTCTTGACGGATTTTCGCCCAAATCGGTTGAGGCACTACATTACCAAACAACATGTCAATATCGGCAAGGTTCATAACAGTAGCATCCACTAATTGGGATAACTCCTTGTAATAACCTGCGGGATTTTTGCGGGGGTCAGGCAAAGTTTGCTTTACCTGCAAAACTTCCGATCGCTTCCATGGGAGGTGTATCCAAACTCTCTGAAAGTGCGGTGGAACAACAGGATTAGCAGCAGGATCACCTGGCATCCATACTGGGGGGACTTCCCGCATAGGATACTGACCAGGTTGAGCCGTCCGCTCCTCAGTGTCGTCTTTAAACAATGCTCGAGGTTGCACTGTAGACCGAAAAGATAACAGACGCTCTAACGCACGTCGGACATTACCGCCCACAATCATACCAGTCGAAAACTGATTCTGAAGTTCAGTGATCTCGGGCGGTACATTGTCTACCTCCTCATTATCCCACTCTTCTCTCAAAGATTTACACATTTCCTCGAACACGAATCTTTGTGTAGGCTCATTAAACTGGGAAAATGTCTCAAAAACTATACGCGAAGTGTACTTCGCAGGATGCCTAATCCATTTACGCGCCATTTTCACTAACGACTCACGTTCCCTACCATCAGGAATTTGACTGCGCCTCTGAGCGACATCAGAAAGATCGGACCCGAGTATTGGTCCAAAAAGTGGGGAATAGAGATTAGCGACAGCATTAAATATACGACTACGAACAGAAGGAGAAGAAGAAGGAAGCACAGGAACAACGACATTAGGAGTAAATGTAGAAGCAGTAGCGGTAGTCGGGATAACGGGAGTAGTAGCAAGATTGGGCTGATGAGATACTGGCAAAGGAGCAGTAGGAAGAAGAGCGGGTAAAGGAGGATGAACAATTTGCGGCACAAGGGGATTCGGAAGAACAGGAGGAACAACAGGCTGACCAGCAGCCGCCAGAACAACAGGTTGAGGAACAGGAGGAATCACAGGACCCACAGTATCTGGTGCATAGGGAGGTGGTGATTTCAATAGATAAGACAATATGGGATCTTCTACCGCTTCGTCTCCCGTCTTATCAGGACTAGACGGTAAAACCGGATAACATTTATCCACCGCCATATGATGAAGTCTAGCACAAACTTCCTGCTCCTTCTCGTCTTTGTCTCGCTGATACTGTTCTGCATTTCGCATCACCGTAATAACACATTCTCTCTTATTTTTCTTAATCTGTTTGATTTCTTTCTGCTTGGCCTCTTTACGCCATAACCGAAAGGAATCAAACATGGCCGGCCTAACCTGCTTTCTAAACAATTTAGCTTCAAGATTATCTAATATTGCAGTTTCGAAACTACCATGTGATGGCCAACTAAGAACACCATAATTTTTAGTGTAACGAACCCAATATTCATTATATACGATAGGACCTACTCCGTGGCGACTATAGAGCTCATAAATTGGAGTTCCAACTGGAGGTATCGGACATGAATCCTCCAGTCGGGAATCCGTGCTGCAACATTTAAGGAAACCAAACAAAGTACTACGGCCAGGCATCGTGCACACTAACCGAGTTTACAAACTTCAAGGGCTATCGAATTACGATGTCCTCACAAAATAATGCAAGACCCTCGGTTTTTGGCAATTGCAATTGTCAAATAAAACCCAACAACTAAGAACCAACAACTAAGAACCTCAAATGCAATGGAACCATGCAAACAACCAAGTCTACTCTGGGAGCGACCCACAAATACTTAACTGAAAGAGCAATGGCGTCACCAGGAAGGCCCGTCTATCGTCTCGCCGTACAAAGGACTACGCCAGGCGCCAAAACAGGTCGACAGTCAGGGCATCAGTCCGTCGCAGCCGTCAGGAGGCGGGAATCTTCGCGGGAAAAGTCTTCGGGCCACTTATTTCGACAACTGGATCGATGAAGCGGGGTGCACCTTCCCTCGGAGATTTCACACGAAGTTCCTCACGATCGTCGGGCTTTGGACCGGTACCGCTGATGTCGCCCCACGTTGGGCGCCAACTGAAGGACTGGGCTATTCTACGGCCCAGCGGTGCCAGGGGACAACACCTGAAACCTTCGTGGGTTACCTGTTCCGGCGTACAAAACACAGACACGGGACACTTCCTGCGGCGTCAAAGATCAGCATTTATTTACTGCAGGGATACAGAAATCGCAAGAAGTACACAACGTGTAGGTTCTGAGAGACTGCTTCGAATTGCACAAGTGGATCGCTCCTTTTATACACATTTTCGTCATTGCACAACATGACGAACAAAAGGTTACAACTCAGTTCCCACAGTAAACTTCAAAAGGGTCGCACTCATGTTTCAGAAGTCCGGAACATAATTACAGCAGCATTGCCGGTTCCCAACTGTAAAAGCACATTATCCCCACATTAAACACATTCCATTCCGACTGTAAACGAATTAGGAGAAGGGACAGGAACAGATGCAAAAGAAAGACAAGGATATACAACAGATTGAAATAGAGTGTAGAGAGCAATATCGGAAACTCGATTGCAGGATCAAGGGACTCGTGCCTAATGCATGCATGACTGAAACAATAGACTGGCACGGCAAGATGAGCCTCGAGCGGAGCCATCTGCCCTTGCCGTGTCCACCCCCTCATCATTAAGACACCTTCAAGGAACACGTGTCCTCCGCGAAAGCTTGGGGATCCCAGGGTCACGAAGCGGACAGTGTCCGTTCGCTGGCTACTTGAGGGCAAGAAACAAAATGGATGCCGCATCTAAAATGGAACCCGAGGGTTCAGATGGACATACCCAAGAATGAGACGAACCGTACATAATAGCGTAGCGAAAACACGTACACCCACTAAACTCGTCATTTGCGGTTCGTAGATACCAAACTCGTCCATATTCGAACACACCCAAAAAGTCATTACGATTCCCACGGAACCTCAGACCCGGGTCTTTGGCAGTGCCGCAGGCCGGGGGACGGGGCACGGGGCCGGAGACCCCGACCCGGGGCCCGACCGGGCCCCTGGACCCAGCCAGGGCTCCCAGGCCCAGAGGCGCAGGTGAAGCCTCCCCTGGCCCTCCGGACCCCGTCCCGGGCACCCTGCCACGCGGCGGGACCCAGGACAGAGCCCGAGTTGGGGAGGCCGCCGTCTCCAGGGCCCGGCCGGAGCTCCTGAACCCAGACGAGCAAGGGGAGGCTCCCCGGCCACAACGGAACTCCATCCCAGACCTTTGGGAGTGCCGTAGGCCGGGGCCCAGGACCGAAGCCCCCGACCCGGGGCCCGGCCGGGCCCCTGGACCCAGCTGGGGCTCCCAGGACCGCAAGCACAGGGGAAGCCTCCCCAGGCCCTCCGGACCCCTTGTCCCGGGCACCCTGCCACGCGGCAGGCCCCGGGACAGAACCAGGGCTGGGGCGACATCCGGGCCCGTCCAGCTGCCGGCTCCCAGAGTACCCTGTCCCTAGTAATCCGGGGGAAGGCTACCCCCCTTTCTTGAAACCCACGCGCTCTGAGTGATGGAGGGGACCCTAGGGGCGAACGAACCCGGCCTCCTGGAGCGCTGGTTGGGATACGGGAGGCAAATGGATCCTCATCGGGACTTCCAGGTTGGCCCGGCCATCTGGCCCCCCTTATTGGAAAGCATTGCGCGCGACCAGATGGCGGGCAACAGAAAGGACTCTCGTCTGCCCGCCTTGAGCCGAGTCATAGCGGTAGGGCTCCCGCCTGAATCAAGGGCTCGGGGGGCTCTGCTTCCCGGTGGGGGCTCGGGGACACCGGCTGGGCCTTAGGCACGGGGAGGACCGACGGAGCTCTCGGGCCCAGGCGCCCGAGGGGAGGACTGCCCGGGACCCGTGGAGCCCATCCCTGGGCACTTTGCCATGCCGCGGGCCGGAGGAGGGAAGCCCCGGACGCCTGGAAGGATGTTGCCTGGGTGTAGCCCATCTGGTCCCCGGCAAAGAACCGCCAGCTCCGGTGGGGTCTTCCGGCATACCCTGCCCCTACTAATCCGGAGGAAGGCTACCCCCCTTTCTTGTAACCTGCGCGCTCCTAGTGATGGAGGGGACCATAGGCGCGGATGCGCCCGGCCTCCTGGAGCCCTGGCTGGAATCCGGGAGGCGAATGGACCCTCATCGGGACTTCCAAGCTGGCCCGGCCATCTGGTCGCCCCATTGGAAAGCATTGCGTGTGACCAGATGGCCGAGGGGAGAGGTGCAACCAGATGGCCGGGACTGAAAGGACTCCCATCTGTCCACACAGGGCTCGGGGGCTGCAGGGTAGGGGGTCTGCAGGGCTCTGTGGCTGCAGGGCTCTGTGGCTGCAGGGCTCTGTGGCTGCAGGGCTCCAGGGCTCCAGGGCTCCAGGGCTCCGGGCCTGCAGGGCTCCAGGGCTCCAGGGCTGAAGGGCTCCAGGGCTGAAGGGCTCCAGGACTTCAGGGCTGCAGGGCACGGGGGGGCTCATAGACCCCACGCTGGGTCTCAGGCATCGGAGGCCCGGTGGAGCTACCGGGGCCCAGACCCCGGGGGACCCATGGAGCCCATCCCGGGCACTTTGCCTCGCTGCGGGCTGGAGGAGGGAGCACCGGACGCCCGCGGAAGTGTCGTCCGGGCTTAGCCCATCTCGTCCCCGCCTGAGAACCGCCATCCCCAGGAGGGGCGTCCCGGCATACCCTGCCCCTAGTAATCTGGAGGAAGGCTCAATCAATCAATCAGTGACACTTGTAAAGCGCGCTACATACCCGTAGGGTCTCAAGGCGCTGGGGGGGGGGGGGGGGGAGGGGGGGGGGCCGCTACTGCTCGAACAGCCAGGTCTTCAGCTTCTTCCTGAAGGAGAGGTGGTCTTGGGTCAGGCGCAGGTCGGTCGGGAGGGAGTTCCAGGTCTTGGCGGCCAGGTAGGAGAAGGACCTTCCTCCTGTAGTCGCTCTTCGGATGCGGGGGACGGCGGCGAGGGCGTGGTTGGCTGATCGGAGGTGGCGTTTGGGAGCGTGGAAGTTGACTCGGCTGTTGAGGTAGCTCGGGCCTTGGTCGTGTAGGGCTTTGTGTGCGTGGGTGAGGAGGCGGAAGGTGATTCTTTTGTTGACGGGGAGCCAGTGAAGGTCTCTCAGATGTCCGGAGATGTGGCTGGTTCGTGGGATGTCGAGGAAGAGTCTGGCTGAGGCGTTCTGGATCCGCTGGAGTCTCTTCTGGAGCTTGGCGGTGGTACCGGCGTAGAGGGCGTTGCCGTAGTCCAGTCGGCTGGTGACGAGGGCCTGGGTGACGGTCTTCCTGGTCTCGGTGGGGATCCACCAGAAGATCTTCCGTAGCATGCGTAGGATGTTGAAGCACGCCGAGGAGACGTTGTTGACTTGCCTGGTCATGGAGAGGGAGGAGTCCAGGAGGAAGCCCAGGTTGCGTGCATGGTCTGTCGGTTTGGGTGCGGTGCCCAGGGCGGGAGGCCACCAGGAGTCGTCCCAGGCGGAGGGTGAGGAGCCCAGGATGAGGACCTCCGTCTTGTCCGAGTTCAGTTTCAGGCGGCTGGTCGTCATCCACTCGGCTACCTCTTTCATCCCTTCGTGCAGGTTGGATCTGGCGGCGGCGGGGTCGTTGGTCAGGGAGAGGATCAGTTGGGTGTCGTCGGCGTAGGAGATTATGCTGAGGTTGTGTTTGCGTACGATGGCCGCGAGGGGGCTCATGTAGACGTTGAAGAGGGTGGGGCTCAGAGATGATCCTTGAGGGACGCCGCAGGTGACTTCGGAGGCCTCTGACTTGTACGGTGGTAGGCGGTGTAGGAGAGTAGGGTCTGCAATCCTATGATCACCCAGATTTTTTTGCTTTTGCTTCATTGGTTTACGACTTTCTCCGGCTGTGGGCCTGCCAATCAGACCCACAGCCTAGCTGTTCTCTCTCGAAATTAACACACATGTACGTTAGGTGCATCCACTAATTGGAACTGGGCCACCTTGTCAGTCCCTGTCTCAGCATACCACAGGTATCCAGGGCATCGGTGTACCCAGGGCCTACCAGGGGCTGAAGCATGTATTATGCCGCCCCTGGAATGGCCGCCCAAATCTGACAACTGGCTGCACGACAGCTGGGGCCACGTGGTGTAATCACCCGTTGCTGTAGGTGTAGTATTCCTACACCTAAACCCTAAAATGGACACATGGGTTCCTATCAGTCACTCCTATAGCAGGCCTTATCGATCCTGAAGGCAGAGTGCAGGGAATCATGTGGGACGGTGCTCTGGCGCGAGCTGAGCCCGTCGACGGCTTGCGGAACCAAGTCCTAATAGCCGTTCCATGGTGACGCGGGCCAACTACTTTTAATGCATTATAATCCTTGCGGTTATTTGCTAACTTTGGCATCGCATCACCTATACATGTCGAGTAAGGTGTCATACGAATGGGAATACGAACCCCTCGCCAGTCCTGGTGACGGGGTTAGCATTCCCCCCTTTTAGAGGGACACGACATGGAAGTAACCTTGAACCCCGGTTAAAGTTGACTCAAGCCTCAGCATCACAAAATGGATGCTGCCACCAGACACAAGTCTGACCTCCTGCTGCTGGGGGACCTTCCAGCAAGGGGAGCTTGGACAAAGGGTTTCCTGTCGAGGGCGGTGTTAGCACCGTCCCAGACAGGGTTTGTGTATCCCAGGTAGGCAGGGCTGAAAGGAAGGTGATTGCAAGTGGCACCCCGGTGCTCACTGTGCATAGCCCGGCTCAAACCAGTTTCGGGGGCACACCAGCCCCTGAGCTGGCGCGAAGCCGGACAAAGGTTAGGGGTGTAACCACCCCCCTCCTGGCTCCACCCATAGGTAGAACCTAGTCACGGGCCAGCCCCTTTTCTTAGAATAAAGGTAGGAGCGAGTCCCCTTCCCAAATTGGATAATCAGATAATCGGATGACTCCGAATCACGAACTACTTTCCACGAAAGGAACTCTTGACTATTTCTGAAGACTCTCCCTTGTGGCTAAGGAGTAGCCACCCTGCACCAGCAGGCACCATCTAAGCGCTTGCGGTTTGCTGTAAGTCTCTCCTACGAATCAAGACTGCCCAGCTCGACGAGACCCGAGTTCCCTGCCATCTCTGACCTTTTACCTCCCTCATCAGCTCAGCTGAGAGTCGTAGGTGTGACGAGACCTGCGGGACCGGCCATCTTCAGAACCTGCACGACGCTTATCTAGCACGCCCACCGAGGGACCCTCGAGTGAGTGCACCTAGGGTTTGAGAAGCCCTAACCCTGAGCAGCTCCAGCATCGAAGTCTGCCTCCCCAGCATCCCCGAGATCTGCGTGGGGGCCCTTCCGCTCCTTGTTGTTCACCGCGTTGTTCGACCACTTGCCGACCGGCTTGTGGCCCTCTTCACGACGCACCACGATTGTTTCATCACTAGTCTGGTTGCTCCAGACTGGCTCTTGCTCCCCTTCAACAGAGGAGTACCACGGACCCTCCTGGTCCACTCCCGACGCCATCTTGACTCCCCCGCTTGGGTGGCCACTGCCAAGATCCGCTGCCCCTTCCTGGGCCCAGCATCATCGACAGCAGACACCTTCGTGGGACAGCTCGCCCTCCATCCTGGTCGCCGCCGCGCCTCCTGGTCCGAGGAACAGCCGAGTCCGACGTCACCCACTCACCTGGTCGAGGTGACTTCAGCCGGTACCCTCCTGGTACCCACACGATCGCTGGCTAGCGGTTGAGAACTGAGTCCCCTCTGCTTTCAGGTTTTCCTTCACCACCGATCCAGGCTTGGATCGCTCTGAACATCGTCACTGGTCGCCTGCCAGCAACTTCTTCTTTCAGGCTCCTGAGACTACACGAGGACTCCCGACATCTTGACGAACTTCACGCAGCCGCAGCCTCCGGGCTAGGTAACTCGAGCATCTCGGTGCTCCATCGCAGGTTCGCTCTACAAGTGTCCAGTTCCTTTTTCGTTTAGTCCCACTGATCGGATCACTCCGGAATCAGTATCTCCAGACTCTAACCATTCGCATTCCACTGTTAGTGTAGATGGTTTCTCGTGCCCCTCGGGCATTTGTGTAAATTGTGCAACCGAAGTATTTTCCTAAGAGTTTTGTAGTGTGCTTAGCTCCCTGACTCATAAAGAGCCAGGGTAGTCTTGTTATAAATAAATATCCTTTTATTTTCATAACAACTTGTGTGGTGTCCTTTCACTTGGTGTTCAAGGGGTATATGTGATGGTAAACAGCTGGCTTAACACGCCCTCTAGAGTTTAGCCTAAAGACTGCTCGTATCCACGCTACTAGGATAGCTGGTCTAAAAGGTTGACTTACAACCAATCATCAATAAGGGTCGTTTGGAATGATACACAGTGATCACTAGAATAGTGAGCACTACATATCAGGCCAACTTCTCACATTGGTGAGCAGCGGTTGGGATTTGAGCTTGCTGTTGTTTTACCACACACGTATCCTAAGAATATCGCAGTGAAAGATCACATAAGTACCCAGGTACATATAACTTAACTTAGAATACTCCGAGTTCTACTGAACCGGCTGTTGTAGTGTAACAGGGCTTAGCACACCCTGACTACAACTCTTAGCAAGGGATCAGTAGGTAAACCCATAGTGTAGGTAGGTGCAACACTTACACCTCACTAGAAAAGCATGTCGGTCCACGGAGAGTCTGCAGGGACTCCCTTAGTGGTCAGTGACCCTCCACAGGTCGTGTCACGATATGCAACTCTTAGCTTCAAGGAGATGCGACAACTGTGTGCCTCCAGGAAGCTAAACCAGGGTTCTAACCCTACCATCGCAATACTGATAGGTCTCTTAGAGGCGTACGATGCTAGGAGGTCCTCTAACCCAGGTCCCCCCAGTGCAGATGGGAACATGCCTCCCTTAGAGGGAACCCTCGGTGACCCAGACCTCGACCTCCACACAGAGGAGGAGGACGAGGACGAGTTATCGGGAGACGAGGCAGACAAAGGTCCAGTGGTAGTCGGCAGGCTTACAAGGACCAACTTAAGCAGGCATGAGAATGGAACTGGGGGAGCCCCGGGCCCACGCTCAAGCAGGCTTAACCTTGGGAACAGACGAGCTAGGTCTCTCTCCAGAGGCTCTGGCAGATCGGTTCATACACATGTCTCTCAGACACCTTCTCAGAGAGGAATGACTTCCCCTCAGAGGAGGGAGCATGAAGCGAAGATGCGGGAGGTCAATCTGAGGATCGAGCGGGAAGAACTTGCCCTCGCCAAAGAAAGACTTGCCTTAGCCCGAGAGCAGAAATTAAGTGGGTTAGATCCCACTGGTGGCAGCATTCTCAATAGAGAGAAAGACAGGGGTATAGACACTAGACACCTGAGTAAAATCGTGCCCCCCTTTAAACAAGGGGACGACATCCACAAGTGGATAACTGCCTTGGAGAGGGCCTGCACTGTCCAGTGCGTCCCCCCAAGTCAGTGGGCAGCTATACTGTGGCTTTCCTTTGAAGGTAAAGGAAGGGACAAGCTCCTCACTACAAGAGCTGAGGATGCTAACAACTACCAAGTCCTGAAGAACACACTGATTGATGGGTTCGGCTTAACCACGGAGCAGTACCGGGTGCTGTTCCGGGACACCCAGAAAATTCAGTCTCAGGATTGGGCTGACTTTGTCGATTGTGCCACTAAGGCTTTGGAAGGCTGGTTGCTGGGTAGCAAGGTTACTGATTACACAGGATTGTACAATCTTATCATGCGAGAACAGATTTTAAACAACTGTCAGAACCAATTGTTGCATCAGCACCTTGTCGACTCGGATCTGACCTCTCCCCAAGAATTGGGAAAGAAGGCGGACAGATGGGTCAGAACAAGGGTCAAGCAGAACCAGAATCAGAACCAGGGTGGTCAGAAGAAAGCAGACCAAAAGGGTAACAAGAACAAACAAAATGACCAGAAGTCTTCGACAGGTCCCCAACAAACCAAAGAGGGTGGGGGTCAGGCTTCACAGAAGAAGAAGACTCAAGAAGGCCAGTCAAAAAGGTGGTGCCAATACTGTAAAAGTAAGACTCACTGGTTTAGTGAGTGCACCAAGAAAGGAGGGCAAACTCCTACCACTGCAGCCCCTAAGGCACCTGCGCCCCCTAGTACAGTCAGCAGTGGTAGTGCGCCTCCCAAGGCATTAGTTGGGTTAACCTTGGGAACCGAGGGGAGTGACGACTTAGTCGGCACGCTCACTCAGGCCGTCCTTGTCTGTACAGGGGATATGGATATGTCCCCTGATGCCAGTCCCAATACTTTGGGCAAATACAGGCAGACACCTTTGATAAATGGAAGAATGGCTCAGGCCTACAGGGACACGTGTGCCAGTGTCACCATGGTGACGCCTAACTTTGTGGACCCTGGACAGATCATGCTAGGTACCAGTTACCTAGTGACCAATGCCAGCAACGTCACTACCAATCACAGTATGGCAGTTGTTGATTTCTCCTGGGGAGGGGTAAGTGGCCCGAAAAAGGTTGTGGTTAGTGCAGACCTCCCCGTAGAATGTCTGTTGGGCAATGATTTGGAAACGTCACAATGGTCAGAAGTGGAGCAGAGGACTCACATGGAAATGTTAGGTTTGCCAGCACATGTCCTTGCTGTGACCAGGTCACAGGCCCAAAGATGCCCCACTGAACAGGGGCTGGATCCTGGAAGAACGGACCAGACACCTTCCAAGAAAAGGAGCAGTAAGGGTAAGGCTTCGCCTTCCCCCTTGCCCCAGGTCGTGGATCAAGTCTCCGAGGAGGCTGACCTTAAAGAACTGAGGGAAACTGAGCCGCAAGAGCTTGAACCTGGTCAGGTTGAGTTTCTGGGCTCAGGGGGACCCTCCAGGGAAGACCTGGGGAAGGCACAGTTAGACTGCCCCTCACTTGAACCCCTCAGACAGCAGGCCGCTGCTGAGGCTGCAGGGAACGCCACAGGTACCCACAAAGTGTACTGGGACGATGGACTCCTGTACTCTGAGGCAAGAGACCCCAAACCTGGTGCGACCAGAAGGCTGGTCATCCCCTTGTCTCTGAGAGGTTTCCTTCTCACCTTGGCCCACGAGATTCCCCTTGCAGGTCACTTAGGCCAGAATAAGACTTGGGACAGAATTGTTCCACACTTTCACTGGCCCCACATGTCCGAAGATACGAAGGAGTTTTGCCGCACCTGTGTCACTTGCCAAGCCAGTGGTAAGTCAGGTGGCACGACAAAGGCCCCCCTCATACCACTACCGGTGGTGGGGGTACCCTTTGAACGGGTGGGGATCGACATTGTCGGACCAATGGAACCCCAGACAGCATCAGGGCACAAGTTCATACTGGTGGTGGTGGACCACGCCACCAGGTATCCTGAAGCTATTCCCCTTAGGACCACTACAGCACCTGTGGTGGCACGGGCCCTGCTTGGAGTGTTCTCCAGAGTGGGCTTCCCTAAGGAGGTCGTCTCAGACAGAGGTGCAAACTTCATGTCGGGATATCTGACTGCTATGTGGAAGGAATGTGGTGTCAACTACAAGTTCACCACACCCTATCACCCACAATGCAATGGGCTGGTTGAGAGATTCAACCGGACCCTAAAAGGGATGATTCACGGACTACCTGAAAAGCTTCGGCGGAGATGGGATGTCCTGATACCCTGCCTCTTGTTCGCCTACAGAGAGGTCCCGCAGAAGGGGGTTGGCTACAGCCCTTTTGAGCTTCTGTTCGGACATCCTGTAAGGGGACCCCTTTGTTTGGTAAAGGAAGGATGGGAGAGACCTCTCAGAAAGCCGGCATCAAACATTGTGGACTATGTGCTCGGTCTCCGCTCGCGGATGGCGGAGTACATGGAAAAGGCGTCTAAAAACCTTGAGGCGAGCCAAGAATTACAGAAAGCTTGGCACGACCAAAAGGCTGTCCTGACTGTGTACCAGCCTGGACAGAAGGTGTGGGTGCTGGAGCCAGTGGCCCCAGCAGCACTCAAAGACAAATGGTCTGGGCCCCACACGATCATTGAGCAAAAGGGAGAGGTCACCTACCTGGTAGACCTGGGAACTCCCCGGAGCCCCCACAGGGTGCTCCACGTAAACAGGCTCAAGGCATATGTCGACAGGGAGGGCATGGGCTTGCTCATGGCCACAGATGAGGGACAGGAGGAGGAGAGTGACCCTCTCCCAGACCTGCTCTCTCAGAACCCTGACGATGGATCAGTAGATGGTGTTGTCTTTTGTGGCAGCCTCTCTGGACATCAACAAGAGGATTGTAAACAGGTTCTTCAATCCTTTCGACATATGTTCTCTCTGACACCCAGTCAGACCAAGTGGTGTACCCACGAGGTCGACACTGGGGACAGTCTACCCGTAAAGAGTAAAATCTATCGGCAACCTGATCATGTCAGAGACTGCATCAAGACAGAGGTGCAGAAAATGTTGGAGCTGGGAGTCATTGAACCCTCGGACAGCCCCTGGGCTAGTCCCGTAGTGCTCGTGCCGAAACCTCACACCCAGGGCGGTAAGAAAGAGATGAGGTTTTGCGTGGACTACAGAGGTCTCAATGCGGTCACTAAGACCGACGCCCACCCGATACCAAGAGCAGACGAACTTATCGACCGGTTGGCCTCGGCCAACTACTTAAGTACGTTTGACCTGACAGCTGGGTATTGGCAAATCAGGTTAGCTGAGGAGGCCAAGCCCAAAACAGCATTTTCTACCCCGGGTGGGCATTATCAGTTCGTGGTAATGCCCTTTGGTTTGAAAAATGCACCTGCCACCTTCCAAAGGCTGGTGAATCGCGTTCTCACTGGGTTGGAAGACTTCTGTGCGGCGTATCTGGACGATATCGCTGTCTTTAGCTCCACCTGGGAGGATCACCTGGTCCACCTGAGGAAAGTGTTAGAGGCCCTGCAGAAGGCAGGCCTCACTATCAAGGCCACCAAGTGCCAGATAGGGCAGACACAGGTTGTATACCTGGGCCACCTTGTAGGTGGAGGCCAGGTTCAACCATTGGAGAGCAAAATACAGGCCATCCAGGACTGGGCTCCTCCAACCACCCAGACTCAGGTTCGAGCTTTCTTGGGCCTGACTGGTTATTACCGGAAATTTGTCAGAAATTATGGATCCATTGTGACCCCGCTAAACGACCTGACAAGTAAAAAGATGCCAAAAAAAGTTCAGTGGACAGCAAGCTGTCAGAAGGCATTCGATGACCTAAAGCAGGCCATGTGCACAGCACCTATCCTAAAGAGTCCAGACTACTCCAAACCATTCATTGTCCAAACAGACGCTTCGGAGCTGGGTGTGGGAGCTGTTCTATCGCAACTGAATTTTGATGGTCATGACCAGCCCATAGCTTTTATTAGCAGAAGGCTGACCCCCAGAGAGAAGAATTGGTCAGCTATCGAGAGGGAGGCCTTTGCTGTGGTTTGGGCCCTGAAGAAGTTGAGGCCATACTTGTTTGGCACTCACTTCAAGATTCAGACCGACCATAAGCCCCTCTTGTGGCTAAATCAAATGAAGGGTGAAAACCCCAAACTACTTAGGTGGTCCATTTCCCTACAGGGGATGGACTTCACAGTGGAGCATAGACCTGGCACTGATCATGGCAATGCAGATGGGCTCTCCAGGTATTTCCACTTAGAGCAAGAAGACTCACCTGGTCAAGGTTAGCTTATTGTCCCGAAGTTTGGGGGGGGGTCATGTAGGAGAGTAGGGTCTGCAATCCTATGATCACCCAGATTTTTTTGCTTTTGCTTCATTGGTTTACGACTTTCTCCGGCTGTGGGCCTGCCAATCAGACCCACAGCCTAGCTGTTCTCTCTCGAAATTAACACACATGTACGTTAGGTGCATCCACTAATTGGAACTGGGCCACCTTGTCAGTCCCTGTCTCAGCATACCACAGGTATCCAGGGCATCGGTGTACCCAGGGCCTACCAGGGGCTGAAGCATGTATTATGCCGCCCCTGGAATGGCCGCCCAAATCTGACACAACTGGCTGCACGACAGCTGGGGCCACGTGGTGTAATCACCCGTTGCTGTAGGTGTAGTATTCCTACACCTAAACCCTAAAATGGACACATGGGTTCCTATCAGTCACTCCTATAGCAGGCCTTATCGATCCTGAAGGCAGAGTGCAGGGAATCATGTGGGACGGTGCTCTGGCGCGAGCTGAGCCCGTCGACGGCTTGCGGAACCAAGTCCTAATAGCCGTTCCATGGTGACGCGGGCCAACTACTTTTAATGCATTATAATCCTTGCGGTTATTTGCTAACTTTGGCATCGCATCACCTATACATGTCGAGTAAGGTGTCATACGAATGGGAATACGAACCCCTCGCCAGTCCTGGTGACGGGGTTAGCATTCCCCCCTTTTAGAGGGACACGACATGGAAGTAACCTTGAACCCCGGTTAAAGTTGACTCAAGCCTCAGCATCACAAAATGGATGCTGCCACCAGACACAAGTCTGACCTCCTGCTGCTGGGGGACCTTCCAGCAAGGGGAGCTTGGACAAAGGGTTTCCTGTCGAGGGCGGTGTTAGCACCGTCCCAGACAGGGTTTGTGTATCCCAGGTAGGCAGGGCTGAAAGGAAGGTGATTGCAAGTGGCACCCCGGTGCTCACTGTGCATAGCCCGGCTCAAACCAGTTTCGGGGGCACACCAGCCCCTGAGCTGGCGCGAAGCCGGACAAAGGTTAGGGGTGTAACCACCCCCCTCCTGGCTCCACCCATAGGTAGAACCTAGTCACGGGCCAGCCCCTTTTCTTAGAATAAAGGTAGGAGCGAGTCCCCTTCCCAAATTGGATAATCAGATAATCGGATGACTCCGAATCACGAACTACTTTCCACGAAAGGAACTCTTGACTATTTCTGAAGACTCTCCCTTGTGGCTAAGGAGTAGCCACCCTGCACCAGCAGGCACCATCTAAGCGCTTGCGGTTTGCTGTAAGTCTCTCCTACGGATCAAGACTGCCCAGCTCGACGAGACCCGAGTTCCCTGCCATCTCTGACCTTTTACCTCCCTCATCAGCTCAGCTGAGAGTCGTAGGTGTGACGAGACCTGCGGGACCGGCCATCTTCAGAACCTGCACGACGCTTATCTAGCACGCCCACCGAGGGACCCTCGAGTGAGTGCACCTAGGGTTTGAGAAGCCCTAACCCTGAGCAGCTCCAGCATCGAAGTCTGCCTCCCCAGCATCCCCGAGATCTGCGTGGGGGCCCTTCCGCTCCTTGTTGTTCACCGCGTTGTTCGACCACTTGCCGACCGGCTTGTGGCCCTCTTCACGACGCACCACGATTGTTTCATCACTAGTCTGGTTGCTCCAGACTGGCTCTTGCTCCCCTTCAACAGAGGAGTACCACGGACCCTCCTGGTCCACTCCCGACGCCATCTTGACTCCCCCGCTTGGGTGGCCACTGCCAAGATCCGCTGCCCCTTCCTGGGCCCAGCATCATCGACAGCAGACACCTTCGTGGGACAGCTCGCCCTCCATCCTGGTCGCCGCCGCGCCTCCTGGTCCGAGGAACAGCCGAGTCCGACGTCACCCACTCACCTGGTCGAGGTGACTTCAGCCGGTACCCTCCTGGTACCCACACGATCGCTGGCTAGCGGTTGAGAACTGAGTCCCCTCTGCTTTCAGGTTTTCCTTCACCACCGATCCAGGCTTGGATCGCTCTGAACATCGTCACTGGTCGCCTGCCAGCAACTTCTTCTTTCAGGCTCCTGAGACTACACGAGGACTCCCGACATCTTGACGAACTTCACGCAGCCGCAGCCTCCGGGCTAGGTAACTCGAGCATCTCGGTGCTCCATCGCAGGTTCGCTCTACAAGTGTCCAGTTCCTTTTTTGTTTAGTCCCACTGATCGGATCACTCTGGAATCAGTATCTCCAGACTCTAACCATTCGCATTCCACTGTTAGTGTAGATGGTTTCTCGTGCCCCTCGGGCATTTGTGTAAATTGTGCAACCGAAGTATTTTCCTAAGAGTTTTGTAGTGTGCTTAGCTCCCTGACTCATAAAGAGCCAGGGTAGTCTTGTTATAAATAAATATCCTTTTATTTTCATAACAACTTGTGTGGTGTCCTTTCACTTGGTGTTCAAGGGGTATATGTGATGGTAAACAGCTGGCTTAACACGCCCTCTAGAGTTTAGCCTAAAGACTGCTCGTATCCACGCTACTAGGATAGCTGGTCTAAAAGGTTGACTTACAACCAATCATCAATAAGGGTCGTTTGGAATGATACACAGTGATCACTAGAATAGTGAGCACTACATATCAGGCCAACTTCTCACAGGCGGACTCTCTGTGTTCTTCCGTCGAGGAAGGAGATGATCCAGTCCAGCGCCTTGTCCTGGATTCCGATGTTGCTGAGGCGCCGTACTAGGGTGCGGTGGCAGACCGTGTCGAATGCCGCAGAGAGGTCTAGGAGGATGAGGGCCGTTGTTTCTCCATTGTCCATCAGGGCTCGGATGTCATCGGTGGCGGCGATGAGGGCGGTCTCGGTACTGTGATTGGCTCGGAAGCCGGACTGTGAGGGGTCGAGGGATCCGTTTGTCTCGAGGAAGGCGGCCATCTGCTTGTTGACGGTCTTCTCGATGACTTTGGCTGGAAACGGGAGGAGCGAGATGGGGCGGTAATTCTTGAGGTCGGTGGGGTCCGCTGTAGGTTTCTTTAGTAGGGCGCTGAGTTTGGCGTGCTTCCAGCTCTCAGGGAAGATGGTGGTGTCGAAGGAAGTGTTGATGATGTCTCGCAGGTGGGGTGCGATGACAGCGTCGGCCTTGTTGAAGACGTGGTGAGGGCAGGGGTCGGTCGGTGATCCGGAGTGGATGGAGTTCATCGTGCGGATGGTGTCTTCGGTGCTGATCGGGGTCCAGGCGTGGAGGGTGGTGGTGGGGGGTGGTTGTTCGGTCATGGTGTGCGTTGGTTGGTTGTTGAAGCTGTTATGTATGTCCGCGATCTTGTTGTGGAAGTATGAAGCGAGGGAGTTGCAGAGGTCTTGCGATGGGGTGATGTCGTTGTTTCCTGCGCTGGGGTTGGAAAGCTCTTTCACGATGTTGAAGAGTTCCTTGCAGTTGTGTGCGTTGTTGTCCAACCGGTCTTTGAATGCTGTTTTCTTGGCGGCGCGGATCAGCTGGTGGTGTTTCCGGGTGGCAAGTTTGAAGGAGGTCCTGTTGTCTGGTGTCGGTTCCCTTCTCCAGACTTTCTCGAGGGCTCGGCAGTTCTTCTTGGAGCTCTTGAGTTCGTCGGTGAACCATGGGGCCTTCTTGCTGCCGGGTCTGCTAGGCGGGGTCCTCAGTGGGGCGAGTTCGTCCGCGCAGTTGCTGATCCACTTCGTGAGGTTGTCGGCGGCTTGGCTGGGGTTCGCTGAGCTGGCAGGAGGGTGCTGGTTCAGGGAGGTGGCGAGCTGGTCTGCTGTGATCTTGTTCCAGCTTCTGCGGGCTGCCTGTTGCTGGTGTTGGTGGGTCGTCGTTCTCTTGAAGGTGAAGTGGACGCAGCTGTGGTCCGTCCATTGAAGCTCTGTGGCGTGGCTGAAGTCTATGTCTGTGCTGGATGAGAAGACTGCGTCGAGTGTGTGTCCGGCGAGGTGGGTGGGGGTGGACACCAGTTGCTTGAGTCCCAGGTTGGCGAGGTTGTCGAGCAGGGTGCTGGTGTTGCGGTCGTTGTTGTTCTCCAGATGGAAGTTGAGGTCTCCCAGGAGGATGTAGTCGGCGGAGGGGAGGGCATGCGGGCTGACGAAGTCGGCGATGTCCTCGCTGAATTGTGTGCGTGGTCCAGGGGGTCGGTAGATCAGGGTGCCTCTGCGGGTGGTGTTCGGGTTGGTGTGGATCTGGAAATGCAGGTGTTCGGCGCTGGTCAGGGTGTTGTCGGTGCTGGTCGTGAGACGGATGGTGTTCCTGTGGATGATGGCGATGCCTCCTCCCATCTGGTTGGCGTTTTGGTCCCTCCGGACGACCTTGTAGCCCTCTGGGATAGCGATGGCGATGTCGGGAGCTGAAGAGGCGTTCATCCAGGTCTCCGTGAGGAAGGCGACGTCAGGGGCTGTGGCGTCTAGAAGGTTCCAGAGTTCGATGGCGTGTCTGTGGACGGAGCGGGTGTTGAGCAGGATGCACTTGAGGTGGGTGCTGCTGGTGTTCGACTTGGTGGGTGCTGGTGCGAGGCTGGTCCGGATGCAGGTGAACTTGCAGGCGTGGCAGCTGAAAGGTCCGTGGGTACGTCGTGGAGTGGCTTGATGGCATTCTGGGAGTCGGCCGGTGTTGAGTGCGGTGAGGGTGGCGGCGGAGTACGTCAGGCGGGTCGGTCGGGATCTTCGTTGGCCAGGGGTCCTGGCGCTGGGCGCGGTCCGGTCGCGGACGGGCGCAGACGGGCTTACCTTTGGCGCGCCTTCGGCGCACAATCGGCGCGCCCGCTGCGCGTGACCGCTGCGCGTTCGCACGGTCGCCATATAAGGCGAAGTGCGCGGGTGGGCGGGGCAGCTGGGAGGCGGGAGCGGGGAGGGAACAGAAAGGAAAAAGGGGCGTGGTCAGCGGTGGTGGCGGGAAGCGGGGAGCGGGGAGGGAAGGCGGAGGGCGGCGAGGTAGGCGGGCAGACAGGCAGGAGAACGCAAAGGGCTGAAACTGACTAGGAAAAAATACAGGCACAAAAGTCAGACAAAAGCTGCTAACCCCCTTTCTGGTAAACCGCGCGCACCGAGTGACGGAGGGGACCCTAGGCCCGGACGCACCCGAACTCCTGGAGCCCTGCCTGGGATCGGGGAGGCGAATGAGCCCCCATCGGGACTTCCAGGGCAGCCCGGCAATCTGGTCGCCCCATTGGAAAGCATTGCGTGCGACCAGATGGCCGAGGGAAAGGTGCGACCAGATGGCCGGGACCCAAAGGACTCCCAGCTGCCCACACCGAGCAATAGCGGTAGCTCTCCCGCCTGCCCTTGCAGGGCTCCAGGGCTCTGCACCAGGGACTCTTGTCCCGGGCAGATGGACACTTGGCAGGCCGCAGGACGTGGGCTCCCAGGTCCTGACCGAAAAACAGGAGGCCCGGGGCCAGTCCCTGCTTCTCAACGCAGCCAGGCCGGGGAGACCAGGAGCCTGCCCAAGCATGAGGGACCCCAGTCCCGGGCACACAGTCCCTGAGGTGGTGCGCTCGTTTTCCACAATTTCTTTCAAAATTACGCGAAGAGGCATTACGCAAATTCCGCCCAGCCCTAGTTTCCATATAGAGGGCATCTACAGAAGTGACGGAGTACATTTCACTGATGAAGGGAACAAAGTGTTTCTCAACAACCTAAAGCTCTGCATCTGCATTTACATGTAGCTGCAAGAAACTCATAATAAACACAAGGCCTCTTTTTAGAGCCACCCAATTAGTCAACATATAACCTAGATTTATATAAAAAATATCTGAATTATTTTTGCTTGGAGTCGTGCACCCAGCGCGACTTAGAGCTGCGCACCCATCGCGTTCACAAGAGGGGGCTACACTGGGAGCCACGCACCACCGGCGTTCACATCAGGGGGCCGCTCTGAGCGCCGCGCTAGCGTTGCGACTCCAAAAAATTTCAAAAATAAATTGTCCACTTCCATTAATTTACATTCGCCCCAGGGACCCCATCCCCCGGGGCATGCCCAAATATAATTTTTTTAATGTTACTTTTTCTAAAAAGGAGGAGGGGGACTGCCACCCCCCTCCCAGGCCATTTTCGCCTGGGACCTGGCCTCATGGTTAGGGACCGTGGGCGTAATCCGAATGCCCCCACAGTCCCGCCGGCTCCCTGCATCCTGCAGTAGCCGGCATTGCTTGCTGCATGCATGCAGCTCCCCGTGTGGAAAAGCGATCTGCTTTGGATTTTGGAAGCAAGAGCTTTTGGAAACCTGCTTTCGCTTCCAAAATCCAAAAGCAGAGTTTGCTATGACAAGGCCAGAGCCATGCTCCTGCCCTGTCATAGCAAACAGCAGTGTACCGGGGAAGGCATCCCAGGACACTGCAGGAGCCGGCCCTGGGGGGTGGCGGTTCCCAGGGCCATCAAGGTCTCCAGGAGGGGGACTTGCGGCCCCCCTCCCAATGTGTTTAAAGCCCCGGGGAGTTGGTGGTCCCCAGGGCCTGGGGGGTCCTTGGAGGCCCGCCACGCACTAAAACACAGGCCCCGGGGTTGGCGGTCCTCCCGCATATCATATACATAGCCCATGGGAGGTTGTGGTCCCTGGGGCTGCGGGGGGCTGGGAATTTATGGTGTCCACCCGGTGACCTTTTTTAAATGAAGCGCGAGAGCCCGTGCGTCGTTTAAAAAAAATTAATTTCAACGGGATTAGCGGCCCCAGTGCGAAGTCCGCCAAAATAATTTTTAAAAAAAAATCTTTTCTTGGCCCTGGGGGACCTTGTGGGACCCCCTGAGCAGGGTGTGTTAGAAATGGGGGTCTCTAGTTGTCCATGGGTGGCGCCAATGTCCAAATAGGGACCCTTCTTCCTCAGTCAGGGCAAGTGGGCTACCCCTTTTGATAACCCCTGCTCAACCCTGTGGTAACGTAGCACGAGCAGTTAGGCCTATCTCAGAGGCAGTGTGTGAAGCGTTTATGGCCACGTACAATAAGGCAGTAATGACACCACAAAAGGACACAACTCAGGTAGATATAGAAAAATAATATCTTTATCCAACAGTTTAACTCAAAGACTCTCAAAGCGTTTCAACAACTACAATTCACGTCAACCCATATGAACTAAAAGAGACAACAACATATTCACCCAAAGTGGGACACAGACTGAGTTCAGGGCCGGGGCCTACGAGACCCGTTGTGCACCAGGTACCTGTTGTTGGAAGGGACTACAGCACGCAGCTTCTGGAAGAAGCAGAGACGGTGACAGGCGGACTCCCAGCGACCACAGGTCGTGGAGGCTGATGTCCGCAGGGTGCACTCACAGTGGTTCGGGCACTCTGGGGCAGGCGGGCGCTCAGTGGCTGCAGTGCGTGGCTGCGGCGGCCCAAGCTGGTGGTGGCGATGACTCTCGTCGTGCAGCTCCGTGGTGGGCTCACAGCGGCAGCAGCTCTTTCTTAGCTGCGGCAGCCCACAGAACAAATCCCAAGGATGCAAAGTTGTCAATGGTGCGGGCGCTCAGTGGCCACAGCTCTCTCTTAGCTGCGGTGGCCCACAGAACAAATCCCAAGGATGCAAAGTTGTCAATGGTGCGGGCGCTCAGCGGCCACAGCTCTCTCTTAGCTGCGGCAGCCCGCGGGGAAAATTACGAGGATGAAAAATAGCACAAGGGGTGGGCACTCAGTGGCTACAGCTCTCTCCTGGCTGCGGTGGCCCACGTGACAAATCACGATGATGCACAGTAGCAACGGGTGTGGGCACTCATTGGCTATGGCTCTCTCTTGGCTGCAGCGGCCCACGTGACAAATCACGATGGTGCACAGTAGCAAAGGGTGTAGACACTCAGCAGCAGCAGCTCGCTCTTGGCTGCGGCAGCCCACGGGACGAATCACAATGGTGCACAGTAGCAAAGGGTGCGGGCACTCAGCGGCAGCAGCTCTCTCTTGGCTGCGGCAGCCCACGGGACGAATCACGATGGTGCACAGAAGTAAAGGGTGTGGGCACTCAGTGGCAGCAGCTCTCTCTTGGCTGTGGCGGACCACAGGACAGATCACGATGGTGCACCGTAGCAAAGGGTGTGGGCACTCAGCGGCAGCAGCTCTCTTTTAGCTGCGGCAGCCCACGGGATAATTTAGGGTCTCGACCAGGCGGGCTCCACGGTGAACGCTCAGCGGCCACAGCGCTCTCTTGACTGCAGCAGTCCGCGCAGATTCAGAGGAAGGTCCGAAGGTGCTGATTCAGGCGGACTCTCAGCGGCGGCAGCTCTCTCTTAGCTGCAGCGGCCCACACGGATCCAGCGAAAGGTTCGAAGATACAGATTTAGGTGGGCTCTCAGAGGCGGCAGCTCTCTCTTAGCTGCAGCGGCCCACACAGGTTTAGCAAGAAGGTTCAAAGGTTCAGAGACAGACGGGCACTCAGCGGCGGCAGCTCTCCCTTAGCTGCAGCGGCATACACCAGTTCAGCGAAACTTTAGAAAGTCTCAATTCCGATTCAGGCGAGCTCTCAGCAGTGGCAGCTCTCTCTTAGCTGCAGTGGCCCGCACAGGTTTCGCAAAAGTTCAGAAGCGCCCAGTCCACGGTCCTCACAGTAGAACTAGAGGCTCCGGATTACTCAACAGAGGCCTTCTGCAGGAGGCACTCTCGATTTAGGCCCTTGGTTAGTTTCTTCGGCAAGCTTGATGAAAGTTGCAAGTCCTTTTCTCTATTCACTCGGACAGAGTTTTGTCTTGACATCCAGAAGGAACACACTTGGCCAAAGTTCCAGCGCAGCATTTTATACCTAAAAAAGTCTTTGTTCTCCAAGGTTGCAAATCACTGACTCCGGTCAGTACAGTTCGGTGGGGTCGGGGAGCACTTGGTTTATGAGGCGACATCCTGCCCTTTCAGAATGAGGGGGTCTGCTATCAGACACCCAGTGGGAGTTAGAGCCATCATTCACCTTGCCAGGCACGTCCCTGCTCGGATCAAAGAGTCACCCCTCCCCATGTTCTGAATACCGATCTCTTTCTCCAGCCAGGTCTGATCCAGCTGGCCCTGCTGCTCCAAAACCAAGACGGCCAATACACATACGCGCAACAGCCTACAGTAAAGCTTAGGCAAGAAACTACCACGTTTTCAGGAAAGGTATTTCAACACATGCAATATATAAACAGTCCTAACTAAAAGGTGCCAATCAATGTCCTGAGCATATACATATCAAACTCGAGGGTCCTATCAGGTTCCTAGGGCCCGATAGGATGATAGAAAGCAATCTTTAACCTGCCCATCCTGGCCTATGAGAATGGATCGTTTCGCAGTAGCAACAGTGAAATGGAAGGTAACTCACTATTGAAACAGGCTACACCGATGTAGGTATTATAGTTATCCTTATTCATACAGTCATTTATATACAGGGAGCATTTGCTCTGTGGCACTGAGTAGCAGTGGCACGGCACCCAAAACATCTAAATCCAGCCAATATAAAAGATAGGGAGAGTAGAGAGGAAGGGAGACCCAAGCCAATGATGCCAGGTCTAACAGGGTGTTTCTACCCTGCCCCCTTTTCTTGTTTTTCACCTTTGTTTCACTGTTTTCTTGTGACTCGGTTCTACTGAGTCACAAGATGGCTGCCAATAATTCCTGGTTTGGAGTGTTGGCAGCCAATCACAGTGAAACTCATGGTCGGGAGGGTTGGAAAATCCACTGCGTCCCTAGATATCGAAACTTTTATTTCTTGAATTTCTCAGCAACTACTGAACAGATTTATATCATTTTAAAAAAAGGACTCATTTCATTTCATTTCATAAGGCTTTATTCGGAGCTTTAGACATAAGTCCATAAAAGCAAAACAAAACAACAAATACAGTAAACTTAACCATAGTAAAAAATTTGCAAAACAGATTACATAATTAAAACATTTAAATAGCTAAAAAAGCATACTAGGCCTTGCTTTGATTGCTAGTAGGAGGAAGGTGGCAGTAAAAAAACATACATCAGGATAAGGTTTAAAAAGCAAATTCATAGCATCTTGTGTATTCCTGATTCCGTATTTTAACAAGATAGGCTTAAGGTAGGCTTGGCGAAAGTTAGTATATAGTTTACACAGTAAAAGAAAGTGCATGGTGCTTTGAACTGATACATTATCACATGGGCATGGGCCAACCGGAAATTTTTTAATACACGGGTAGGCCACCAAGTGGTGCACTATCCCGAACCTTAATCTGGTAATACATACCGATGGGAGGGTCGGGTGACTAGACTTAGATACGGCTGAAATCCCTCGATTTCACAGAATCTGCCGTAAAACATACATGTACTTAAGTTACTACTAGTCCTTTCCCGCTTCTGTAGCTTAAAATTCATAAAAACCGACTTCATCACATCTTTGGGCAAACTGGTAGGGGCATGACAGTCATCTTTAAGGTTAATACCAAAAATCTCTAAATAACAATTGAAGACAAATTTAATCCAGGGAATTTTTAAGTGACCGTCAATGGAGAGACAATCTCCAATGATTGCTCTATTTAAGGAGGTCTCTTCCTTTGCCCAAATAGAGCGCCACAGCATTAAAGGCCTTATAGTCAATAGGTCAGAAAGATGAAAAATACCTAGTTCTCTGTGAACCAAATCATTGGTAGCTGATTTCGGCAAACACAGGAGCCTTTTAAGGAAGAGGTTTTCCTCCACTTGCAAATTCCCTGCCTTGATGTGCCCCCACACCCCAGCTCCATAAAGGGCCACAGAGAGACATCTCATTTGAAATTTTTTTAACATGTCTTTAATTCTTTTGTCTCCAATTTTGGTAGCGAATTTAAACACCCCGTGGGAGCTTTTAGCCACCTTGGCCCGGACGCAATTTATCTCTCTTGTCCAGCTGCCCGTTTTCGAAAAGGTGATGCCGAGGTAATTAAAAGACTCCACTGTTAACACTTTGTGTCCTTCAATAAAAAAGGCATGGGGTTTTTTACATCCCGCGCCACACTCCATAACAAAGGTCTTAGATTTATTAATCAGCAGCTTCCTGTCCTTGATGAACAGTGAGAACCTGTCCATCAAGCGCTGTAATCCAATTGGGGTCCTAGACAAGATTACAGCGTCGTCCGCATAAAGAAGTACGGGGACGCTAAAATCTCTAATTTTTGGTGCATCAGCCGCAACCTCCTTTAAGACTAGATCTACTTCATTGATAAAAAGAATAAAAAGTAGGGGGGCGAGCACACACCCTTGTCTAATGCCCCGCCTGACGCTAAATTTGGGGGTGCACTCCCCTGCCTGGCCATAACGGACACTGGAATTTAATTTAAGATAGAGTCTCGCTAAAAAATAAACAATGGGCTCCGGAGCTCCCATTTCCAATAATTTGGCCCATAAGATATTGTGGTCTACCATATCAAAGGCACTGCTCAGGTCGGCAAAGCAGAGATAGAGGGATCCTTTTTTTGCCTTTGTATACTTCCCAATTATTAGGTCAAGGTTGAGGCATTGCTCTAACGTCCCTCTGCCCTTCCTGAAACCATATTGGGAATCGGCCAGGATATTCTGGGACTCCGCCCATTCTTCCAGCCTAACCATAAGAACCCGACTCATAATTTTCACCGAAGAGTCCAGAAGGGAGATTGGGCGGTAGTTCTTCACATCCCCTTTGTCTCCTTTCTTGTAAATTGGTACAATTATGGATTCCTCCCATGTATGAGGAACCCCGTTGCATACGGCAGCATTAAATACCTTTGTAAGCAACGGGCCCCAGATCTCGGGGACTGCTTTATATACGTCAATGGGTACCCCATCAGGTCCCTGGGCCTTCCCACCCCTACTAGATTTAATACTGTCCCTAACTTCGGCAGTTGTAATATCCAAGGGGATGACGGGCCATCTATCTTCATATACTCCCCTGGTTCTGGCCGAGTCGAAGATCAGAGAGAAGTGGGTGACCCAGCTCTCCATACTGACATTAGCCGATAATTCAGGCATCTTGTCATCTTTTAGAAAAGGGCTGTTAACAGTTGCCCAAAAAAGGGAGGAATCAGCGGTAAAGGCTGCCTGGTCTAAGTTGTCCCAAGCCTCTTGTCTTAATTCTGCTTTCCTGGACTTAATTGCGGTCTGATAGATCCCTCGCAATTCCCTAATCCTTCCAATATCTCTCCTCTCTGCTGCCAATGCTATTTTAAGCTCCCTGAGAGCAGAAAAACATGCATGGTCAAACCATCCCCTGCGCTGGGATTTCCTACCTTTAGGGTGAATAGTGAAGTTACTGTCAATGATTAAGTTAATATTAATAAAATTATGCACAATTTCGTTGGTTCCTTCCTCACATTCTAAAATTGTAACAATTTCCGTAAGGCATTTTGAAACAATGGTATTAGATGAAATGTCCGCGTTATTACCCTTCCATCTAATGCCGATACCATTAGATCGATGTGGCTCAATATTGGTAATAATACATGGAGTAAAAATCTGTCGGTCCTTCCACAATAAAACCTCGGCAGTAATACAATTATGATCACTAATTAGGTTGTCCACAACCACAGGGGCTGAACACCGTGGGCTAATACCAGATGATACACAAATAAAATCAATAACTGTATTAGCATTCCTTCCCGTATAAGTGGGAATAATTTCGCCTAAGGGATTAACCTGGTTAGCCAGTATATCCATGTCATAAGTGGTTAAAATTTTGTTCAAGGAATTACCATAAAGATTATGAGGGAAGTGACGGACACCATCCCCCCAATGATCAACAAAGCCACATACCCTTTCATCAACAAAAGGACATACCACTGTATTAAAATCCCCTACCCAAATGATATCAAAAATAATATCAAATTTGGTTATAATATCTTCCATAGCAGATTCCAAAGCAAGCACAACCTGGTACCTTGAACAATCGAAGATATTATTATAAAAATTAATTAAAAGGATATTTCTAACCTACTCCAGTTGAAGCCATAGGATCTGGGAGTGTGCACCAACCAAAACATGTTTCTTAACTTTGATGGGTACTTCTACAGAAATCAAAACCAATAACCCACCCTTTGCCCTGCCCGACGGTGAGGCCACAGCGGGTAAATTGAAAGAAACAAAACCATTATAATTGATTGGGTCAACACACCAGGTTTCCTGAAGACATACAATATTAAAAGTGTTAATAAACTCTAACCATCCCAGGCAAGTATCATTTGATAAGAGTCCCGCAATATTCCAACTAGCAATAAAACAAACACTCTGTTCACAGGTTCTGGATAAAGGTATGGGGCTCATGGGAACAGAGGTAACAGGATTACAGGTCTGATCCACAGCCGGAGAAACCAAGTTCTCTCTATCACAGCAACTGGGCTTCCTGCTGATAGTATCCGGGGGGTTAACATTCTCACTGACATCTACTATGTCTAGTTTCCTCGCGATAACATCCCCCCCGTGCCTCCAACGGCGTCAACAGCGTCCGCTAGTTTGGGATGAACTGGCACCAGTCAATCATTACAATCCAACCCGCTCAGTACTTCAAATCGGTTTGACATAGTAATAGTTGGTCCAGAAAAGATATTTATGTCTTCTTCTCTTGACCCAAAATGTACAATATTGGAGCGAGAGTTAAGGTGCCTATAGAAATACCCCAAAGGCCGGAGGGATATCCCTTGGTCCCGTGAAGGGGATGATTGTGCTCTTATCAGAGCTGTAAATACAAGATGAGGGCTTCGAAAGTTAACTACAATACAATCACCCCCACAGGTCTTACGCGAACTCCCAATCCAATCAACTCTTCTTGTACTTAGTATGTCCTTTGCTAAGACAACTGGGAAGCCGCATTCACGATGCAGCCAATCCACAGTTTTGTTTTTCAGGGAGGAGTGGGTTTCACTATAATTACGACCTGTCTCAGTAACTGGTGGTACATTGGTAAGGACTGCCACAAATGGAGCACAAGCTGGGGGCAGATCCGGCCTGGAGATACCAACATTTTTTACACTTGGTACTTGCTGGTTCTTGGCAACAGATTTACCTCGCAAATTATGTTGTCCTGGGGTCTGCGAGGAGTCTGGAGCATTAATTCTCTCCTCACAGTGATCTCCATATGAAGTGTTAGGGGGGTTAGACTTGACCGTTGGTTTAACAACCTTAGAAGCTTGTTGGGAAACATGACTATTTACTAAGGCCTCATCATTTACCTTGGTGCCAGAACTGGTATCAAGGTGTGATTCTAACAGGCCTCCAAGTCTGGCCACTTCATTGGTTACCATATCGAGTTTGTTCATTAATGGTCTAATTAATAGATGGAACTTAGCATCAATCATGCTTATTAAAAGGTCCAACTGTCTACTATCTATGGTGACTGGATTACTATCCTGCACTACAGTGAGGTCACAGACAGAGTTGGTAGATATCGGGTTGGCTCTCTTAGATGATCGCACCCCCCCCTTTTTGAATGTATACTTCTATTATGGGTCCGATTAGAACGTAATACTCTCTGAGAGGTAGTAACCGTCAGAGTGACAGTCGATGGATCTGGTGTACATAATAAATACTCAGGAGGAGAGTCAGCGGGACTATTTCCTTCTAAAGGAGCAACCACAGAAATGCCATCTATATCATGGTTAGACTCATTAAGCTCATTGCTTACTTCCTGATTGAAAACGGCTGAAGGAGTGGGGGAGTTGTTACTTAACGGGGCAAGGTCGACTAATTCAGGCCGCCCCAATGATTTTCTCCGCTCCTGGTTTATCTTATCAACCATTTTTACAAGGTAATTATCCATGGTTGATTTTACCGGGATAGGTTTGGCCTTAGACATGGATAAAGCTAATACAACCCTACGATAGTTTAGACACAAATCAAATAAAATTGCCAACCCTTACGTATTGTCAACTTTCGTACTGCAATCCTACAACACGACAATATATACACGGTCCAGTTTGTACCTCTTGGCGAATCAGAAAGGCCACAGCCCCCTCCAGCCCCCTCCTGTCCCGGACTGTCACAGACTGTCCGCCCTTTGTCCGGGCTTCGTCCGGGGCGTCCCGCTCGCGTCCCGCGCAGCGGCAGACAAGGGAATATGTAGGTGTTGATCAAAGGGCGGGTGGGCGGGCAGCAGCGCACCTGGGGATACGAACGGACTCCTGGTCAATGGAGTCCCGTGCACCAGCCTGTCTCCCCCCTGCGGCAACACCCGGTTCCTCCCGCGGCTCCTCCAACATTGGCAGCGTATCTCAGCTGTTTCACCTCCTCACTGCGATGCGGGACCCGCGCCAGCGGGTTCCGCGAGCTTCTTTCAAGGGAAATGGGCGGGTGGGCGGGCAGCAGCGCACCTGGGGATACGCACGGACTCCTGGTCAATGGAGTCCCGTGCACCAGCCTGTCTCCCCCCTGCGACAACACCCGGTTCCTCCCGCGGCTCCTCCAACAATGGCAGCGTATCTCAGCTGTTTCACCTCCTCACTGCGATGCGGGGCCCGCACCAGCGGGTTCCGCGAGCTTCTTTCAAGGGAAATGGGCGGGTGGGCGGGCAGCAGCGCACCTGGGGATACGCACGGACTCCTGGTCAATGGAGTCCCGTGCACCAGCCTGTCTCCCCCCTGCGACAACACCCGGTTCCTCCCGCGGCTCCTCCAACAATGGCAGCGTATCTCAGCTGTTTCACCTCCTCACTGCGATGCGGGGCCCGCACCAGCGGGTTCCGCGAGCTTCTTTCAAGGGAAATGGGCGGGTGGGCGGGCAGCAGCGCACCTGGGGATACGCACGGACTCCTGGTCAATGGAGTCCCGTGCACCAGCCTGTCTCCCCCCTGCGGCAACACCCGGTTCCTCCTGCGGCTCCTCCAACAATGGCAGCGTATCTCAGCTGTTTCACCTCCTCACTGCGATGCGGGACCCGTGCCAGCGGGTTCCGCGAGCTTCTTTCAAGGGAAATGGGCGGGTGGGCGGGCAGCAGCGCACCTGGGGATACGCATGGACTCCTGGTCAATGGAGTCCCGTGCACAAGCCTGTCTCCCCCCTGCGGCAACACCCGGTTCCTCCCACGGCTCCTCCAACAATGGCAGCGTATCTCAGCTGTTTCACCTCCTCACTGCGATGCGGGACCCACGCCAGCGGGTTCCGCGAGATTCTTTCAAGGGAAATGGGCGGGTGGGCGGGCAGCAGCGCACCTGGGGATACGCACGGACTCCTGGTCAATGGAGTCCCGTGCACCAGCCTGTCTCCCCCCTGCGGCAACACCCGGTTCCTCCCGCGGCTCCTTCAACAATGGCAGCGTATCTCAGCTGTTTCACCTCCTCACTGCGATGCGGGACCCACGCCAGCGGGTTCCGCAAGCTTCTTTCAAGGGAAATGGGCGGGTGGGCGGGCAGCAGCGCACCTGGGGATACGCACGGACTCCTGGTCAATGGAGTCCCGTGCACCAGCCTGTCTCCCCCCTGCGACAACACCCGGTTCCTCCCGCGGCTCCTCCAACAATGGCAGTGTATCTCAGCTGTTTCACCTCCTCACTGCGATGCGGGGCCCGTGCCAGCGGGTTCCGCGAGCTTCTTTCAAGGGAAATGGGCGGGTGGGCGGGCAGCAGCGCACCTGGGGATACGCACGGACTCCTGGTCAATGGAGTCCCGTGCACCAGCCTGTCTCCCCCCTGCGGGAACACCCGGTTCCTCCCGCGGCTCCTCCAACAATGGCAGTGTATCTCAGCTGTTTCACCTCCTCACTGCGATGCGGGGCCCGCGCCAGCGGGTTCCGCGAGCTTCTTTCAAGGGAAATGGGCGGGTGGGCGGGCAGCAGCGCACCTGGGGATACGCACGGACTCCTGGTCAATGGAGTCCCGTGCACCAGCCTGTCTCCCCCCTGCGGGAACACCCGGTTCCTCCCGCGGCTCCTCCAACAATGGCAGCGTATCTCAGCTGTTTCACCTCCTCACTGCGATGCGGGACCCGCGCCAGCGGGTTCCGCGAGCTTCTTTCAAGGGAAATGGGCGGGTGGGCGGGCAGCAGCGCACCTGGGGATACGCACGGACTCCTGGTCAATGGAGTCCCGTGCACCAGCCTGTCTCCCCCCTGCGACAACACCCGGTTCCTCCCGCGGCTCCTCCAACAATGGCAGCGTATCTCAGCTGTTTCACCTCCTCACTGCGATGCGGGGCCCGCGCCAGCGGGTTCCGCGAGCTTCTTTCAAGGGAAATGGGCGGGTGGGCGGGCAGCAGCGCACCTGGGGATACGCACGGACTCCTGGTCAATGGAGTCCCGTGCACCAGCCTGTCTCCCCCCTGCGACAACACCCGCTTCCTCCCGCGGCTCCTCCAACAATGGCAGTGTATCTCAGCTGTTTCACCTCCTCACTGCGATGCAGGGCCCGCGCCAGCGGGTTCCGCGAGCTTCTTTCAAGGGAAATGGGCGGGTGGGCGGGCAGCAGCGCACCTGGGGATACGCACGGACTCCTGGTCAATGGAGTCCCGTGCACCAGCCTGTCTCCCCCCTGCGGCAACACCCGGTTCCTCCCGCGGCTCCTCCAACAATGGCAGCGTATCTCAGCTGTTTCACCTCCTCACTGCGATGCGGGACCCGCGCCAGCGGGTTCCGCGAGCTTCTTTCAAGGGAAATGGGCGGGTGGGCGGGCAGCAGCGCACCTGGGGATACGCACGGACTCCTGGTAAATGGAGTCCCGTGCACCAGCCTGTCTCCCCCCTGCGACAACACCCGGTTCCTCCCGCGGCTCCTCCAACAATGGCAGTGTATCTCAGCTGTTTCACCTCCTCACTGCGATGCGGGGCCCGCGCCAGCGGGTTCCGCGAGCTTCTTTCAAGGGAAATGGGCGGGTGGGCGGGCAGCAGCGCACCTGGGGATACGCACGGACTCCTGGTCAATGGAGTCCCGTGCACCAGCCTGTCTCCCCCCTGCGACAACACCCGGTTCCTCCCGCGGCTCCTCCAACAATGGCAGCGTATCTCAGCTGTTTCACCTCCTCACTGCGATGCGGGGCCCGCGCCAGCGGGTTCCGCGAGCTTCTTTCAAGGGAAATGGGTGGGTGGGCGGGCAGCAGCGCACCTGGGGATACGCACGGACTCCTGGTCAATGGAGTCCCGTGCACCAGCCTGTCTCCCCCCTGCGACAACACCCGGTTCCTCCCGCGGCTCCTCCAACAATGGCAGCGTATCTCAGCTGTTTCACCTCCTCACTGCGATGCGGGGCCCGCGCCAGCGGGTTCCGCGAGCTTCTTTCAAGGGAAATGGGTGGGTGGGCGGGCAGCAGCGCACCTGGGGATACGCACGGACTCCTGGTCAATGGAGTCCCGTGCACCAGCCTGTCTCCCCCCTGCGACAACACCCGGTTCCTCCCGCGGCTCCTCCAACAATGGCAGTGTATCTCAGCTGTTTCACCTCCTCACTGCGATGCAGGGCCCGCGCCAGCGGGTTCCGCGAGCTTCTTTCAAGGGAAATGGGCGGGTGGGCGGGCAGCAGCGCACCTGGGGATACGCACGGACTCCTGGTCAATGGAGTCCCGTGCACCAGCCTGTCTCCCCCCTGCGGCAACACCCGGTTCCTCTCGCGGCTCCTCCAACAATGGCAGCGTATCTCAGCTGTTTCACCTCCTCACTGCGATGCGGGACCCGCGCCAGCGGGTTCCGCGAGCTTCTTTCAAGGGAAATGGGCGGGTGGGCGGGCAGCAGCGCACCTGGGGATACGCACGGACTCCTGGTCAATGGAGTCCCGTGCACCAGCCTGTCTCCCCCCTGCGGCAACACCCGGTTCCTCCCGCAGCTCCTCCAACAATGGCAGCGTATCTCAGCTGTTTCACCTCCTCACTGCGATGCGGGACCCGCGCCAGCGGGTTCCGCGAGCTTCTTTCAAGGGAAATGGGCGGGTGGGCGGGCAGCAGCGCACCTGGGTATACGCACGGACTCCTGGTCAATGGAGTCCCGTGCACCAGCCTGTCTCCCCCCTGCGACAACACCTGGTTCCTCCCGCGGCTCCTCCAACAATGGCAGCGTATCTCAGCTGTTTCACCTCCTCACTGCGATGCGGGGCCCGCGCCAGCGGGTTCCGCGAGCTTCTTTCAAGGGAAATGGGCGGGTGGGCGGGCAGCAGCGCACCTGGGGATACGCACGGACTCCTGGTCAATGGAGTCCCGTGCACCAGCCTGTCTCCCCCCTGCGGCAACACCCGGTTCCTCCCGCGGCTCCTCCAACAATGGCAGCGTATCTCAGCTGTTTCACCTCCTCACTGCGATGCGGGACCCGCGCCAGCGGGTTCCGCAAGCTTCTTTCAAGGGAAATGGGCGGGTGGGCGGGCAGCAGCGCACCTGGGGATACGCACGGACTCCTGGTCAATGGAGTCCCGTGCACTAGCCTGTCTCCCCCCTGCGGCAACACCCGGTTCCTCCCGCGGCTCCTTCAACAATGGCAGCGTATCTCAGCTGTTTCACCTCCTCACTGCGATGCGGGGCCCGCGCCAGCGGGTTCCGCGTGCTTCTTTCAAGGGAAATGGGCAGGTGGGCGGGCAGCAGCGCACCTGGGGATACGCACGGACTCCTGGTCAATGGAGTGCTGTGCACCAGCCTGTCTCCCCCCTGCGGCAACACCCGGTTCCTCCCGCGGCTCCTCCAACAATGGCAGCATATCTCAGCTGTTTCACCTCCTCACTGCGATGCGGGACCCTTTCTGGACCAAGCACTACCTTTTTGCCAAATTTGGTGTAATTCCGTTCAGCAGTTCGGGCTGTAGCCGTATCTAAAGTTTCCTATGGAAAATAACATGGGGAAAACGTGTTTTGGGACCTCCTTTTTCCTTGGCTCCCGCTTGGTGAATCACCCCGAAACTTTCAAGACATGAGCTGACCGTAGCTGATCACTAGTTTTGAAAATTTCACGACGATTCGTCAGCCGGCGCAAATGTTATTGGGGGAAAAAAAACGCTTTTCCTATGGAAACTAGCTCCTAACTAGAACTACCTACTGGCGACCGCCAGTAGGTAATATATATACACACACACACACATATATATATGTAACATGTATTGTAAGCACACATTCACCCGTGGGCATCTTGGCACTGAAACATTGGGCTTCATTAGCCACAAAATGTGGGTATTTTCCTCTAATTTTTGTTATTCAATCTTTTAATAAGATATCCATGGATAATAATGATAGTACTCTTCTGAAATGACCATATTTACCTCACCATGTTGAAACTACATTTTATGTCTAGATAGGAGGCTCATATATGACGTCTTTCTTGCCATTTATTTCAATAGCAGACAGTTTGTATACAGTGATTCAAACTGATACACATTAAAGACACTTCAATACCAACCAGGCTTGGTGCTGGACTGCCACAGTTAGATTCACAGATATTGAATTAGTTCTCTAAACGTAGTCCCTGACTCATCAAGCCCTTTTTTTTTCTTGCTGCTGGCAGTCAGTTAAGTCATGTTTTCCATTTACCGCCTTAATGTTGCACCTTGTCTTTATCCACACGTTTTAATTAATTTCGTTTTGATGTTCAGATTTTATGCATGTTTCAATTTACAGAGAATTCATATGTGTCTCCTTTGCACTCTCTTTATTAGTTTTGAATTTTCTCTGTGATTAATGCTGTATTTGCTTTTATAAATGCTTATTTAAGACTTAGTAGGCCTGTCAGCTTGTGACATATTTATTGATCTCATTCAGGCAGCTCCTGGACTCATGGCTGCTAAAAACCTTTTGAGTCCCTTGGAAGTTGCCTTCTGATTGTCAAATCACTCACCTGTGTCAAAAGAGTTTCCTGGCTGGGCTGCAGGCCTCTGTAGAACTCATAGATATCGCGTTGGGGATCCATTAGCTTAAATGTATTTCTCTTTTTCATTCACTTTGGCCATCTCATACTGAAAAACAAGCCTGATTCCCTATCAGGAGTTTGGAAGTGGAAACCTCTTCAAATAATGTTGTTTCTCTGAATGCATAGGTTTTACTTTCACATTTCCATTAACCAGTTTATAAAAACTATGGCAAAAATAAAATAAGAGGAAGATGACATGTATGTCAGTGAGGAAGTTTTCAAAGAAAATTTGAAACAATTCATAAATTCTTCTGATAAATCAACCATGAATGTTTCCATGAAAGAAATTGTCCAAGGGATTGGTAATAATATGAAAGAGGATATGTTGGCCCAGACCCAACTGGCTGGTAGCAGCAGGTATATTCCTTCTACCTCTGGACGCTTATAAAGTGAATTTTCCGGTAAAATCTCCCAAAGGACACGACCAAATACCTTTTCTCTAAAAACAACATGAGACATTGGATTCAAGACCCTCATTAAAGAGGGTAGAAAAGCGAAATATTAAAAGAAAAAGCACAGAGAACGATAATGTAATATCGGATGAGGATTCCAATGTGCTTGTTTTTTCAAAGACAGACTCAGATTACTAAAATGATTATGCATGTTACTGGTTTGCACCTCCCAAAAGTAAACTTAAAAGAATGTCATAATTCCTAAAAGAGAAAAAAGTTTATAATTCTCTCAGTGAAATTTATGATGCATCTGGAGAACCTTTATTTGATCCATCTACAATTATTCACCCTCATTCCTCAGACTATACAATTATCGCTTATGTCCTGAACTAGATAACCCTTAGACAATTTTATAAGAAACAAACTCCAGTTAGAGTGCCCCCCCACCAACTATTGCAGACCAAGTTTTACTTACCTCTGTGATTGGCCCATAGCTGTGACATTTTTCTCTAAAGTTAACAAGGTCCATAAAAAACAGAATTGACAGGGCCTGGTTGGCCTGGCAGAATAATATTTTTGAATCTATGGGATCTTTATGTTCTCTGTTATGTTCTTCCCTTTTTCTCGTCTTTTCTCTTCATATCTTTCTTTTTCATACTTTACGATATCTCTCCTATCACTCCTTCTCCCCTTTTTTCAGTCCTGAAACTGCATTTCTATTTTTACTTTTCTTTTTTCTTTCTCTTAGTAGTGAATTTGATAGTTTCACTGTTTACATAGTAATTGTTCATGTTAAAATGTTTTGGTCATATTTAGAGTTACTACATGGAATGTTAAGGGAGTAAATAATCCTATAAAAAGACAACGGGTATTAATCCCTTCAGCTAAATTAAAAATGGACATTGCACTGATTCAAGAAACCCATTTATCTGAAACTGAAGCATCTAAACTAAAAAGATGTTGGGTAGGCAATGTTTTTCCTCTCCAGCTCTAGGTAAGAAAAATGGAGTTTCAATTCTTTGCCACAAGAAATTTCGGATCTCAGCTACTCATCAAGAATCAGATTCAGAAGGTTGTTGGGTAATTGTTAAACTTCTCATTAATCAGATACCTTTAGTTCTTTTTAAAGTTTATGCTCCAGTTAATTTTGACAAAGTTCTTTGTACCCAAATCTCTGATAAACTTCTTTTATTTGATGATGATTATATTGTTTTTGGCGAAGATTGTAATCAAGTACTTGACCCCGTATTAGACAGACATTCCTCAGTTGAATTTGTTAACACTAAGATGCACTCACAATTCACTTCCACCATACGCCGCAAATCTCAAGTATATATTTGGAGGCTCTGTAACCCAGACCTACGAGAATACAGTTTTGATTCATCTCCACATCAATCACAATCCAGAATTGACTACCTCTTTTTAAGTAAATCCTTATCCCAACAGGTTCTTCACTCCGAAACAGGTTATATTTTAATTTCAGATCATACCCCAGTTTATGTTGATTTTGACTTGATACCTTTTACCCCTCATGCTGGCAGATTGCGCTTTAACAATACATTATTAACCGATCCTAATTTCTCTAACCAATTCAGCTCTTTTGTTTCTGAATTCTTTTCTTTCAATTCCACTCCAGAATCCCCCCCTGCAATAATCTGGGACTCTTTCAAGGCCGCAGCCCGAGGCTTTCTAATGAATTTTGTTTCACAAAGAAAGAAGTCTTTTGAAGCTCAACCTGCCCAGTTACTTACTAAGATCAAGCGTCTTGAATATAGATAATCTTCCGCCGGCTTTTCAGGCTTGTGGATGACCACAATAGCAGCAGTACGAATATCAGCCGGCAGAAGCCCTGATTCATAGCATTCATTATATAGGTTCAACAGGTGGGGTGCTAGTTTCGTTGCCATTGGTTTAAGAAGCTCGATAGGGAGTCCATTAGGACCCATCGCAATGCCGGACCGAACATCTTGTATTGCTTTTTGAACCTCTGCTTCAGAGATGTCCACCTCCAGTGCATCCTTATCTTGTTGTGGGATACACACTACCTCAATGGCTGCAAGGAGATCTGCTGACACTGAGGCTTGGGAGGTCTCTGGGACCCTATACACTTCCTCAAAAGGAGACGGAAAGACATCAGCAATCCCCTGAGGGTCAGTTATACGTGTGCCGTCAGGGCCCGTTATTGCTTGTACCCATCTCGCTGCCTGTTCCTTGCACTCCAGCCATGCCAGGAGTTTACCCGTGCGCTCGCCTTGTTCATAAATCCGGTGACGAGTAGCTAAGGAACGCATAGTGGCCTCCTCCAAAAGGAGTTGTCTGTAATCCTGTCTTGTTATTTTAATACTGTGTTGGATATCAGGATCAGGAGCCTGAGAAGTGACCTCCTCCATGTGCAAAAGTCCCTCTCCAATTCGACCACCCTCCTGTTACGCTTGGTTCTGGATCCCACCATCAACAACAGTGCCCTGCCATTAACAACCGCCCCAAATGCTCCCCAAATTGTCACTGTCGACCTGACCTATCCCACATTTTCAGCAAAATAATGATCCGTATCTTGCCGGAGGCTTTCCTTAAAGTGAGGTATCTTCAACGCCCACTGTTGTATCATGATTGGGCCGGGACGTCTAGTGCGTTGTGTGCCAAAGATTGTCAAAATAGGGGAGTGATCGGATATCCCTCGGGCCAGACAGATGGAATCAGTAAAAGCCTGTATATCTTGGGCATGAGTGAACAAATAATCTATTTGTGATTGACTACCATGCACCCCTGACTGAAACGGGAAGTGCATGTGGTGAGGGTGCGATCACCTCCATATATCTACCACCCCTAGAGCATTGGTTAACTCCTGGAATTGTGAGCCGTGTGCCGGGTAAGTCCTGGGTGGAAGTCGGTCATGTAAGCCATCCATAGTCAAGTTGAAGTCGCCCCCCAATACTAGCGATCCCATGGGCAAGTCTAGCATCAATGTCCCCACATCCTGCAAGGTTAGCCGCTGTAATCCTGGTGGGGCGTACACTGAGACTATGTTAATGACCCTTCCTTCCCACGTGCTCGTACTTGCTGCGTATCTGCCCTGTGCATCTGTCCAGGTGTTATGTACCACATAAGGGCAGCCTTTGCGTAGGAGAACCCCCACCCCTCTAGAGCCCGTGGTAAAACCAGAGTGTACTATCATTCGTATCTTTTCCTGTTCAGGACCATGCATGAGTTCCCTATTAGATGCGTCTCTTGCAGCAGTACTATGTCAAATGCATGTCGATGAATATATTATAAGACAATACCCCTTTTAATTTTGTCCCCCAGTCCATTTACATTCCAAGTGGACACTCTAAGTCCCTGACCAGGCACCATCAGAATATGCCAGCGGTGTAACTACTTCATCGGATGGGCTATCCTTACGTGTTTCTCCTGAGTCTCCCTTCACAGCAAAACAAAATCTGCCAAATTGCATTATGATGTTTCGAGATACAATACAGATATCAAAAACGTTGAAGCCAAGTGAGGTGCCAACTGTCCAAGAAGCACAACGCACCGATGAAAGAAAACAAAAAAAACCCCAACACAGCAACCAACCCACCCCCCCAACCCCAATTGAAATCTCCACCCCCTCCCTGCCTCCCTACACAACGGGACTAGAACCGCCCGCCACCCCCAACATGCAGAGTGCCTGTCGCCCACCCTTAAACAACTTCGGGAACATGAGCAACCCCACTCCCTAAGACAATTGTATAAGATACTCATTCTCCATCCCGTCCCCATCGCTCCCCCAAGGCCAAACACCAGTCAATGACCCATCTGGGCCTACACATCAAATACAAGGCACAATTCTTGAGCAATCAACAGGAAGATTTGGCCCACCGAGCTGAAGTACAAGCCCTAGGTCAAATTCAAATGAAGAACAGTACATTTGCCATGGTACTAAATTACCCAATAGGGCACCCAAAGCCTGAGGAGTGTCCAACAGTCTCTGCACAGACTTCAGATTCAGCGCTTTCCTGTGTGGCCCTGGGAGTCCGAGTCAGAATGTGGAGGGGAACGTCTCCGCTGGCACCAATCTTCTGTTCCAGCGGCAGCGGAGGGGACCCCAAGCAATTTCTTTCCAACAGTACGCCACCCGTCGAGCCAGTCCGCAAACATTCTCCGGCCTTGTTGAGTGCACGAGGCCGGCCAACCAGTCCCCTTCCGTGAATGCAAGTTCACACTCACCCTGTAGGGCTTTGAGAGTCCGAGTCTGAGTGTGGAGGGGAGCACCTTTGTTGTCGCCAATCATCAGCTCTGTCTGCCGCAGATGTGGCCTTTAGCGATTTCTTGCCAACTGTGCGCCAGCCATCCAGCCAGTGCTATGCCTCCTCTGGCCGAGTAAAGAACCACAACTTGCCTTTCAATTCCATACAGAGTTTTGCTGGGAACAACATGGCGTATTTGATTTCCTGTTCCCGGAGGGCCTGTTTTACGTCCGGAAAACTGTGATGTTTTTTCTGGACCCTCAGAGTGAAGTCCGGGAAGAACGTGACCTGCTATTTTCAAATGTCAACGGGGGGGCCACCCTCGCCGTCTGTAGGATCACGTCGCGGTTGTGAAAATTGAACACCCGGGCCAGGAGCAGTCGGGGGGGGCCCGGCTTCAGCCTACCCCCAGGTACACGATGAGCTCTTTCAATGGAGAAACAGTTAGACAGTCCTCGTGGTTGGAGATGTTTTAGAATCAGGTCTTCAACAAACAGATCGGCGGCTTGCCCCTCCGCTGACTCCGGGACGCCAAGAATGCGCACGATATTTCTCCTCATCCTGGCTTCTTAGTCGTCCAGCTGCAGAGCCATCGCGTCTTGAGAGGCTCGCAGTTCCGTTACCTGTCTTTTTAGGGGGGTAGTATCGGTGACAAGGTCCGCCGTGGTGTTCTCAACTGTGCTCACACGAGCAGCAATCTTCCCCATATCCTCCCGAATTAAGGCCACCTCCGTTGCTACCGTATCTATCCGGGTTTCAAGAGAGGTCCGTACTGTGGTGATAGCCTCGAGGATGTCTTTGTTCGTGGGCATTGAGAGTTTGCCTTGGGCCACTGTCGTCTCCCGGTCTTCTCCCTGGTTTTATTGCCAAGCAAATTCGTCAAGGTTTGGCCTGCGTTGCCGTCCGACCACCACGACCCATCGCCATGCTCCCTCCGTCCCGGGGGCTGCGATAAAGGGTCAGGGCGCAACCGTTACTCACTGCCGCCTGCAGTGGGACCTCCCACCCGGCGTGTCGGCTTTGGCTAGTGGCGCCCCAAACCACAGATCAATATAGCACCACTGGGTACTCCACCTTGGCCCAGGGAAGCCCACCAGTTCCACCCCTGTGCCGTGTGCTCAAGACCTTGACCAGAGAAGTACAATCTGGGCCGGCTGGTTCCGTCTGGGCTTCTGGTTTTGAAGAAGTTACTATGATACCTGGCCCCGGGGCCTGGCACTGCCCAGGGCCCCACTCAGTGGCGTGTCAGTAGGGGATCGAATAGTCTTATCGTAGGCTACAGGCGTCTGTGTGCATTATCCTCTTCTGGGTAATCCTGCCGAGTCTCTGCTGAGGCAGCCCCTGGGTCAGTCTCAATCCGAGGCGCCTCACGAGCCCCACCCGATGAGGAGCAGTGGCATTCGTTCCCCAGTCTTTCCTCGATGAGTAGAGAGGGCCCCAAGGCATGTCAGTATTATTATTATTATTAAATTTTATAGAGCGCGTAGTCACCCGTGAGTATCCCAGCGCTAAGATCAGTACGTCTGGGGGTAGTGGGGGCAAGGGGGGGAGGTTAGGAGTTAAGGGAAGAGGTGGGTTTTCAGTCGCTTTCTGAAACGCAGATAGTTAGGTTCTGTTCTCAGGTCACGGGGTAAGGCGTTCCAGAGGCATGCGGTATGAGGGATCGAATAGTCTTATAGTAGGCTACAGGCGTCTGTGTGCATTATCCCCTTCTGGGTAATCCTGCTGAGTCTCTGCTGAGGCAGCCCCTGGGTCGATCTCAATCTGCGGCGCCTCACGGGCCCCACCCGATGAGGAGCAGTGGCGTTTGTTCCCCAGTCTTTCCTTGATTAGTAGAGAGGGCCCCAAGTCCCCCCCGGACCCATCCAATTGTTAGGGGTGAAGCAGCATGGGCCTCGTCCACCCCCAGCGCCTGTCTTCGTCGCTGTGATTCCCGCTCGCCTACGTTGCACCAGACTCTTCTCCGGGGTTCCCGCGCCTGTAAATTATTGGCTGTGTTGCCGCTCCCAGGTCCACACACCGAGTCAGTGGGGCAAATGAGGTAAGGCCATCTACAGAGTTAAGGGCCTCCGTGCGGGGCGCCGCAGCCCCGGAACAACCTCCCTTAACAATAGCGGGTCGGAGATATAGTCCCAGTTGACTCCGGAGCATGGCTTCCCCCCCGGTGCCCACCAGTCACCAGGGACACCCCGGTGGACCGTTGCAGAGCATGCAGTCAGACTGGACGCAGGGGCCACTCGCTCACCTTCAGCAGTTCGTATAGTGACCCAAGGACGCAGCCTTGCGTAGAGACCGCCCGCCGAGAAGCAACCCTCTCCTTCGGCGCAGCAGGCAGGTCGCTCGAAGATCGGCGTCGCACGCCGATAACCTGGATCTCGCTCAAACTTTGGTCGCTGCCCAGGGAGCCACAGCCAGATCCAATGGGCCCCTCAAGAAGGAATATCGGCCGGGGCGGATGACCTAAAACAGAGTTTTCGGGAGGGGTGCAGCGGAGCTTAGCTACTGTGCGGCCCATTCCCGTCAGCAGTTGGCCACGCCCCCTGTCTTTTTCTTTCTTAAAATAACTGATCATTATTATCTCTTATGTTGTATTCCATATCACAGTATGATATGTATTCTTTAAATGTTTATTATGCCTACAGTGACTATTTCCTTATGCTATTTTTTCCTTTAATGTTATAAGGGTATGATACATTCTTCTTCCTTCCTCCCTAACCCACCCTTCCCCCCTGTCTTCACTCCTTTACTTTACGCAGTCTGTTTTCTGATAATGATTGTACTTTGGTTTTTATCTTTCTCCTTATAATATTTCATACGTAATTGAGACGTATTGTACTTTTTGTACATGCTGTTTTTCTTCTACTATTTTCTTTGCTTAATAAACTCAAACTTAAAAAAGAATCTATGGGACCAATAACAAAAACCTTTGAAATGTCTGGACAAGTCATAAAGGAAATCTTGAGCATCAGCCCACAGTAACTATCTCATTGGATAGGAAATTCCTAATTTTATTGAAGAAATGCATTATCCTACCACTATTCTTACCCCTGACCCCATTATAAAGATTAGAATGTCTTTTTCTTTTCCTTTTTCCGGTTCCTCTATCAACCATTTCACAGGCCTCTTGAGGAACCATTTGTGCATTATGGCTAAATAGTGTCATAAAGTGCCTCTTTTTGACTTGGCTACCCCCACTTTTCGACTGGTATCTGATGCAACTTTGACTGAAAGTGTACCGGGTTCCTACTAACCAGGTCACCAGAACCGGCTTTATTTCCCTAAACTGTACCATTGTTCCATATTTGGCACCACTTTAGACTCCATGCAAGTCCCTAGTAAATGGTTTCTCTGGTACCTAGGGCATTGGAACTAAAGAGAGTTCCTAAGGGCTGCAGCATAAATGTTGCCACCTTAAGGGACCCCACACTAAGCTCATGCAAACTGCCACTGCAGCCTGCGTGTCTTGGTGTAGATAAAAACAAAGAGCTGACATCATACACATCCGTGTGAACCGTACCTGTACATCATTGCATATGGTATAGGTAAGTCACCCCTACATCAGGCCTTACAGCCCTATGGTAGGGTGCACTAGACCCATGTGTTGGCATATCTGAGTGAGTAAATATGCCCCTTTGATATCCCAGTTCACTCTTGGATACCACAAGTGCACAGATGAGCCATCCCGAGTACATGGGCTGGAAACTAGTAATTACGAGTTCTGCAGCTACTTGATGGCTTCGCTGTAACCACAAATGTTTGGTACCAAATATCACATCATGATAAACCCACACCAATGCCATTGCTGGATTAAGAAATGTGCCCAGAGGGCACCTTAGAGGTGCCCCCTGAAAACGTACCGACCAGTAGTGTGTTGACTGACTGGTCTTAATCAGCCAGCCACCACGGACAAGTTTCTGACCCCACAAGGTAAGAGTGTTCGCTCTCTGAGGTCATAAATAAAGCCTGCTCTGTGCAGAGGTGTTTACATCTCCTCTCTGCAGGATGAGCCTTCTAGGGCAGGAAGTTTAAAATTCCCTGCCACTTTTATTAGGCGATCAGGCCTCTCCAGATAGTGGAGATGCCAACACCCCCTGTCCTGGTCCCAGTTTTTGGCGGCAAGACAGGCAGGAAATTTAGTAAGATTAGGAGGTGTGCCCACATTCAACCAGCACCAAGCCTAATGTGGACCAGCTGATGTGGACCCCACTTTAGATTCCCCCATCTTGAATTGGGTGAGATTAGCAATCTAGGGTCAGGGTTATGCCAACTTCCACAGGAAGTGGTTCTATAGAAGGTGTAGACCCCCTAAAGATAGGTAGCCCATTGGCAACTACCTGTCACTACTTGTTACACAGCTAAATTGAGTATTTAGGTGGCACCCCTGAACCCAAGAACTCAGATTTGATGGATCAAGAGAAGAAGGATGAAGAAGTCACTGCTTGGCGAAACTGCAGAAGACCTGGGAACGTTTGGCGTGAAACCCAGCCTGCTTGCACCTCTCTCGACAATCGCAATAGAATGACTTATTCTGCAAGCTGAAGAACTACCAAAACCTTGGGTAGCTTGCTAGCACTTGAAAAATCACCTAAAGTCTCCCTTAGAGTAGAGGAGCTACTCCCCTGCAGCTGGCAAGCACTCACAAGCAGTATTCGGTCCACTGCTTTGCAGCTCCCTGGCCTGAATGACGTTGCAGACGGCCAGAAGGTACTCCTGCTATGGAAGGTCAGATCTGTCTCCCCACTGAGTATGAAGACACCAGGACCAACCAGAGCCGTGCAGCACCAGTCCCCAAGGTACCGAATGCCCTGCACCAAACATCAACAGTGAGGCTCCAGTCCGGATTCTTACTGCACCACAACCAAGCAGCCGTCGAGGGACACCAGCATTACTGAGACCCACTTCATGAGTGGCCCAGCTGTCCCAATTTTGCCCCTACCAACTTTTTGTCCCTTAACCAAGAGGGGCATCTTTGCTCATCAGCCAAGCCACACTAACCACTCTGCACCTGAGCCTCCAGGTCCGGGTACCGAAGAACCGGCTGTCCCTCCTTGAGCTAAGACCCTTTATGACCCAAGCACCCATTTGGGAGCTCTCAGACTTTTTCCCAAGTACCCCTGCACAGCCTGTTTCCAGGTGGCCCCCCTTATCTGTAGCATGCCTAGCTATAGTCTCACCAGCACCCTGCTCCTTTTGAAACCCGGGTTGTTCCGAAGAACTGCTGGTAGTAATATGGACCTTGGCCTACTACACTTCTAAAACCAGAAGGTGAACCCCTGAAACCGACTTTACTGCATTATGACTTTTCTTCCCATAGGATTGCATTGTGTGTGAAGGCGCAAAACTGTAAAGTATGTACTTGACTGTAAAAATTGATAACAAAGAAAGTATTTACTTTTGAAAAAAGTTCTTTATTTTAAACCATATATAAACAGAAGTGTTCTTTTTCTAATATGGTCTTGAATTTACTCTTTGAGTGTGTGTCTCATTTGTACTCTGTGAGTACAACAAATGCTTAGCACTACCTTCTGATAAGCCTAACTGCTCGCACACACTAGCACAAAATAGAGCATTAGTATGATCTATTTTAGCCCCTGCAAACCAATTGGGGACCCACTGGACTCTCTGCACTGTGTGCTTCTTTTTAGTACACTATATAGCGAGTCAGCTTCCTACAGATTGCATCCTTGATACTAATGGGCATTTTTGTTTTCTTCAGACTTTTTCCATTTCTACACTAATGAACTGCTCTGTGCACCAAGAAAGACTAAGGGCAGGTTGATTCAAGGACCATATATGAGGACTAATGAAACAACTGTAAATGTCAACATGGTAGACCAGCACCTAAGCCCATTGGGTATTGTAGTTTCTTTAATGTTTCTCAGCTAGGAATACTGTTTAAAAACTGACTGCTAATGAAATAAATGGCAAGAAAGGCAGCATAATACTCACCTACATGTCCTTAATAAAATGAGAACTTTCCTACATGAATATTTAGAAAATACCCATTTGAATATGATTAGTTCATTATAGTAAGGTGATTGTGGTGAGGATATCTGTGTAGAAGCTACTGATAGATACACACTCCTAAAAAAATATGTAAATGACATAAATACCACTATAAAGAACCTATTTGTAACTCCAGTATTATTGAACCTAGTTCATTACCCAGCTTATGAATATGTTTGAACTACAAAACATATGAACGCATTGAAGCTTTTTAATATGTACTTGAAAGAGACTTTGTAACAGCTACATTAGTAAAACAAAATGTCAGTAGCAGTGACACTATGTAGATATGTCGATAGAACATACATGTAGATAAAAAAAGACTTTAAATTCATACTGGCTGTAGGAGAGTAGGATCTGCCTCTTATGTTGCCCCCACTTATTTTCTGATGTTTACACTGGTTTCTGGCTTTAATCTGGCTGGGACCCTGCTAATCAGGGCCCCAGCCTCTATGTTCTCTCTAAACAACTTGGAGTGCATATTAGGTGCACTAGTGATTGGATACTGTGGTACCTTATGAGCCCCTAGTATATGGTACCTTCGGTACCAAGGGCATAGGTACTTCACAGGCCTACCTGGGGCTGAAGCATGTATTATGCCACCCCTGGGAAGCAGAGTAAATCTGACACCACAGGCCTGCTACTGTAGCCTGGGTGAGGTGGTGCTAGCACTCCTCACTGAGATATAGGTTCACTATATCTCTTGCTGCACACACATTTAAACCTATCAGTCACCCCAAAGGCAAGCCCTATCAATCCTGAGGGCAGGGTGCATGGTTTCCATGTGAGGGGGTGCCCCTGCCTGAGCAGGGCCCCTCTGCAGCTCTCAGAGTCTATTCTCTGGGGCTGTTTGTGAATGCGGTCAAACCATATACTCTTAAGTGCATTATAACCTTGCGGTTAATGCTAACTTTGGAATGGCTGCATCAAAACATGTTGTGTTTGGTGTCAAACGCTTTGGAATCATACCTCCATACCAGTAACTGGTGTGGGAGTATGATCCCACCCTTCTAGAGGGATAGACGTACCTACTGTGGAACCGCGGTAGAATCCTGAAGAGCCCTGGCATCACAAAATGGATGCCACCAGTCACAGACACTGGGCTGCCCTCCTGCTGATGACCGAAACTCGCAGTGGAGGAGGCCCAACAATGGGTATCCTGTCACAGGGAGGTGTGACCACCTCCCAGACAGGGTTTAGTGTATTGGGGCTGGGTGGGTGCACTCCTAGAGTGCTTTGAAGTCCTGCACTGGGAGAGAAGTAGGCTCCTCTGTGCATACACGAGTTCAAACCGGCTCAGGGGCTACCTGCCCCTGCTCTGGCACGAAACTGGACAAAGGGAAGTGGGTGTAGCCACCCATTCCCCTGACCCTCCCATAGGTGGGGTCATAGAGGTAGTCCCTCCCTTCCTTCTAGTATAAGTTAAGGAACCCTTGCCATTGCAAACTAGATACCCCTGGACGACGCTCTGAAGACGAATCCTGGACCTTCAACGCTCCACTACCTCTGGAAGACGGAAGAATCTCCCTTGGAGTCAAGGAGTGACTCCCCTGCTTGGCAGGCACCTAATCTTGCAATCAACGGTCGCAAACTTTCCCGCTCCCACCGGAGTCCGAAGTCCCTGCAGCCCAAGAAGAGGATTTCCTGACTTCTCCATGGCCATCGTGAGTCCCCAGGGACACTGAGGCAAGTGAACCCCACGAGTGACGAGGAACCGCAATCCCTGGGTACCGTGCACTATTTTCGAGTGCAACCCCTTCATGATGTTCTACGAACCTGTGCATTGGGCCACATGTAGTCCAAGCCTCCAGCAGGAATCCCTCCGAAGATCAGAGGCCTACTCCATCTGAGTGACCGTGGGCCCCTGTTGAGTGAATCCTCCTGAGGCGTCTTCGCGATCCCTTGCCAGTTGGCTCGTGGGTCCCCTGAAGACTCTTCTACAGTTCCAAAGGGCTCTCCTGGTCGCTGGGTGAGTCCCTCAGACCTTGCTGGTCTGCACCGCTGACTTTTTATCCTTTCCACGAGACTTGTTGTTACCAAGGCTTGTTGCCTCCAATCTGGTCACCGACACCGCAGTAAGCTGCAGACTTTATGGGACATGCCGAATCCAGCTCCTGGTCATCGTCGACGCCTCCTGGACCTCGTGGCTGAAGAGTCAAGACACCCATGGATCACCTGAATCACACTGCATGCGTCTCCCGTGGGTCCTTTACTTACCTGTCTTGGGTGGTTTCGTGAGGCCCCAGCGCTTCTGAAGGCCCTAGGCCTTGTCCCCTCTCAAGTCATTGTTCTTAAGTCTCTTTTTCAGTATATGGTCTGGTACGCCCCTAGGGCCCCAGCCATATTTGTGCTTAACTCATTGTGAAATGTTGATTTGTGCATATGTTCCTGACTTCTAATCTCATAAAGAGATTAGCAGAGAGTTGTTAGTAATAAATACATATATATTCGATATATATACCTGTGTGGTGTCCTTTCGTTTAGTAACTCAAGAGATTATAAGGTAAAACAAGCTGCTTTACATTCCTCTAAAGGCTTAGCCTGAAGGCTGCTCTCCACAGCTACCACTAGGATAGCTTTCTTTAAAAGGTTGTCTTAAACCTATCTACCATAAGAGTCAAATTGTACTAGTGCAAGGTGTCCACTTTAACTAGTGAACAGCATAGACCAGGCCAACTTCTCACACTGGCCTATATCTTTAAAAAATGTAAATGGTTAGTTAAGGGACATTGGTCAAAATTGCATAGGCTACAAAAGGAATAATTAACATTTTATGATGCCACAGTTCCTCTAAACATATACCACCTACCTATCAAAATAATTTTGCTTGTGTGGCACAAAGAATCACTACAACCTATCACTTAGACCCTTGTTGTACAACATTGCTCTCCGATCCCTTGCTATATCAGGAGAAGCCACTTCCAGAACACGCAGGATCAGGGAGCACTGCTCTCACCAGGATTTTTTGGCATGTTCTTTCAAGTTTCTGTAATGCTGTTAGTCTTGTCCAGCGTTGAAGGTCATCCTATCCCTTGCGGCAATGAAAGTTGCAATGCCTATAGACTCCCAGCTGTCAGCTTCTCTGGCAATGGCCCGGCAGACAATTTTTTCTGATGTGGGGTGACCTAATATAATACATAAAATGAATAATAATTTATTAGTAAATAAAATGTTGTTATTTTATTAGCTTGTTATGCTATGTTGATTTGTCTGGTGCATTAATCACCCAATAGGGTATTGAGGAGGTTATGCAAGGTGGGTGATCCCAAGGTGCTTTAATGAAGAGCCAGGTCTTCTTGCTGAACTCAAGAAGTGAGGAGGAGGCTCTGATGTGTTGAGGAAGGTCATTCCATGTCTGGGGTACGATGCAGGAGAATGAGCGGCCTCCAGTTTTGCCTTTGTAGATGCAGGGAGTGTGTGTGAGGAGATTGTAGCCGCGTGTAGGTGTCTGTGGCTGTTCAGGTATTTTGGTTCTGTGTTGGGTAGGGCTTTGTATGTGTGTGTGAAAAGTTTGAATTGGGTGCGCTTGTGAATGGGGAGTCAGTGAGGCTTCCTGAGGTAAGGTGTTATGTGGGTTCGGCATGGGAGGTTGAGCATGAGTCTTGCTGCTGCCTTCTGGCTGTCTGGAGTCTGTGTAGGAGGTCTTTGGAGATTCTGGCATTGAGACTGGTGATGAAGTCCAGCCTACTAGTGATGAGTGCTTGTGTGATGGTACGTCTGCTGTTCTGACGCAACCATTTGAAGGTCTTTTGGTGCATGCACAGGAGGTGGAAGCAGGAGGTGCATATTGCATTGACTTGAGCCATCATTTTGACCTTGGCATCTAGTATGATCCCTAGATTTCTTGCTTCAGACAGTTGGTTCGCATCCAGTCTGCTACCATGGTCATGCAGTTGGTGAAGTATGTTCTGGTGGTGTTTGTCATGTCCGTCAAGGAGAGAATGAATTGGGTGTCATTGGCGTAGGAGATGACAGTGATGTCTTGTGATCAGATGATGTTGGCGAGTGGCGTCATGTATATGTTGAAAAGAGTGGGGTTGAGGGACAATCCCTGTGGGACACCGTATATCGGTTTCTTGGTCTCTAACGCTTTGGGTTCTTCCTATGAGAGGGGATACTTGTATTCTCGTGGAGTCTTCTGATGAGGGTGTTGTGGCAGATTGTGTTGAAAGCCACAGAGAAGTCGAACAGGATGAGAGCCACTGTTTCTCCTCGGTCCAGTATATTTTGAATGTCGGTGGTGGCCGCGATCAGTGCTGTTTTGGTGCTGTGTTTTTTTTTCTGAATATTGATTGTGTGTTGTCTAGAAGATGGTGACGTTCAAGGTGGGCTGTAAGTTACTTGTTCACACTCATACTTGTCCACAACGTGAGTAATCAGAGACACTGTATAGTTTCAAATGTTTATTTTTAACTAACGTGCTCTAAGGTGCGGTACTCTAGCCAATACGAGCAGCATAATGCATAGGAACCATATAATCAGCATTGTTACAATTCCATAAAGCACAAAAAGGGAAATCATATTATAATCACAGTGAAAACAGGACTATAGCGCATTCTACCACCCTCCCCGTGCTCATGAGCTAGTTTAGAATAATTATAGAGGACCTCTGGGCTTTGTCAGAGAGACCTCCTACAAGAGCAGATGCAATGAATTACATCCCAGCATCAGCACAGCCCTTCTATGTTGGAAAGGTTTTCTCCAAGTGCCTTCTCATGCATGTAATGCCATATTTAAAAGCACCTGAGTTTCAGTTGGGCTGCTGTGCTTCATGTTATGTCTATGTGCGTGGGACTGACCAAAATTTTGCAAAAACGGCCCTGTAACAAAAACGGCCCCCAGGGGCACAAAACCGGCCCCCACCCGTGCGGTGCACCTGCCCGCTACGACCAGTCCGGCCCTGCACACAACCCATTAAAGCATGCCATGTAACTTTGGAAGGATTACTGAGAGTCTGCGATCACCTTTGGACTACCCTCCCCCTATCCCTTATGGGCCAGGTGGCTGATGCCAAGATGATATTCTTACCTCGTTGCCTGTATACTATGCAACACTCGTTTGACACCCTTCTCCATGCAGTCTTTTCGGAGATTGCACTCCCTCCTTACTACTTTGATATGCAGTGTAGGCAGAAGTAGAGTGGCAAGGGACTTCCTGTTTCTGCCTCTGATGTAGGGGTGCTGGCGGTCCCCAATCTATATACTTGGCCTCGCAGATTCAGCATGCTGTGCACTGGCTCACTGAGGGGGTAATTGGGACATTGCTCTTAGTAGACGAGATGCACCATTTGTCTCTCCAGCAGCTGCTGATGACGGGGGAACAATACAACCCAGGTGCCATGCCTTATCAGATACACAGCATCCCTTTGGAAAGGACTGTGAAAGTAGTGTTGGGGAGGGCTCCCTTCTCCTGGGAGTTTGGCTTCTGGGACCTACCAGCATCCCGAATCCTTGCTGAGTCGGTGAATGTACTGCTTAGAGGGAGGGTGGCTGTAAGACCCTGGGAGACCTATACCCATTGAGGAGTTTCTTACCTTTGAGGTGGTGTGAGATTCCGATGGACTAGAGCCTGGGCAATTTATAATACATGCTAATATTGCAGCCATAGTCAGAGATATGGCAAACCTTCCCTACGCCTCCGACCACATTGCTCACTTTCTGGGGTCTGTTGGATTTGTTAGAGGCTGCCACTTGTTCTCCCATTTCACAGAGCCATGATGGTCAATCCTGCATGCCTCCAATATCCTGCCCTAGTGGCCCGGGCAGTAAATTAGGGATCCAATTGAAGGATGCAAAATGGAGTAGGATCTGTGTGTTGGTTCAGTCTATCTCCTTTAAGGCTTAGTTTAAACTTACCCACTTCAATTTTCTGCACCCCCACATACATGACACCAGTACTTCTACATAACATAGATCCCAGTAAACTCAGTTCATGCCCCAGATGCCAGACTTCTATGGCATCTTTCTTCCATCTGACACGGAACTGCCCAGTAGTAGATGCTTTCTGGATAACTGTTGTGGTGTGTGTGGCTGCCGTGGTGAGAACACCGGTTTTGGCAGATCCAGCTGTTTGTTCATTGGACGGTATCTGGCAGCGGAAGAGGTTGGAAAATGGAGTTCACATTTTAATACTTGTTGTTTTTTCTGGGTAGAGTAGGGTTGCAATAACCTGGATTGGCCAGGTGGGCCCCAATGTGGACAGATGGGCGACAGATGTGGCTGAATGGGCTGCGGCTGAGGAGGTGCAGTTAAAAGAATGCAGACATGATGAAAAGGCGGAGGAGGATTTGGGAGTCTGGGCAGAACACCTGGCCAAATTTATAGGCACCAGAGGGCTCACAGGTGCTCTCTTCGAAAGACTATGTAAACTACACTGATACAGATACATGAGGATGAATTCTGTACTGGTGGAGGAGTTCGATTTGGGTGCAATTCTCCTGTGTTAGTGTATGGCGCAAACTGTGCTAACCGTACCTCTATGTCACATGGTTGGGCATGGCTTTGTTCATGCATTCATTACTGTTATTTTGCTAAAACCAATAAGCAATGTCTATAAAAAACAGCTTAGAAGTATGGTAATTCAACAAAAACATTGGTATAAGAAAAGTGATAATGTTAGATTGCATTAAGAATGATAGCTATGGTTTTAATTAAAAGTAAGAGGTGAAATATAAAGAAAAGGAAGATACATTTTTTTGAGGATTAGATCATTCCATCCTTTTTCAGTTTATACACTAGCAAGCCACTTGGTAAAAAATGGACATTGGAGAAACTATGAAATATACACATTTGGTAGGTTAACTACTACAACATTTATGGTTTTAGGTGTGTTTGGGGGTCTTTGTTACTTGGACTCCCTGAACTGCTCTCTTACCCTATCCAACTCTGTAAAGTCCTTGAGCATCTCTCTGGACAAAAATCAGTCAATGAAAGACCACATCAACAACTTAGCCAAAGGAGCGCTGTTCGCTCTAAAAAAGATCAAGAAAATAATAATAATGATAATAATAATATTACAGAAGCTGATAAAGCGCGACAGCTGCCCCAGGCAGGGGCGTCCTGGCGCTATAGCATCAGGCACCACAGCAATCAAGGAGGGTAGAGAGCCACCTCAAGTGTGTTAATCTGACTTGAACAGCCAGGTCTTCAAGGCCTTCCGGAAACCAAGTTCTGTGTTAGCCTGACGAAGATAGCCTGGCAAGGAGTTCCACAGAATGGCTGCTCTAACCGTGAAGATTCTACCACCCAGGCGAGATTTCCTAAAGTGGAAGGAATGTAGCAAGTTTTGGGAGTTTGAACGCAGCACGCGGGTCTGTTTGTAGGGGCGCAATCTTTCTTTCAAATAGCTCGGACATTTTCCATTTAGTGCCCTGTAAGCCAAGGTCATGGCCTTAAATACGATTCTCTTCTCTACTGGAAGCCAGTGGAGTTTCAGAAGGTGCTGAGAGACATGGTCTCGAAAAGGCAAACGGCAGACCAGTCTCGCAGCCGCATTCTGTACCATCTGGAGTCGATGAATCGCATATTTAGGAAGACCAAGGTACAGGCCATTGGCATAGTCCAGCCTCGAGGTGACTGTTGCATGAACAACTGTTTTACGGCAGTCTTCTGGTAAACATTGCAGAATTTTCCGTAGGTTTTTCAGTTTGTAGAAAACAAGTTGCTGAGACTTGCTGTATTTGAGCTAAGAAGGAGAGATCTGTCTCCCATCTCACCCCTAAATTCCGGATGCATTTAGCGGGGGAGGGAGGTGGACCCATTTCTACCGGCCACCACAACTCTGCATCAGGGACACAGCCCTGGCCGAAGAACAAAACTTCGGTCTTCCCCGCGTTCAGTTTTAATTTGTTTGAATTCATCCATACCACAATATCACGTAAGCAGCCTTTGAAATCCTTAAAAGCCTCTACCGTCTGCTCTTTAAAAGAAAAAAACAACTGGGTGTCGTCAGCATAGGAAATCGCTTTAACTCCCCAGTTGGCAATCAAAGAAAAGAGCGGAGCGAGGTATAGGTTGAAGAGTAGGGGGCTCAGGGCAGAGCCCTGTGGGACACCACACCAGAGCTGTTTCGGATCCGACTCATGTGGCTTAAGGGCGACCCTCTGAGTACGGCCACTCAGATAGGATATCAGCCAGGACAAAACCTTACCCCCAAAGCCCGCGGCGTGTAATCTCTGGATCAGTATGGAATGGTCCACGGTATCAAACGCCGCAGACAGATCCAGAAGCACCAGCAATGCCGATGCTCCTGAGTCCAGAGCCCATCTAACTGACTCTGCCACCTCGAGGAGCGCGGTCTCCGTGCTGAAACCGGCCCTGAAACCTGATTGTGTGTCATGCAGGGCCCCTCTAAGCTCGATGAAAGTGGTCAGTTGATGCTGCACTAATTTCTCCAACATTTTGCCTGGGGCGGAGAGTAGGGAAATGGGTCTGAGATTGCTGAGGTCATCCGGGTCACCGTTTGGTTTCTTTCTTAATGGCAAAAGAGTTGCATGTTTCCAAGTATCCGGGAAGATGCCCATGTCCAGCGAGGAGTTCCATAACTGAAGTAGTGTATCCGCCAGGGGGGCAGATATTATTTTCCATAGTTTGGGTGGACAAGGATCGTCAGGAGCGCCAGAGCGGCATCTCTGGATTACGGCTAGAGCTTCCAGTGATTGTATTGGCGTGAAATTAATAAGCACAGGAGCCTCTAACGCGATTGGAGATTTGTCTGTCGCCATAGTTGGCTCCGATGGTACAAAGGAGTCGTAGACCTTTAAAATTTTGTTTTCAAAGTGATTGGCTATTTTGCCACACAAGGCTCCGGTAGGTCTTACTTTAGTCTCCAGCGCCTTGGGGATAAAAAAGGATTGAACTACTTTAAAAACCTCGCGACTGGAGTGGTCTGCACTCTGGATGCGGTTGAGAATGTAATCTCTCATAGCTGCTTTTATGTCCCTATGGTAGTCTTTTAGTGCTTTTTTGTAGGATGCCTTGGTTGAGTCGCTATAACTCACTCTCCACTGGCGTTCCAATCTTTTTCACTTACTTTTTGTAGCTTTAAGGGCGCATGAGAACCAGGCGGCAGTCGGGGACAGTCTCGTAGATTTGACTACTCTAACCGGCGCCACAGCGTCTACTGCAGAGGCAATCCATTGATGAGTGGCGACTGCGTCTACATTTGGGTCAGAGGATAGGTGGGGGCGAGTAGCCTGCAAAACAGTGCTTAAGCCTGCTTCATTCAGGTTTTTCCAATTTCTCTTTTGCGTCCACGGGTACCCTCCGCTTGCCCTCCATTTAGCAGGGTGAAGCCAAAAGGGATCAAATAATGATATGACCACGTTAAAGGGTCCGGACTCTCAATATCTATGTCAGTAAAGGAGGTAAATACTAAATCTAAGGTGTGGCCTGCTATGTGCGTGGGGGAAAAAACCTGTTGAGTGAGATTAACGCCAGCTAAGGCAGATATAAGTTGACCTGCTTGTACGCAGTTAGCGTTGTCTGCATGTACATTAAAATCTCCTAGAACCATAAAATTAGTGTACTTTACTGATTTTTGAGCAATCAAACTGCATAAGTTCTGCAGAGCAGTTGTTGCGCAGTCGGGGGGTCTATAAATACGGATGCCAGCAAGGGCAAAAGACGGATTGAATTGAATGCAAAAATTAAGACCCTCAATGCCCTGCTCAGCCAGCGGGACCGAGGACGCCATCTCCCACGAATCCTTGAGGATAATGGCCACCCCGCCCCCTCTTTTCCCACCCTCACGGTTGGCATGGAAGAAGTTAAAGCCAGACGGTATCGCTAATGCAATTGATGTAACCGTATCCGGGTGGAGCCAGGTTTCTGTCAAAAACATCAAGTCCCAGATACCTTTGTTAAGAATTGACCACACCTCTGTGGCATGCCTGACCAAAGATCTGCAATTAATAAGGCAGGCCTTTATTTTAACCTTGCGCTCCTTCAAGAGCCCCGGGGCCAGTTTGTCTCGTATTGGTGGCCTTATCCCAAAACAAGCTCTTGTGTTAGGTCCCGCAACTAAGTGGCAATGGGGAGGCCGCTAAATCAAGCTGATGAGATCTTGCGCAGAGAGGACCTCGGAGACCCAACAGCTCGTCCCGCGACCATCGAACAGGCCGCCCGCTCCTGTAACTGGCATTATGGCTGGCTCTGGTCGGCGTCCGGTCGCGGACGGGCGCAGACGGGCTTGCCTTAAGCACGCATTCGGCGCGTTGGCGGCGCGCCCGCTGCGCGCGGCCGGCAAGCCATCTGCCTAAAATACCCTGGAACAGGAAATGAAGGGCGAGAGGTGGGCGGAGTCACGTCAGTCCCTCCGTTCAATCGGCACTGTTAACCGTGACGGACCGGGGACCGCGACCCGCAAAACGAGCCCACGGAGTTTGCAGCAGGTAAGCAATCTAGCCCAGTGAACAGATAATTCCCCAATTAAAAGAACCCAGTTGTTTTAAAATAAGTGCTTAAAAACAAGTAGTGCTAAATTAGCAATGTGTGTCAATACGCAGAACACAGATACAAAAGAGCAGCTTCGTTTTTAGATTAAAAAACATGAGAGGTGACCTCGCCGTGCGCTGTTACCTAGATGTAGTGCGGCCGGCAACCCATCTGCCTAAAATACCCTGGAACAGGAAATGAAGGGTGAGAGGTGGGCGGAGTCGCGTCAGTCCCTCCGTTCAATCGGCACTGTTAGCCGTGACGGACCGGTGACCGCGACCCGCAAAACGAGCCCACGGAGTTTGCAGCAGGTAAGCAATCTAGCCCAGTGAACAGATAATTCCCCAAATAAAAGAACCCAGTTGTTTTAAAATAAGTGCTTAAAAACAAGTAGTGCTAAATTAGCAATGTGTGTCAAAACGCAGAACACAGATACAAAAGAGCAGCTTCGTTTTTAGATTAAAAAACATGAGAGGTGACCTCGCCGTGCGCTGTTACCTAGATCAAACCTTTTATTCCGCCTGATTCTTTTAAGATGGTAGTACAGTCTCTTGTCCTCTCAAAACTGGATTATGGAAACACCATCATCACAGGATTCTAAAAACCCACCTTGCTCCCCTTACAACAGTTCTCAAAATGGCTGCACGGCAACTAACAGGTGTTAAATGAATTGAGCACATTTTACCGGCCCCAAGAACCTCAATTGACTGCCCATCGAAGGAAGATGTATATACAAGACGGCTTGCATCACCCACAAAGCCCTTCACACCAAGAACCCAAACTACCTAGGTTACAAACTTTCCAAAGCAGGAAGAACTTCTTCTCATCCCTCTCAAACTGAAAAAGAAATCATCTCAGACTCGCTCATTCTCTGGGAATGCTCCTAAGATCTGGAACGCACTCCCTAGAGATCTCCGATGTAACCCATCCTTGATATGTTTCGAACAGGACCTTAAATACCGTCTGATCAACAAATACTTTAATACTCCAAAAAATGAAACCATGCTCACAATGAGTCACACAACCCATTTAGACCCTTAGGCGGGCATTTGATTTGATTGTCTAAGCGTCCTCCTTGTCACGCACGCCTTAATCTTGTTCTGTTACAATGTCCTGTACCTACCTTGATGGTTTAACGATCTCCTAGATATGGTTATCTGGATGCACCTCTATGTTTGATCTATATACTTACATGTACTTCTATGGAACGACCCTGAGTTATATGTAAAGCGCTCTGATACATTTTGGTCCAGCTAGCGCTATATAAAACCTATATGAATAAATAAAGAAAGAAATTGTTGATCAAGCTATGAGGTGTACACATTATTTTCTTCACGTGTTTATTGCACCAAGGTAAGGAACATTGTTTTGATTTTATTCATTGAATCAAATAAATATATGTAGTAGTTATTCCTGTTTTTGAATACATATTTGAAACAAAGCTGAGTAATACAGGGAAGATAGGTACGTAGAACGTTTGCATATGGAATACTAGAGTGCTGCGATAAAGTTTTGCCACAAAAAGAAAGATATGGACATCATATTTAGAACAGGAATATATATTTTTTTTATTTGAAAGAATGTTGACATGAAACCTTCCCTTGTCTGCCTATTTTTGATTTGTCACGATGGTCTCGATATTGGTGAGTTTGCGTACATTTATTTTGATTTGTCTTCTCACTTATTGTAGTATTTTTAAATACAAGGACTTAACAGTATGTCCTTAGATATTTTAAAAATTTAAATCAAATTTGAAATATATTTCACGTCAAGAAACAGATATGTGTCTGCTTACGTTTTTGATAGGAAATCTGTGATTGCATGCGAGTCTCACGATTAAGATTGCAAATGTTAATGACATGAATATTGTTGCAAAAATTATTGTCATACAGAAATCAACAAGTGACATAAAACAACACAAAGCTGGTTTAGAAAGAACATGTTGTGCAAAATTTAAAATATGAAAGCAACAAGATTTCATGAGAATTATTTGAGCGATCCATGCGATTAAATGTCATGATACAGCAATATGAATTTTGTTACCTTTATTCCAAACCAACAAACATGAGTCATTAAGAAAAATGGGAAAAGAGTAGAGCAGAAGGTAAATGGACGCCACTTAGAGGAAACAGTTGTGTCTTTCCTCTTTTGGAGGTAGTTAGTTTGGTGCTGTCCTTTATTGGGCCAGAAGAATGATTCCTCCTAAGGGACACTGAAACAGAATGAGGCACAACAGATGAGGTGTTAGCAGAAGGTTCAGGAATCAACACTGTCCCCCTTCTAGTGAAGGAGCCTGCTGGAGATCTAGGAGGGTTTGCAGTGGCAGACAACTATGCAAGAGTGGTCACTGTAGTCATGAGAGACTTAAAACCATCCTGCAACACCCTTGTCTGTAAGGTTTGCACTCTCACCTGCCACTCCAGTAAAGGATTTTGTTTCCTGCAAAGATCATCCTCGGCCCTCAGAAGGTCTATGATTAGGCACATTTGACACTTCCGCTGGTGAGCCACAACCATCAGGTTTTTACCAAATTGAGGGGCTGATGTGTGACTTCCCTCTGGGACCCTCCAAGCAAACTATCCATCCCGAACTGTTTCCCCACAGCCCAGTGGCCTGCTACAAGTGGCTACAGATGGTCTGTGCCCCGGCTGACCAGGAGTAGCTGAAGTTGAGGTGCAAATAGGCGCAAGGATAGATGCAGTCACTGATGGAATAGTAGTCGGGCCTCAGGGCAGGTATTTCTTTTTGGGTGGTTGGTCTGGTGACTCTGTGCACTGGGGTGCATGTAGGGGGCAAATGGTGTGCCCCCCTGTCTGTATGCACCCCCATGTTCCTGCTACTGAATGAAATGCACAATATTGTGCATTTCGGTCCATGCAGGAACGTGCTTTGGTGTTCTCATTGCAGTTCCTTTTCTAAGGCTCACTGCCTGGGACCCCCAAAGCACCTCTCGCCAGACCAGGAGAAAACTCCTAATCTGGCAGACGGACAGCTTTGGCGGTATGGCTGTGGGGCGCTGGCATGGCGGCACGCTGCCACAATGCCAAAGCCATAATCAGGCCCTAATTCTCAGAACAGAAAACCACAAGGTACTATTACGAATGTTCATTCAAAACAGAAAGAAAGGAAAGGAAGATAACTTTAAAATATCAAATTTTAAAAAAAATTAGGTATGTGGTAAGTGATTCTCCAACAAACCAGTAAGTGCTTGAATGAATAAGATATTTAAGCAAATACATAGATTTTGATCATACCTTCAAATTACACTCCAGATCTGAAATTCATGCATGAAGTTCAGTAAGGACATCCAACCCTTTGAGACACTTTGTGTTATGTAAAACCCCACAGCACCAATACAATTCTTTTCTGTCTGCATTAGAAAAATATGACATCTAACATAACATTCCCTTTAAAATGCACAGCCTGGACAGCCTTCGCTTTGCCAGATGCAGCCTACACAGAGCCACTCTTATCATGCCACTATTGCAGATCAACCCTCGCGGCATGGTGTCAAACTCCCTGGAGGTGGCACCAGGCACAGCCACTGCTAGGTGATGGCAAAAACACAAGATGCAGGGGAGCTGTATTTCCTCAGGAAGTGAAAAACAGCCTTGGCCTGTAACTGGAAGAGTGATAAAATAAAACATCTGTGGAAGTAACGAGGCTATGGCCCTGCTACTATTCACACAATGGGATAATTTGCATTATCACAGTTATAGGACCATAAGTACCAAAAAACATTACGGTCACGCATCACACTCTACTTATCCGCCATCACCTCTTGTTGAAGATAAGCCACACAGAGGGCAAAAATACAACACTTGGCCCACTTAACACACAAACTCGACACTCTCTGCAAATCTGATTGTCTCACAGAAATATCTGAAATGTCCCTGCAGATAAACTGAATATAGAGCAGCATGTCTTCTGCATCAATAGATAATACATGTACCTCATCGCCCAGTGGAACTCACCATTATTAACACCCCTGACAAATGTTTTGGCTAGCATCCACATTTTAAAGGCAAAGAGAAGTTAGGAAAGGGGACATCACCAACAAGCCCCCCTGCACAATCTAAAAGAGGGTGACACTTGATTTGGGCAGTTGGCTTGGCATAAAAAAACGCAAGTATGTTGTTGTAGCTGCCCTACCATGTTGACTAAGGGTGGGCGGGGCTTTCGTAGTGAAACTACGTGGAGGTCCACAGAGTTGGGGAAAAACTCAGTGGAACTCCACTCCGCTCCGCCATTTGCCTCCACCCCCTAATAAAAAACTGTTACACATTAATTTGAAATGAAATAAAAAACACACTTACCTGTACTGCGGCGCCCTGGTCTTCCCTCCTCCTCGCTGTCTCTCTGCTACATGGGATGTACATCTTGAGAGAACTGAGCGTGCATAGGCTCAGCTAGGTCACTGTTGGGTTTTAACTAACCCTGGGTGTAAAATTCCGCACAGCTCGTGGAGTTTGCCTGGTTTTGACAACTCTGCGTTCCGCGTAGGACGCGGAGTTGGCGGAAAACTCCACACTCCACAACAGAGCAAAGGTGTTTTTTTGTTTGCACGCCCGAAATGCGTTTTCAGGTGCGCCGACGAGATTTCCCAAGCGGTTTGGGAGCACCACAAGATTTGCTAGGCGGCCACATGGTCATCTGAGAGATTGCGATTGCGAGCACATCATTCAGGTGCACCATGAGACTTCTGGCGGAAGTTTTGTGAAAAAAGGCGATCCTGAACGCGCAGAATTTGCAGCGAAATGACATTTGGCTGTACTTTTTTGAGCAAGGAGTCCTTTTTCTTTTTTGTACTTTTTTTGTGAAGAGGAAGAAAGTGCCCCCGGGTCTTCAGCTTCCTGTTTCTGTCCAGCAGGCTCCTCCCAGTGCTTTGTCCATCTCTTGATCACTTTTCATTTAGATTTGAACCTGGATGGATCACTCTTTCTGTCTGCTGCATCATATATCATTGGATTTGAGGACTTTTTGAATTTGAGATTTCACAAGTAAGTTGGAAGATTGGTGTTGTTTGTTTGATTCGGGCCATGCATCTAGATGTATTTGTACTTTTCATCATTTTTATTTATTTATTGTGGTGGGTGGCCTGTAGTTTCTGTAGGGGCCTAGTTGTTTCTTTGTAAGTAATGTTTCTTCTTTTATAAAGGAAACATGTTGCACAGTTTACTACATTTTCTCCAACTTTTGAAATTAATTTGCAATATTTATTTAATTCAATTTGTAGCCCAGTAGTCTACCAATAGGCCTTTTAGCCAGGAGGCCCGGACCTATGGGTGCATGAAAAAACTGTTTCTGTGGTGTCTGTTGATTTAAACATCATTTAGGGCATGGATGGTATTGGATTGAAATACAAAATGTGGTTTCTTGGGGGGGAATTTCACTTTGTTTCATGTGTTTTAAATGGCTTTGTAGGAAGTGTGTAGATATAACTTGCAAACCTTTTTTTTAGCCCTGTGGATTTTCATTTTTGGCATTGTGCATTAAAGATGTGTTTTTTAGCATGCCACCTTTGTTTGGCCAGTATGTGTGTGTTGGTAATAGTGGACCAGCATTTGCCTTAGCTGAGCCTCCCCATGTGGCCAGGAGCCATTTTTTAAAGTCTGTGTCCATATAGGCCTGCTTGAGTTCATTGCTTTCCAAGCCTCCTGATTATTGTTGTTGTATTGGGACCATGTGGCTGGCGGCCATTTTGTGAAGGCAGTTCGTGTGCTTTTGCCATAGGTCTGCATGTCTTTCCTTTTTTCTCTTGGTTTATTGCTTCTTGTTGTGGTAGCTTGGCCATGTGGCTGGCGGGCATTTTGGGAAGGGAGCCAGTGTGCTTTTGCCATAGGCCTGCATTGCCTATCTTCCCTTTGTAGGCTTATTGCTGGTTGTTGTGGCCTAGCCATGTGGCTGGCAGCCATTTTGTGAAGGCAGCCATTGTGCTTTTGTTATAGGTCTCCATTGTCTTCCCTTTGTAGGCTTATTATTGCTTGTTGTTGTGGCCTGGCCATGTGGATGGCAGCCATCTTGTGAAGGCAGCCAGTGTGCTTCTGCCATAGGCCTGCATGCCTTCTTTCTTTATGGTGGCCATGTCTTCTTGCTGGTTGCTGTTTTGCATGCAATTCTTTTTTCTTTTATTCAGCAAAAAATGTAGCACTACTCACTACATTTTCTATATGGCTTTAATAAATGTACAATATTGATTTGAATTGATTCACTATGTAGCCTTGTCTGCCAATGAGTTTTCCAACCAATAGGCCCAGAGCTACTAATGGGTGCATGAAAAAACAGTTTCTGTGGTGACTGTTGAATTTAGGCGTGGATGGCATTGAACTGAAATACAAAATGTTTTTTGGGTATTTCACTTTTTTTCATGTGTGTTAAATGCCTTAGTTGGATGTGTGTGGTTGTAACTTGCAGACCTTTTTTTAGCCCTGTGAATTTTTGTTTTTGACATTGTTGCATTAAAGATGTGTTGTTTAGCATGCCTCCTTCGTCTGGCCAGTGTGTAATTGTGTTTGTAAAAGTGGGCCACCCATCATTTGCCCTGGCTGAGCCGTCCCACGTGGCCTGGGGCCATTTTGTAAAGTCTGTGTCCATACTTCATATAGGCCTTCTTGAGATCATTGTTTTCAAGGCCTCCTTCTTGTTGTTGTGTGACCTGTGGCTGGTGGCCATTTTGTGGAGGCAGGTAGGGTGCTTTTGCTATATAGGCCTGCATGTCTGTCTTCCCTTTGGTCCCCTTGGCTCATTGCTTCCATTGTCATTAGTCAGCTGCGGGTCCCTGAGTGCTGCATCCCACGTTATGCACAATGCCAAACCGTTACATTTGCATTTTTGTTGTTTTTCTTCTTCTTTCCAATCCTTCCTGAGTGTACTGTAGTGTAAACAGTACACCATAACAGCCCTTGATGTTGTCAAAATCTCACAAATGGTTACACTGTATTATTAACTGAGTAATAACACTAACAAGTGTAACCACACACACTGAAATATATTCCATTTGTTTGTACTATTAATTGAACCACAACAATGCCACTTTTCACTGATGTTCTTCTTGCTTCTTTGCTTTTAGGTGCACAAAAGAGGAGGAGACAACATCACCCACTGTACTGCCAGACAGAAGGCCTGCGACCTGCGCACAACATGACGTATGACCATAGACCGGCATCTCTTTAACTTATGCCTCTGCGTGCTAACTGACATCTTCAAGATGGCCCCAAAGAAAGGTACCAGGTCCAGTACCAAGAAAGTTGCCAGTGAGAAGAAGGCACTGTCACTTGTCCCTACCGGTATGTCGCCCAAGACTTTTTTTGGGAAACCAAAAATTGCACCTGCAGCAGCGGTGTCCGGGGAGCAAGATGGGAGCAGCACCCCCTCATCAGTGGACCCACCCCACCAACTTAGGCCCAAGTCCATGTCTGTCGCAGAGGCAGCCAGTGATGTTGAAATTGCCTTATCGTCATCACAAAGTAGTACCCAATCAATGCAGGAAACTCAGATAAGTGGACAACAACAGACACAACCACCCCCAATAGTAGTTGTTCCTCCCGACGTAGGGGCAGTTCAGGAGATCGAGCTTCCTGCTGAGGAAGAAGAAGAGCAAGCCAATCTTTCAGAAGATCCATTGTGTTCCAGACCCCAACAAGGAAAAGGAGGGTTAGTCCATCAACTTCTTATCCAAGCCTCCCTTCTGATGATCTAGACGCCACTTGAATCCCACCTCAGTCTGAGTGTAAGACACGCTACGAGACAAGGCTAGGGAAAAGGAAGTTTCCAGAAAGCCTTAGCGTTATGGAGGTAGAAGTAGAATAGGAGGATGAAGACGAGCCAGTCATCATGGACATTAGCCCCGCCCAGTGGAAACTGACACTACCCCATCCCAAATTGCTGTGATGGATGTGGCATGGATACCACCAGCATGGATACCACCAACACAGATACCACCAACACCACCTCCAGTTGCCATATTTACAAAGTTCCAGCAGCGTCCCACAACCACCACAACCACCTCAGTAGAAGTAGGTACTGCAGAGAGCCAAATGTCACGCCCACCTACCAGTTCATCCGGCATTGCAAGTGGCATCAGCAGCGTCAGAAAGTTGAACATCCCAGTTTGGGACATCTTTTCGCTTAGCAGGAAGGAGGTGAATATTGCTATATGCTCCATTGTGGAGTAGGTGTTAGTCGGGGTAAGCTTGGTACAAACTATGGTACCAAGGGCCAAACAAGCCATCTGAGAAACACCACTTGATCCAGTGGGAGGCGGATTCAAGCGACCAAAAAACTGCAAGTGTTGTTGGTGGAAGGGATGATGATCTGATCATGGTGGAAGGTGAACAAGAGGGAGACATTTTCTACGGTACACAAAGCAGCCCTGTCACCAGCAGTGCAGTGGTACTGCCCCATCATCATCAGCAACATTGCAATGGCACAAGAGTCAGGTTGAGACACTAAGTGGTCCACGGCAAGAGAGTACCGCAACGAAAAAAGGCGCATTGAGCCTAACATCCGGTGTCAAGAAGCCACCTGCATCAGTGGCACTAGAAAAGAAAAAAATCCAGGCTACCATTCTCGGCATGTTGAGGTCAGAGGGTCAGTACGAATACAACCACCCAACGGCACATTTGTACCATGCAAAGCTGGCTAAAATATTAGCGTTGGACCTCCTCCCTTTTTATGTCTCGCCTACGCAGCGCGCATGCACTGCATAGGAAAGAGACCTCTTGAAATCGATTCAGCTTTGCAGGCAAAAACGTGCACGCGTTGCATTGCTTTCAAAGCAACGCGTGCACGCTTGGCGATTCCCTTGCGGGAGCGAGCGGCACCATATGTTAGCAATTATTGTGCTCGCTCCCGCAAGGGAAACGCTGTCTGCTCTCGGCCGCACTCCCCCCCACCCCCTACTTGCACGAGGCGCGCACGCTTGTTACTTTAATGTTATGGAAGGGGACCTTTTAAAATTTATTATCCCACAATTAGTTTTATTTGTGTCTTTTCAGGACTCCTGTTTTGTAATGTAGCATGGTCTCTAGAGCGATCAGCCTCACTAACAAGAACAATTGGGATTTTTTCCTACATTTGCAAGCCAATCCTGCTGCAAATTCATTACATGAGAGCTTCCACAGGCCCACAATTCCTATCGTACGGCGGAAGTTGCCCGCCGTCCAGAACATAGTAGGTGCACTTCCTAGTCCTGAAGAAGACCCCACTGCAAGGATAACATTAAGTCCTGCCCACAGGGGTCTAAACGTCGACAACACCCATACAACACAAACTCCAGCGACATTACTTACAAATAATTAACTGTCCATTAGAGTTATGTGTATTGTTTGGAACACTTGACCTCGCTGAGGCTGGAAAAGATGACACCATGAAATGTTGATGCATTTATGTCACAATTACCTTTTCCCTGTCTCCTACCCACACGTTATCACTTAACACCTACCCCTTTCCCCTTTTTCCTTCTGCACCTAGAGCACTGTAATATATTGCACTAAAATCATATTGAGCAACAGTGTTGCCTTCGTGTGTTAATGCTTTGAATGCAATCGCATTAGGGATTCTATCCCCTTTTTAAACAAAATAAATTGGATTTATATCACAATTAATTAGTTCTATGTATTGCTACTATTAACTATCTTTGATGTAAAGGAGTACGCTACCACGACCATACGTTTTGTACTGCATGCACATTAGCAGCAGCGCTGCACTCATTATCTTTCATAATCTTTTCTTCGGCCTTTTCTTATCTTGACCCGTCACGTCTTTCCCGTCTACTTCGTCTTCTCTCTTCTCCCTCCATATGCCCTTCTGCCTCTCCGCTTGTCTCGCCATGTTTGTTCTTCAGCTCCTTTCGCTCCTGCCACCCTTCTTCCCCGCTCTCCCTTTTCTGCCCTCTGCCATACTTTAACTCTCCTTTGCTTTCTCCCTGCCCTCTTTGCCTTCTTTTTGCTCCGTTCTTTTATCTTCCGCCTATCAGTTCTCACTTCTGCTCTCCCCTTCACTCTCCTTCCTCTCTCCTCCTCCTCACCTAGCCCCTCGCCCTCCCTCTCTGCTTGCGTTTCTTCTTTCCTTGTACTCCTGCGCCGATTGTCTGGGAAGAGTACAGCTAGGCAGGCACCCGCCTCAATTCGTTATTTGGAACATAACATTATCACACAAGTGAAAAAACAAACTCCTATAACCATGACAGTAGTACTTTTATGTGATTCCACCCGCCCTTCTACAATTGATTTATTATGTTATTATACACGTTGCATGTACCACAACACGGTACAATGTACGAATAAGAACTCTTGGTGGAAAATAAACTTTTTCAGTCACAGCGCTTAACATACTTTTAAAATTGTTCTTTTCTTTACTTGGCCTTCGTACTGTAAAAAACAGGGTCAGGCTCACTGTCATTTTGTGAAACAGGCTTCCAGCTTGCGCATCCCTATCACTATCACTCTTTTGGGGAACATGAAGTATACTGTGGATGTGGGCGGGACACATGTGATCATAATTCTTATATTGCGCCAACTCAACATGGAAACATTCTGTACAACTCAGCAAGAACGAAGCTGAGGTGACGGGGTGGGGAAATATTTATGACGTGAAAATCATCAATGGTAACTTTAACTTTAATAGGGTCTAATTAAGAAAAGTAGACAAATTACATTTGAGCTTTTCTGCTTGTGCAACATGGCAATACTAGGCGCTTGGTGAATATTTTGAATCCAAATATGAACCCTAGCATTATGTTCAGATTCCATTCAAACTTTGCCCACTGACCGGTTGGCAGCCGGCCACCCCTTTGCTGCAGAAGAAGAGCTCCCACTTAACGGAATCAGGGGGATATCAAAAAGGGGCCGCAGTAATCATCGCAAATCGCGCTTAGCGTGATTTGCATTATCGCCGTATATCGCCGGTTCACATCGCCGTGTTAGCGGCGTATTTACAACGATTTGCTAACAGGCGATGTTAAACCTTCGATATACGGCAATTTAAAGCAATATCGCTTGAAAACCAGCGAAGTCAGCATTGCGCAGAGTAAAATGTTGATAATAGCGAGAAGTGGATGTAACCTTACAATCCACCTCCCATTATGCACATGGCTAAGTCGGAAAATTTCCAGACGTTAGTTTTCGGCAATGTTAGCGGTTAGCGCGGCTTGTTTCATCGCTGCGGGTTGTCTGGGCCGGCTTGTTGATACCGCGATGTGCGGTTAGCGATCAATTTCCCTGTTCTTTCCTGAAGATACGCCTACTTTGCATCTCATTAGCGATGCAAAGTAAGGCGTTACTGAAAAGGCAGCAAACATGTGCTAATGCATGTTTGCGCTGCCTTGTTATTAGGGCGATGGCATTATCTCCGCTTTAGTGGTGAAAAGTGCAGCTAAAGCGGAGATAAAGCCCTTGATAATATGCCCCTTGGTGCGCTTTTCTTCATAGATATGGGTTAGATGTTCAGGACCGCGTTACAAACAAATGAGGTTTGATCTGAAATGCTTCATTTGAAAAGTGACATTTTAGGGACATTGGGAACGCTTTTTCTTATCCAGAAGTATCTGTTTTACTTTTAACACATTGCTTTTAACGTGTGCTTTTCCATAATGAATGCTATGCAAGCAATTTCACTTTTTTTATTTGATTTCTCAGTGTTGGAAATGAGGGCAGCAAGTGAAGAGAGCATGAGAAGGCAGATGAGGAGAGATAAAACAAGCATTGGCATAGCCAATAGGTCTCGCCTTTGGGACCTTATGTGTTTAGCCACGCAACAGTTGATGTTGTTGCACCAAGGATATTGTGCTGCATAACTAAATACTTATAAGGTTCCAAAAGCGAGACCTATTGGCTATGCCAATGCTTGTTCTTTTGTGGAAGGGGTGGGTTTTCTTGAATTTGTGGCAGCCATCTGCCCCAAATGAAAGGTCCTAATTTGCCAGAGTTGCTGTTCCAGCACTACATCATGACGTGCTGGATTGCTTAGACAGGCTTTGCAGCATAGTGCTGTTCACAATATCCACCTAACAACAGACATGTGGACCAGTTGCCAAGACACTGATTACATGTGCATCATTGCACACTGGATCCCTTATGTGGGTATTGGAGAAAAGATATTGTATTGTATTGTAATTGCATTTATATATCGCTTACTACCCCTGATGAGGTGTTGAAGTGCTTTTTCGGTGAGTAGCACGCTACTTCGGAACCCATAAAGGATCAGTGTTGAATTAGTATTGTGAAATATGAAAGTAATTTGAGTGGTGGATAGGCTAGTCAGTTATTTGGATACAGAAGGATAGCGGAGGAATAGAAGAGGTAAAAGGTTGGCATTTATATAGCACTTGTTACCCCTGACGGGGTGTTGAAGCACTTTTTGGGCAAGTAGCACTCTAATCCGGAACCCATAAATGATTAGTGGTGAATTAGTATAGTAAAATATGAAAGTAATTTGTGTGATGGCTAGGTTAGTCAGTTATTTGGATTAAGAAGAATAGCAGAAGGAAAGCGGAGGGAAAAAGGTTTGCATTTATATTGCGCTTGTTACCCCTGGTGGGGTTTTGAAGTGCTTTATTGGCGATTAGCATGCTTCTCCGGAACCCATAAAGAATTAGCGGTGAATTAGTATAGTGAAATATGAAAGTAATTTGAGTGGGGGATATTAGTCAGTTATTTTGATTGAGAAGGATAGCGGAGGTATAGTAGAGGGAAAAAGGTTTGCATTTATATAGCGCTTGTCACCCCTGATGGGTTGTTGAAGCACTATTTTGGCGAGTAGCACGCTACTCCAGAACCCATAAGGATTAGTGGTAAATTAGTATAGTGAAATATGAAAGTAATCTGAATGGTGGATATTAGTCAGTTATTTGGATTGAGAAGCATGACGATGGGTTAGAAGAGGAAAAAAAGTTTGCATTTATATAGTGGTTGTTACCCCCTATGGGTTGTTGAAGCACTTTTTCGGCAAGTAGCACGCTACTCGAGAACCCATAAAGGATTAGTGGTAATTTAGTATAGTGAAATATTAAAGTAATTTGAGTGGTGGATATTAGTCAGTTATTTGGATTGAGAAGGATAATGAAGGGATAGAAGAGGGAAAAAGGTTTGCATTTATATAGTGCTTGCTACCCTTGATGAGGTTTCTTTTCGGCGAATAGCACGCTAATCTGGAACCCATAAAGGATTAGTGGTGAACTACTATAGTGAAATATGACATTTGAGAAGTGGACATGTTAGTTTCTTATTTTGATTCAAAATGATAGTGGAGGGGTAGAAGAGTGAAGGATTTAGACTTTTATTTTTGGAGCTCATAACAGTAGTGGGAGGCTTGCGATGAGTAAAAAGGGATTTGGAGGGCAAGAGTCAGAGGAAAGAGTTAAGAAAGGCTTGTTTGGGGGATCAGTATAGTAAAAGAGGTGTCAGATGGTGCCAGGAGGTGTAGAGTAGGGAAGAGTCTAGAAAGGACTATTTTGGTATGGGGTTTGAGATGAATGAGTAGTGGATGTAGAGGATATATTGATAGAGGTATAGGGTAAGAAATAGTGTAGTGCATTGGAAAGAGTAGTAGAAAGAGGTTTGAGAGGAGTCAGAGAGTTGAGGTAGAAGATATATTGAGAGAGGTATAGGGTGAAAAATAGGGTAGTGCATTGGATATGCTGAATTCAAAGAAAATAATAAATATATAGATCCATAAGTATATGGAAAGTGTATAGATGCTTAAATGAAGTAAGTATATGTAGATTAAATATATTGATAGAGGTATAGGGTGAGAAATAGGGAAGTGCAAGAATATGCATTTTTGGGGGGAGGAAAGTAATAAATATATAGATCCAAGTACATGCAAAGTATATAGATGCATAAAGGAAGGGAGTATTTGTAGATTAAAGATGCATTCAATAACTCTGGTTTACAAGTGTTGTAGTTAAAAATCTTTTTTTTAAACATAATTATTCTACATGTTTATACAAAGCAGTACACATATACAGGTACATATCTATTGTACAAATAAATGCTTATATATAGAGGGATATGCTGTATATTTCTGTTTGGGTATGGTGCTTATGTGTGAAAGAGCCAATTCTTTAGTAGTTTTTTGAAGATAAGATGGTTGTCTGTCAATCTTATGTTGGGGGGTAAAGAGTTCCATATTTTGGCTGCTTGAACAGAGAAGGATGTGCCACCCATGGTTTTTTTCTTGTATATTGGGATTTTGAGGCAAGGTGCCACTCCAGAGTGGAGGTTCCTATGTTGAATGTGTTTGGTAATTTTGTTCCTGATGAAGAGCTGTCCCATTCCATGTATCGCTTTGGGGGTGATACAAAGCAGCTTGAACATGGATGTTCTGGCAACCGGTAACCAATGCAGGGCTTTCAAGGCAGAGGAGATGTGGTCTTGCGGTTTGATATGCAAGAGTAGTCAGCCAACCGAGTTCTGAATCAGTTGTAGTCTTTTCATAGTCATTAAAGGTGATCCGTGGTAGAGGCTATTGGCGTAATTGAGTTTGGACAGAGCAAGGGAGATGGTAGCTTGGACCTTGTGTGGAAATCCCAACTGGGGGAAGATTTGTCACAGAGGTTTTATAGTAACAAAGCTTGATCTCGCTAGTTTGTCCATTTGGGCATTCATCCATAGCTTGAAGTCTATGGTCATTCGGAGGTTTCTTACTTCCTTCGATACTTTAGGTGGTGATCCCAGTTTATCAGGCCAGGCGGCAACTGGGTCATAATGTTTCGAATGGCCACATGTGAGTATTTCTGTTTTAGAAGCATTCAATTTGAGATGGTTCCAAGTCATCCATTGATCCACAGCTCTGAGACAACTGAAAATTGGTGAGTTTCCAATGTCTTGGGAGCTTGCAGTTGAAGGAGTATTTATGTGTCATCTGCATAGTTATAGCACATGAGGTGAAATTGATTGATTAGTACCGGTAATGACTTCATGTAGATGTTTAAAAGCATGGGCAAGATGATAAGAGCCTTGAGGGACCCCAGCTTTTGAGGAGTGCGGTTTGGATGAGAAAGGTGGGGTATGGATGACATTAGTTCTGTTTTGAAAGTAGGACGTCTAAAGCAGTCTCCTCTATGCCGGCTTCGTAGAGTCTTTTTATCAGAGTGTCATGGTCAACCGTGTCAAAGACAGCTGAGAGGTCCAAGAGGAGTAGCGCAGCAACCCCGTTGCAGTCAACTGTGTTCTTCAGGTCATCCCAAATGGCAAGGAGGGCAGGTATTGACACTGCTGAGATTTTTGATGCCTCTCGGAAACATGCAGCAGTAGCCATGTTTGCCATGGAGAAATCTCATACTGCTGCAAAAATTTTGGAAGACTTTGACAATGAGGTCTTTGAATGGCTGTGACCAAGACGGCTTAGAATTAGTTTTGTTGCCACGGACAATGGCAGAAATATAATTAAGGCCATGGCCGAAGGTGGCTATTTTAGGGTTCTGTGTTTGGCGCACTGCATTAACATCATTGTTAAGACTTCCTGAAAAAAAGAAGACCGAGTCAGCAACTTACTAATCACCTGCAGAAGAATCTGTACACATTTCATCCATTCTTTTAAAGCCCAGAATCATCTGAAGATCATTCAACGTGATAATAGAATGCCAGTGAAAGCATTCATCCAGGAGGAGCCAACACATTGGAACTCAACTTATTACATGCTTGAATGTCTGTTTGAGCAGTACAGACAAATCAATGAATATTTCATGCAAAGAGGGGATGCTACTGTGAAAGGCATGATCATTGAGATGGACCAATGGGGCCTAGTTAAATGCCTGACGGAGAATCTGCTTCCTTTCGAGGTCTTCACACGTGAAGTCAGCAAGGAGGATTGTACCATGGGCCAAGCTATCCCATTGTTGCACATGCTACAGGAACAGCTAAAGGAGGTGTCTGCAATGTACGCAGGTGTGGAGGAGAAAACAAAAGCATATCAGTTGGTGGAGAGCTTAACTCTTTGCTTATCTGAAAATACATGGGTGCAAAGAGGCATTGTGTCATCCAACCATTAAATTTGTGCCACTAGTCTTGATCCATGGTACAAACCATTACTGCACACTTTCATTCCTTTTTCAGATGGGAATGTTGCCAGCTACAAAACTTGGATGGTTGTGCAAGCCAGTCAGCTAGAAAAACAATGGCCAGGAATTAGAGGCCCCCTCCTCCAGCGGATGGTCTAGGCCTATCTGGATGACCCAACAGAGGTCTACTTTGATCAAAACACATTGCTGTATTGGTATGGGTAAAGGCACCAATAGCCAGTGCTCAGCAGGGTGGCAATAAACTGCTTGGCTTGCCCCATAGCAAGTGTTTCTACTGAGCGTGTTTTCAGTGCTGCTGGTGCCATTCTGATAGTGAGAAGTACCAGTCTCTTGCCCCAAAACATGGAGAGGTAAACCATGAGAAAAATGCATCAGCACGTTATACCACCGGATTACACTGTACTTGAAGTAGCACAGCCGGAAGACGATGGCGGCAACTCAGGTCATGGGAGTAGTGTGTTAGGTGACCTACTTCTGGGTGACCCACCAGAGTTTGAGGACGAGCTCTACTTCCCTGACAACTAGGCTCTTTCATTCTCTAGATACTTTCTTTCTTTCTTTGATGCCCCCACCCCAAAAAAGAAGATATTTACTTTATTATTTGTGTGTCACTGTCTTTCTGGTTCACAAATTAATCCCCAATGTCTTCATCTTTTTATTGCCCGATCGGAGTTGCAACTGTGTGCAGTCAGTGAATAAGTAAAGTCCACTCCTTACTCGCCCAAAAGCCATTTCCCTCAAGCCAGACATTAGATGGAGAATTCAAACAAAAGTGTGCCTGCCTCCAACCGTGGGCCCTGACAATCTATCTATCTTTTCCTAACCTAGAGGGACTGCCCCAGAACAACAGGTAAATGATGGCGTGCATTGCACACTGAGTGATTGTTGTTTATTGTGAATGTCTACTATTCTACTAAGTGACTCAAGTCAATCTTTCCCTTCTTGTTGTTCAATAACAAAATTGTACTACTACAGGCCAATCCATTGCATTTTGAGTCGCGGTGAGCCTGGAGGACTCACTCAGGAGTCAGACACTGTTGATATGCACTCGGAGTTGGACACCATACTCACAGTCATAGTCATGTCCGGAGGATCAGAGATGATTAATGGAATAACTCAGGGCGTGAGCGTGACTACTTCGAAAAATGCCCCTGGAAGAAGATGGAAGTTTTCAAATTCACTGAAACCAACTGATTTGGATGATGACGACTTTGAAGTAGCCTAAAGGTAAACAACAACACAGACCAAGCTACATGTTTGTGTAGTGGACGGTAGTGGGCGGTGAGTGTGGTGTGACTGACAGGGTGCATTGATTGTTATTTTTACTTCATTTGGAAAATGCTATGTTGCTGTGTGTATGTATGTGTGCTCAGTGCTGGCAGGCTTAAATCCGAAGCTAAGTGGAGGTTGGGTGGGGGGGCCTGTTGTTGGAGGTAACTGCGGGAAACAGATATGATTTAGCCATGCTACCTCTGAAAGTCTTCTCCTTATGCAGTTTAACTTTTTGTTTTCTCCTTGATTTTTCAATATCCTTTTTGTTTTTTCATCTACAGCCCCTTAAACCTGCCCCATACTGGAAAACAACTCACATTTAACTTACTAAACCACATGTGCCAGGCACCCAAGATTGACGGGCGGACAGTCCAAGAGGAATGCGGAGATGCAACTCCCAATTTACACTTTATCTTTTTTTCTCTTCAATCATTACGACTGGTGTGATGTTTATGTTTGCTTATTTTACTCCTACAGATATTTTAATTGTATTTGCTATCTTTCTAAGCCCGGTACAATGGAACATAAATAATGTATGTAACTTGGGTCCCTCTGGGGCATACAGACAATGGCATAATTAGTATACTGCCCTGTACTAGTCTAGTACCACTCATCATTATGCATGCATTTCCTTTTCCTCCCATAAAAGATTTATGATGGTCGGCTGCCAAAATGAGTGTTGTCCATGTGTAGTGTTTGTCTTTGTCAAATCTCTCCCTCAAATCCCCCTTCCCAACCATTTATCAAACCCCTTACACTCTTCCCCCAGGCTGTGTGATTTCTTGAGGTGTGACTTAACAACTTACAGCATTAATTGATCACACACTTGGTGGGCCAGATGTGGTGAAAGCAACACCAACTCAGTGTAGGGTAAGGCTGATCTTATTCTTAAGCTCATATAGCTCACACTGGCATTATATATTATATTATCCACCACAGCACAGTGTATGATATTTTTTTTCAGAGTAACATCTCATTGCCACCATCATCATTCAGGCAATGTATTAATTTGTGGCTAAGATTAAGCTTTTCTACTTCGTACAGTTCATAGTAGCTCAACATTGTTCTGATTAATTCAATACTTCATTGCTCATCATACTCTCTTCTTGTGTCTGAGACTGAGTCTGGTCTAGTAGTCTAGTCTCTGGTGACTGTCATCAAGCTTGCATATAATGACGGCATTAACCTAGCTTTTTTATTTCAATTTGTTAACTTCACTTTCAATGAACAGTCCCCACTCTCCGAGTCCTTTTCCTACAGTTCTAGTTAGACTAGGAGGGAGAGGGACCTCGCTTCAATTCTGATGAGTTTGCCTTTAATATCAAAAGAAACGCTAGCAATTCATGCTCCTACTACTACCACCACCATTAGGGCACCTTGGCAAACCATGGCGCCCTCGTTTCATCTCAGCAGGTAACAGAAGTGAACTGTGGTTGATTGATCATTGTTGAACGACAAGCATTCTATATAATGGTAATCCACCCCCACCCCCCTGAGGTCTTAGGGGTTAATAATAATATATAGTAGCAGAGTAGACTGCAGAGACTAGGAGGAGAGAGTAGTAGGACAAGGCAGGGTACCACATCACTATTTTGTTTACACTATCAGCAGATTATTAAAACTGGCTGCGGCAAAGGCAGCAGTGCGAAGTAAAACCATTGCCACAGCAAAAACATTTTAAATAATTCATAATCATAAAATGTAAAAATGTGAAAAGTTTATTCCCTGAACAAATCTAAACCAAACCCACAACTGGGCCACCCCTCTCCCTAACCCCAACCGATGTCCAAGTAGTGTCCAAAAAATGTCCATAAATAAAGGAAAACCCAACAATCCCCCAACTCCCACCCACCCACACAAAAACAGATTAAAAAAGGGGCTGAAGATAGCACTAACGGCAGGTTAGGAGTTTGTTCAGGTGCCTGTTCATCTGTTCCTGCCTGGCTTCAATATTAACCAGCCTTAGCATATTGCACTGCTCAAACTGGCGGAAATAAGGGGGAGCAGCAGTGCTGGTGGAATGGTGGCGGGTGCCCATTGGACCGCGGTAACGGTGTGGTGGGGTGGCTATTGTGGCCTGGCTGGGGCCCGGGGCATCTGTAGCAGCTTCGACCTCATCCTCTAAGGCCAACAGCCGCTGGTACTCGGCCCTGATGGCCTCCATTTTCCGCTGCCGGGTCCAGGCTGCAATCTCCTGCCTGCTCTGTGTTTTTGGAGCAGCAGGAGTAGCTACATATGAAGAAAGAAAAAAGACTAATTGAAAACAATGCTCTTAGCAAAATACATAGAAAATTATGCCATGGGTATAAAGGGAGGGGATTGATGATGGGTGGGTAGGAAGGATACATAATGTTGCGCTTTAAAACTACTGTGAGTCCAGGGAGGCGTCTGAAATACCACCTCCTCAACCCTTTGAATCAAAAAAACCTTGAAAAAAGAGCAGGAGCCAGTGAAGAGGCTCAGGTCCCGAGGGAATAGAATTCTTGAGGAAGCACACTTGCAAGCAAGACAAATATCTGAGGGAATGAGAAGCAAGCCACAGATTGCAGGTAGAAGGCTGGACATGGAAGGGGTGTAGCAAAAGATCTGAAGAAATATAAAACCATTCCAGGAAAGTAAAGGTGAGAAGAACATCAGTACAGAGGAGCACTCTAGTCCCTTATTCTCCTTCCCAAGGATTTTTACATTCATCATTGCATTGTTCTTCTAGTGTTTTATTTTTTATTCTTCACACTTGGCTTTGCTACTCAACACCATTTAAGTTTTACATTCTCTCAATCCACTCTTCACCATTGAAACTACCCATCCATCCATATAGCCATCCATCCAAACATGTCTCTCTGTGCACTCTAGTCTCATGATCTCAAGTACAAACCTTTCAGCAACATGCATTTGTCATTTGACATTTACCCACCCCTGCGTCTTTAAGTTTTTTTCAATCAAAATAAACCACCACAGGATTTCAATCAGCCATCCAGGCAGGCATCTTTTCACACATAAACGTTCACCCACTCAGGCAAGCTTCCTACCCGTATACCTTTCATCCATTCTTCACCCACTCATGCATCCTAGCTATCAGCCACCTATAGTACTATTTATGCAACCAGAGCTTACAACCATACATCCTTCCCTTTCAGTTATATATATTACATTTGATCCATCCTTTCCCCTTCCATCCTTCCCTTTTCCATCAACCCATAGTTAAAGGTCTTCTTCATGAAATGTTCTCTGCTGATTTGAAGATAGGAGCGGCCATTAGTTACTCAGCTAAACTCCTGCTGTGTTCACCTGTTGTTCACAAGTCAACAAGACTGCACCTTTACAGTGAGTTTATAATTAATTGTCAATAAGCAAGCAATACGACTCACCACCACCAGCCACTGCCTCACCCCCTTCAGCTGCAGCATCTGTAGACTGGCTGGCGCAGTCACTCCTGGCCCCGGCACTGGTGGACTGTGCGGCGAGAAAAAAAGTTACACATTTCTTAGATGCCAGATACACTTCCCCCTATCAATTGCTTTATAGAAGAATAAAAAATAAAAAACCACACGCATCATTCACTACAATTTGGAGACATTACAGACAGTATCTTCAAACAAATATCAAGCTGGGCATTTTGTTGGTAGCAATTTAAAAAAAAACATGAAGTCTAGAAAAGAGACAAGCTGTTAAGGAGTGACTGGAGCTATTGATTGATGAATCTGATGTTTTGAGAAAAAAAATAGCATATGGCCTTGGTTGGCAAATGCAATAGGGATGTCCTCCTCATACTTCCCCCCAGACATTGTGCACAGTCATCAGTTCACCAACTGCTGCTAATAATACTAGGCCTAGCTAATAAGACATGACTTTGGGGTGTCCAACGTGACCATTGCCACTCTCTTGTTTTAGTGATTGAGCCTTCTCATCTCAACATACATGCGCAGAATACCTTACTTGGGCAATGAGCATGCAATCTGCATGCCAGAGTAGTATTATTAGTAGTAGTATGTGACCAATGGGTTCTCTGTGTCTTAGAGTACCACCACTAGGCAGTCAGCAAAAGGGGAGAGGGAAAGCTGACTGAAAAAGCAAAAGAAAGGAAGCTACAGACAGACTAGTAACTAGAGACAGTTTGACATAAAGTAGAGAAACTTGAAGTATAGAAAATAAGTAAATAGGATAATGCAGAGATAACAAGAATTTAAAAACGGATATATCGAAGAGGATTTGGAAAAATAATATATAACTGGTAGAAGCCACATTATTCAAAAAGGAGCAGAAAAAAATAGGGTAATAAATATATTAATGTTAACACCAGGTGGATGTACTGGTGCCAGCAGAGCCATCGGCCAAGGAACTCTAGGAGGCACCTCCAGCTCAAGCTCCCACTCCTGGACCCTCACCAGCCTCAGCCCTCTTCTTGCCCCTGGATGCTGATGTAAAACATAAAGACAAAAAAAATTAGTGGTAAATAAATATCTCCCCAAAATATTTTTTGACAGGCAAAGGCAATCGCAATAACATTGAACTTTTCTAAATCAGGTCAACTAGTAGTTGTATATCGCGGACCGTCCTATCCTATTCAAAATTTCCAAAACCTACAACCTAGTCCACTCCTAATCCAACTGCAGTTTGGAATTACTAATTGCAATGGTAAACAACGTTTACCACAAAACTTTTTGCCCGCAGGAAATCACAACGCGGTTGTTACAACGACCGCGTTGTGATTACGCATACCATTACTCCGCAAGCCGGAACGACGACTTGTGGAGGGGGGGGGAGGTGTTGGATTTAAAATCCAACACCTTCCCTACCGTCCGCACAGACTGGAGTTGGAATAGTAAATTATACTATTCCAACATCCAGCGCCTCCCCTCCGCAAGTCGTTATTACGACTTGCGGAGTAATGGTATGCGGAATCACAACGCGGTTGTTGTAACGACCGCGTTGTGATACCCTGTGGACAAAAAGAGTGCGGGATAACGACACACATTCAATTGCAATAAATTATGTTTGCTTCTTCTCAAATCTCATTCATAATCTCTCAGTCTCAAGTCAACCCCCTTTGACTGGCCAATTCACTAATCATAAGGGCCCTATTATAATGATTACAACGATGTCCGGCGGACACAATTGCGGTTCTGGAACCGCCCAACATTAGGTCAGCATCGTGGTTACATCGACCCCACTAGTCTATTATGAATCAATGCGATCGCCCATAGGCCATAGGGCTGGTTGCAAACCTCCATTTGTCAATGGAAGCTTGTGTGGCAGGCAAAAAAGGCCCGCAGCACAAGCTTCCATTGAAAAATAGATGTTGTTGTTCACAAACATCCCTGCACCGTCTGTGTGGCATGCACCATGTGATTATGAAATTACAAATACCTAATTAGAACGTCTTACATAATCATCACTAATCACATCAGCTCAAGCGGGCTGCAACAAGTACGATTCGATTACTAGGTTAGGTGGGTAGCGTCAAGTAAGCTAAGCACCTGTCTAGAATAACAGACTATTACATAATATTTGAAAACTTAATTTACCTGCATGTGAGCACCATGCTTACTATTATTTGGGAAAAAATAATAGCTATAGCATAAAACACACAAGTAATAATAAATATGCATAATTTTAATAATTACTCACCTAGCCCCGCAACCTCAACTCCTAGCAGGTCCAGCAGGTCCAGCTCTCGGTCCAGCTCTCGGTCCAGGATGTCCGACCAGTGGTGCGCCAACTGCTCATGGGTGTGCAGGCCCACAGAGCAGCAGTACACTGTCCAACACACCCTCCCCCAGAGCTGCTGGCGCTCCCGCATCCGGTAACCAGACCTAGCCCTGCCGCCTGCTGCCAGGGTAGAGAGGAGGTGGCGCTGGATATAAAAAACCAGCGTTGCCACCTCCACCTCTGCAAATAGGGCACGTGGCTGCACTCCTGCCTGACGCCGTCTTCCGCAAGGAAGCCGTCAGCTACTTGTGTGCCTTGGCATGCTTTTATCTGCCATGGGGCTGATGGGAAAGAGAAAAAAAGAAACAGGGAAAAAGAAGGAAGGACAGTAATAAGGAAGTATGAAAGTTAAAAAATAAAAAAGTACAAAGCTCACCAAAACCACAGAGTAAAGTAGAAAAAAAACACAAATGCACACTTAAGAAAAGTAAGATAGTAAATAAAAAAGACTGGAAAAAAAGTTTTAGAAAGCAAGGATTGCAAAGATTGTGCGACCGCGTGGTTCATTGCGCATGATTTTTCCACCCGAACACGCAATCTGCGTTGACGTATGGCGAAAATATCATGCGAATGGGCGGGACAAGCAACTCCACCCGCTCGCGGAACTTCGTGTAACACGGCAGAGTTTTTTTGCAACTGCGCAGAGTTCTACTTAGCGCCGCTACATGAACTCCGTCCAGGCTTAGTTTTAACAATGTACACCCCAAAAATTGCCACATGGATAGTGGGTGTTTCTAATCACTCAAGGTGGCCCAAGAGAGATACAGTCACCTCTGTTCAAGTACAAGCTCATAGGCATTATCGAGACTGGACGGGAGGCTGTCCAGCACATGAGTGGTCAACGTGGCAGTGCGCAGAATCACTCTGAGTATCTCTTGTACCAGCCAAATGGGGTAGTGATCACTGCATGTGCTGCCAGATCAAGTGCAGGTAGATTCAATCCAGTCAGGAATAAGGAAATGTCTACCTTGCATTCATATTAGGGGAGAATGTATAGGCCACAACAATACAGTGTAAAGGATTCATGGATGGTTTCCTGACTAGTGTGCATCTGGGGTAGGTGGATCCATAATCATAAACATCTGCTAGGTTGTTGTTAAGCAACAGAGGAGGCAGGGCAGGAGTTGTCCTGACTTATCCAGCTTGTCATGTTGCAAAGTAAAAGCAACTCAGTTGCTCAATCAGATTGGTGTGGTGTTTTTGAGCATCTGTTAGCATGGCTAACATCACAGCCTGCAACTGAACCTAGTCATGCCTCCGTCTACAGCAAAGCCCTGGGAATATTGGCCATAGACAATACCCAAGTCCCCAGGCCCTGCTACTCAGTACTGATTTCAGTGCTTACCACTACAACAACCTAGAAGTTGTTGTGTCCCAGTCGTCAGTGAGATATTTAGAGAGGGAATCCCTCAAAAATGCACGGATAAACGACAACGTAGGATGCAGTCACCATGTGTGGACTGGGGGGCGCTGCACACTACACTCAATGAGTATGTATTTTGGCTCATCTTCTGAGAATGTCATTCACAGCTATTCAGCATTTAGCTCCTCAGGCTGTAGTGTGAGCCGCTAACAAATAATATCATTCAGAATGTGCAGATTGTGTACTACAGAGTAGTAGTACTCATGAGTCTCAGGACATAGGATCCACCAACAGAGTTGGAAGGACCAGTGTGCAGCCCAATGTGTAAGATAAGCTACCAGCACTGGTGAGCATGCCAGGGGGGGGTGCTTAATCTGTGGCTCTCAGACACAATTGACATAGCCATCCTCAAGCCAAGGAATATGGGTACACCTTGTGAGGATGAGTGATATGTGCAGGATGAAGCCTGCTTTGCCCACAGTCGGCACTGAAACACTGACCCCTAATCTTTAAAAACGTCAAGGATACCCTCTACTAAGAGATATTGCTCTGTGGCAGTGTTTAATGGGCTAAATAGCCTCCCGTATGGACCCACACAAGGGCTACCCTTGCCAAACCAGATTAGAGGAGGAAAATATATTGACTAAGCAAACACTTATGGAATTGGGTATAATGTTCCAGTGTCACATTTGTCTCTTGTAACAGTGCAATCTTTTCTCATCAGCACATCCAGAGATATCATTACAATGCGTCTAGCTCACTTGGTGTCCCCATACCTCTGACATTCAAAGTCAGAATGCCATTAGTACTCATGTGTGTGTACTGTACTTGGAAGTGTGGGGATGCATTTCAGGAGTAGTCTGCCCACAGGTAGCCTATCAACACACATCCTTGACTTTTCACCTGAGGGGCTATGGCCCTCTAACCAATGGACTTTCAACCAATGTTTCTGCATCATGACAGTACAATATGAGCAATCAACACCTCCTTCACAGGGCAGTATCCAATAGTAAGAATAAGCAATCAGTTTGAACATCTACCTACAAAGGGTAACTTGGCACTTATGCCCACACACAACTCAGCCAAGGCAACTCTAGGTGGAGGCAAAGTGTCCTGTGACGCCAATAGGTTTTGCATATGCCAGTGTTCTAAAAGCATAATCTCCATATGTGTACATTTCAAAATTACCTCTTGGCTTTCATAATCTCTACTTGTGTGGGTATGACCCCTTTTATTTCAACCTCAAAGTACATGTTCATCTCTCAAACTATCTTACATACACAAGCTCTTCATAATAACTCTCTGTTGAAGCTAGCCGGAAAACAATTACTGCCCTCCAAGCTCCACCCAGACTCTCACAATCTCATACTGGCACTGCCCTTCTTACTTCCACACCTTTCACATCACCACTCTTCATCACAATGTACACAACATCTCTCCTATACATGATAAGTACATAATGTACTGTACTCATCACCTTTTTCGCAGACGTTAAACGTATCATGTCAAATGGACACCTCTCATCACCAGTTTGACTCTCAATAAGGACTTGGACTGCACTTTTATCACCATGTGCAGCATCACATCCAACTCTGTCATCCATACTTAAAACCCCACAACATCTCTCAACAAGACACTTACATTGCTCAATGAATATGTCCTCATTCATTCGCATCTCACCATTCACCCCCCCATTGGAGTGTTGGCAGCTCTCGGTGTGCAGAGGGCGGATGCTGAGAGAGCTGGGGGTGCCCGTGTTCTACGGGGCCCTGGGGTCCGATTGGTGGAGACGCATACAAGCAGTTTCCCTGCCTGGCGGATTGGGGTGGTGCGGCTTCGTTCCCCCCCCCCCCTTGCTGGGGGCAACGGTGCACTGAAGCGGTCCCCCACGAGGGAGTGGTGCGTGGAGAGGAACCACGGCAAGATTGTATGGAGACGCTGCGCAGGCGGACTGGAGACGTGGTGCCGGGGATAGAGGGCTTCAGGCGCGGATAGCCTGTTGATCATTGTACTTCCTTAGAGGGAGATCGCCACCGCCAGCACGGACGCTCTCGAGGAAGCTGCGGCTGTGTGTTGGGTCGCGCTGGTGAGGGTGCACGTGGCACCGGTCCCCGGACTTGATGGTTGGGATTGCAGCTGAGGTGCGTCGACATGTGATGGGACTCCTCAGGGACGCCTGAGGTGCCGTGAGAGCTGCACGGGGCTCTGGTGCCTTCACCTGCTTGCATCGGCCGGCTGGAATTGGATAGCAGGACTGGGAGGTGAGAGAAGGGACCGTCGCCATTTTGGACTGGGAGGTGGGTGCGGCCCTTCAAGTCCACTGTAGGCAACAGAAGAGAGCCCTGTCTTCTGAATTGACGCCACTGACAGCGCTGGGGGCTGAAGCGTTGCCTGCCCTGCGGACCGGAGACCTGAGACTGGGGGTCGCATTGGAAGCCTATCGTACAATGCTATTGGAGTATCCTCTCCCTTCCTGGCCACATCCTACTGCGTGTACCATATTGGGCCTGCTGGCTGGCGACTTGTGGTGTGCTCATTTTCCAGGGGCGATAGACTGCACGGGCTGATGCTCAGGATGGGCAGGACGGACATGAGACAGCCCAAGCTCACGTTTGACTCGAACAAGAAGACGACCAAGCCTGGGGAGGGGCTTCACTGCCCGGCTGGACGGAGCTGCGGGGGATTCGCCGGACGCAGCGGCTAACCTACAGGATGTGTTGCGCGAGATGCGCCAAGGGTTTGCGACGATTGCTGACAAAGTCGATAGGATGTCGTCGCGCATGGATGCAGTGGTGCATAAATTGGATGCTCACGAGGAACGACTGAAAGGAGCGGAACAGCGGATATCGGACTCGGAGGACACGGTGACGCAGCACACCTCGCAACTTTCCAGGATGGACAATCTACTACGAGTTATAGCGGCTAAAAACGAGGATTTGGAGGCTAAAAGTAGACGGAATAATGTCCGCATAGTGGGTATTCCGGAGACGACCAATGTGGGCAAAATGGAGGAGTACGTAGAGAAGATGTTAATGGCAGCGATTGGTTCTGACGTTTTTTCTCCTCAATTTATAGTGGAAAGGGCGCATCGTGCCCTGGGCCCCAGACCAAAACCGGGTACGACCCCCAGGCCAATCATAGCCCGGCTGCTGAACTATCGGGATCGGGATACGGCTCTGCGGGCGGCGCGCGACACGCGCTCACTATCATATGAGGGCAATTCCTTTACCTTGTACCCTGACTTCACTCCGATGGTCCAGGAGGAGCGTAGGAAATTTCTAGCTGTAAAGGCCAAGTTGCGCAACCTGCAAATGGATTATGCGTTGCTCTACCCGGCTCGGCTGAGAGCAACGTATCAGGAGAGACAGAAATTTTTCACGAATCCTCAGCAAGTAGAAGACTTTCTCAAGCAATACAAGCGTACTCACCGGCCTGCTGATGGAGCAGAGGAAGAGCCGGAGCCACTGCACGAGGAGAGGGCGGATGGTGAACAGTGAGTGGGGTGAACATTGATCGCACACTGTAAAGGAGGATTATATGAGTATGGTGCACGAGCGATGCACATGGGGATATTGGGCTGGGAAAGACAGTGCACTGAACTCAGCACTCTGACTGTTCCTCAATACCTGTGAGTGTGGGGGGGAGGGTTTCTGAGACCTCCGTCTTATGGGATGCTTCTTTAATTATACTGTGGGTTGGTTATTATCCATTGTCTATTGATAGAACTGTATGCTTATGAGGCACCTCGGTTGCCTATGGTTATAGCACCGAACACCCCTCTAGGTCATCGGGCCAGACTGCAAGTCACATTGTTAGTTTGGCGATAATGAGGGGAATTAGTGGTGCCACCTAGATATGATCCCCAAAGGGAAATACCCTAGAGTATATTTGTTATGTGGGGAGTTTATTAGCCCTTGTTTTTGGGGCACTAGTGGGAGGGAAGGGGAGGGGACATGGCAGGCAGGTTGGGGTTTGCTTCAGTGGGAGTGGGGAGGGTATATGGGGTTCGAATTGGGATTGGTTGTTTGGAGTTCATGTACGGGGGAGGGAGACTCGGGACTGGTGGGGGTGTTATGCCTACAGAGATGGGTGATGGAAGAGGTTGCTTGTAATGCTGATTTGCGGGGTCATGGAAGTCCAATGCTGTGGTTTGCTGTGGCTACTCTGGCTATGCATACGGATGCGTGGGGTGGGGTGGTCGTACCTTGCGTCCTGTGGCTATTCGGGATATGAGAAGTTGATGCATAATGGCTGATATTGCACGGATGGCGAAACTCACAGTTTTAGCATGGAATGTACGAGGCTTAAATGATGCAAGGAAGTGCAGGAGGGTGGTGGCCTATCTAGAGCAGCATCAGGTACAAATCGCTCTATTGCAGAAAACGCATCTTAGCCCCCGTTCTACTTATGCCTTCGCTAGCAAATGGGCGGCGGTGCGTAATTTCTCTTCGTATTCAGGGTATGCCAGGGGAACGGCGATTTTAATTAAGAAAACGGTGCCGTTTGCGCGAATGGGTGAGCATACGGATGCAGAGGGGAGATTTGTATTGTTGTGGGGCAGGCTTGGTACTGATACAGTCACAATCGTCAACTGTTATGGTCCTAACGTAGATTTGCCCATTTTTTTCACGCAGCTGTGGGGAAAGATACTGAGCACTGGTTCAATGCATATTATATGGGGGGGAGACTTTAATGTTGCAATGGCACCGGGATTGGACAGGTCTGATGGCAGCCCTCAATACAACAAAAGCGTACGGGACGCTCTAGTGGGTATACTGGAGGAAGGGGGTCTGATAGATAGTTGGAGGTTCGTGCATGCTGGGCTTCGGGAGGGTACGCACTTTACGGCATGTGCTAACACATGGGCCAGACTGGATTACTGTTTTTTGTCTCGCGGATTAGTGGCTGATTTAGGCAGAGTTACGCACTTGCCAAGGTCCTATTCGGATCATTGTCCGGTCCTGGTTCAGGTGGCAGTTCCGGGCTATGGTAGGGCTGCACCAACATGGCGTATGCAACCCACAGTACTTTTGGATCCACTGTTTAAAACAGAGTTAGGGGAGGAGATTGCAGAGTTTTTCCCACGCAACAAAGGTTCGGTAGATAGTGTGGATACCATCTGGGAAGCGTTTAAGGTGACGGTCAGAGGACACTACATATCAAAGAGCTTTGGGGTACTGAGAGCCATACGAGGGGCGCTTACGAAACTGGAGATAGAACTTAAGGAGCTGAAATCTAGGATGGCCCGTGAGCCGATGGGCTCCCTACATAAAGAATTTAGAGAACGGCTCACGCAATATGAAAAGGAGGCAGATAGAGAGGCCAAATTCAGAGGTAAACATTGGCAGGCTGACGATACTGCGAGGGGGAGAGACCGGGTCGAGTCTTATCAGAGGTTGCTCGACATCCGCGATGCAATACACATGCATTGGAGATACGTACCCCGGCAGGTGTCATGCACCAGGACACGAAAGGTATCTTAGGCCTATTCACGGCACACTATGCGGAGTTATATGCTGCAAACTGCGATGGGGAGGGCATATTGGGAGATTTTCTGGATGATGTGGCATTATGCTGGTTGAGTGACGACCATACGAAGTTCCTTGGAGCCCCGTTCGAACTAGATGAAATACGCGAAGCAATTATGTCTCTTAATAATGGTAAAGCGACAGGCCTAGATGGGCTGCCGGCGGAATTTTATAAATGTTATATTGACATAATGGCCCCGGTGCTCAAGGAGGTCTATCTATGAGGAGTCTCTGGAGGTGGGAATTTTGCAAGGCTCAATGAGGGAGGTGGTGATCACCTCGTTGCTGAAACCAGGTAAGGACCCTGCTGATTGCAATGCGTATAGGCCTCTCTCTTTGATAAATTGCGACGCTAAGATACTCGCGAAAGTACTTGCGAATAGGCTCTCTCTGCTAATGACTAGGATAGGCCTTCTGGATCAGGCTGGGTTTGTCCCGGGGAGATCCATGGCCAGTAATTTGCGGACCCTATTCTCTCTGATTTACACAATAGCGCCAGAACTACCTGTAGCTGCCGTGTTCCTTGATGCCACCAAAGCATTCGACTCGGTTGAGTGGAATTACCGGTTTGCTATTTTGTGCAGGAAGGGGTTTCCCAAAATATTTGTGGCATGGATAAAGTTGCTTTACACTGACCCGTCGGCGAGAGTACTAATTAATGGTGAGCTGTCGGAGCCGATTTCATTGACCAGAGGTACCAGACAAGGGTGCCCATTGTCCCCATTACTGTTCGCGATAGCGATTGAACCTTTGGCATGCCGTATCCGACAGCTGCACAAGCACAGTGCCTTTAAATGTTTCCAACGTCAGATAGATGTGTCACTTTATGCGGATGATCTAACGTTGTATGTTGTAGATCCGCAGACCAACCTCAACCCGCTGCTCAGAGAATTTTTGGTGTTCGGTCGATTGTCTGGTATACAAATCAATTGGAAGAAATCACAGTTTTTTCCCCTGACTCCTGCGGTGGCCCGATTCGCATTGGACTATCCGTTTGAATGGTGTGACTCGGATCTTCGTTACTTAGGGATCCAGATATCGAAGCTGAGGGAGGAGACGCTATGATTGAATTATGGCACTGCCATCACTAAACTGGCAGAGGATGTGACACGGTGGATTTCTTTACCTTTTACCATGGCTGGGAGGGCTTCACTAATTAAAATGGTGGTTTTACCACGGTTTTTGTACTTGTTCCAGAACATCCCGTACTATCCGGGTGCGTTTTTTTCGGACGCTGCGTTCTGAGTTGTTGAGATTGTTCTGGGCTGGTAAGCAACCTAGACTGGCGTGGTCGATTATTACCCTACCATATAAGGATGGGGGATTTGATGTCCCCGATTTTCTAGTTTATTACATGAGTGCTCAAGCCCATTTCGCATACCATTGGTTTGCGCCTATGCCATTCATGCCGCAGCTGGCTTTGGAGGATTGGATAGTTCGGCCTCTGCCACTGAAGGGCATTATACAAGGTCCAGTAAGTGTGATTGAGACACCGGCTACTACGGTGTCATGCACGATAGACGCGTGGCAGCGAATCCTACGCCGTATCGCACTTACGTTCTTGTATGCACCAACCTTGCCGCTCGTTTACCATCCGGATCTGTCCTTGTTGCAGGAAGGGGGGTTTCAGGGAATGTGCGCTAAGATGAAAATCCGATCCTGGGGCGATCTCTTTCTGAACGGTCAGTTCAAAACGAAGGACCAATTGTTTCAGGGGTATCATCCTACACCGCTAGACATCTTTTACTATATCCGGTTGCGGCAGGGGTTGAGGGCTGTTTTACCGCAGTTTCCGGAGGAACCTGAGACAGTACTGCCTTTGCAGGTTCTGCTTACTTCTGCGGATGGCAGCCATCTAGTCTCTCACCTATACCGTAGTATCCGACAGCAAAGTGGGAGTGGAGAGTGTAGTGTAGAGCGCTCAGGCATTGGTGTGTTGATATAGGCAGAAACATCACGGAGGCGCAGTGGGCGTATTGCTGTGAGCTCACGTCACAGATCTCGGCCAGCTGCAGACTACGAATTATCCATTATAAATTTTTGCAGAGATTGTACTGCACGCCCAAACAAAAGCTGAGGTTTCGGCTATCGGATAATGACAGATGTGAGCGATGCCACGTGGAAGGGGCCGTTTTTTTACATTTGGCTTGGACGTGTCCGAGGGTGTCGGATTATTGGACGCAGGTCCACACAGCACTGACCGCTATGCTGGGCGAAACGGTTGAACGTGACCCGCTCATGATGCTATTGGGCTATACTATGCAGATACCCAAGGTGCATCGGAAATTTGGAAGTATTGCTCTATTACTAGCAAAACGAAGGGTTGCTTGTAGATGGGGGAGGGGCCGTGCACCGAAATTTAAGGAGTGGATAGCTGACTTACTATATTGCCAAGAACAGAACACGATCTACGCCGACACACAACCACTGAGTAGTAGGGCTAGGGACATATGGGATCCGCTCAGAGAGTACTTGGTGGCTAATGCCAATGTAGATGGTGATGGAAGTCGAATGGCGGCGGCTGCAGATCCGGCAGTTATCACAGCGACTTAGACGCGGTTCTTTACAGATTCACTGTGTGGATGAGTCAGGATGGTAGGGATTGTGGTACAGTATCGAGGTGTTCTATCTGAATACGGTACTATGGCTTGGGCGACGCTGAAGTTGAGAGGGTGGAGGATGGAATGTATGTAGGGCACGGTGTTAGACATGGGGGATGCGGGGGGATGTAGACCTCGTATAACTATCTCATTATTTGTTATAGCAGATAGCCCACAGGGACGGGAGACGACTTATGCGATGCAGGTATTGTTGACTGTCTCCTTGGCATATAGCCCTTTATTGCTGATTATTCTCATATACTCATGTTCGAGGGGCCTATCAGGATTCATAGCCTGCTCTGTGAGTGGCTACAGCTGTGTGCTCGGCAAGACTATGGCAATCACGAATTTCTGTTTAGCGTTGGGATTCTTGACACCCATACCCCAAGTTCACCGTAACTGCTGTTATACAGTGCAGGAGCAAAAAAAAGGGAAATAAAAATAACTTCATAGACCTTGGAAGAATGTGTCTTATGCAGGGATGGTATACAGGATGTATTGCAGAAATTTGCCGCCGAACCTCCGGGCTGTCGGCCTAACGGCTGTGTATATATGCAAGAGGAAAAAGGGGGATTTATTGATTGTAGCCGGCCCGTGAGGTTGTAGGTGTGAAGCTGTAATACTGTGTACTGATGTAATAAAGGTCTTTGAAATAAAAAAATAAAAAAGTGGTTAAAACTGACTACGAGGTTAGCTATGGCAAGCTTTATTCTGCTACCTTGTGACAGGATTAAAAACAGATAGCTAGTAATATAAATACTGACATTAGAGACAGCTGCATTAGGAGACTATCAACATGTTTCGGCCTTGGGACCTATGTGAGTGTCATGGCCTTCATTAGGATCAAGTAACAGCTACTGCAATAAGTAAGTGAACACAACAATAAAATGTGTGAGAGTAACAAAAACGGTGGTGTATAATACTGAACCAGTGGTCCTGTAGTTCAGTAGATTTACCGATGGAGCCTACAAAAGTTAGAAAATTAACCGCATCTCTCCTGGGCTCTGAGCCAAAGGTACATACGCCAACCCAACCACTCAACATGACCGTGGATACACAAATCTTATGTCAAACCGACACAGTCTTCTCTCAGCGTAGTGTCACCGACTACAGCACTCATCTCCTGCCAGACTCCAACCTTGTCTAGTTGGTTCTACCTCTATCACATCTACCTATTCCTAGCATACCTTGCCCAGGCTTTAACCAGTCTTACAAGGTCGCATACTCTAATTCCCACTCCCTACTGTTTCAAAACATTCACAGTGGAACAATGAGGATACTTCAAGTCTCCTACACAAGAACTGCCTCTGGACTTAACTCCTACCTTCCACTCTCATAAAAATCCTAACTTGTCCTGCCCCCATTAGGTATGCGACTCCACTCCATTTCCATAATGGGAACACAAGTCTCTCACCTCTACCCTTGTTAAGCTAGCTCAGCCCATGCAATATTAACCTTGCAAAACACATCTACAGCTAGGCCTAACATTCCAAGATCCACCTCCTCCCCTTTCTGTCAACTTAGTGCATGGGTGTGACACAGGCTCCTGTAGCATCTGCACAGCAGGCGGGCCCACAACATTTCTGTGCACTTTCAGTCCACTTGGCTTACCACATGTAGCACAGGGTAATCCAATAGACAAACCAGCACTCCTAGTTAAGCTCTGTGTAATCTGGGACAGCATCAGACGTAGCTCTAAAGTAATCCATTGTCATCTATGCACAAATGATAACCTACACACAAATCATATGCCCCTCCCAGAACCACATCTATTCCGTTACTTTGAAAACTACACTGGCTTCCAGTAAAAAAGAGAATTATGTTTAAAGTCTGCTGTATGGTGTACAAATCCCTAAACAACATGGGCCCAAGCTAACTGACGGAAAAGCTGGTCAGATACACACCGTCCATGCCCTTGCGGTCGAGTCACCAAGTGCTCCTCCACACCCCGTGCTTCAAATTAGCCCGAATGGGCGGCAAAGCTTTCTCTCACCTTGCCCCATGCTACTGAAACCAACTCCCCATCCAGTTACACCAATGTACCAACTTCCTGGCCTTCAGAAAACTGCTGAAAACTTTACTGTTCTGAATCTTTCTCCTGGGTTGGTCACGAGCAGTCACAGTGCGGAGATACCCCGATGGGGGTGATTCGGGCGCTCTACAAATCACATAAATAAACTACAAATGATATGTGGTCAAAATTGTTAAGTCCTAGCTTGTACAGACTAAACCATTGTCAGTGGAAAAGTGTGCAAAAATTCAAAATCTCAACCATTCTCAACTCTTCTCACTAGACACTCATACCTGTTGACCAGTGCCCAAAGTGCCCCGATTGCATTATGATTGTCAGACTTCAGTTGTGTGGGTGTACCATAGGATTCCCCGATGTTCATCCAGGGAGGGGCAGGCTGCAATCACATCCATAGCATTCACAAGTGATGTGGCCACATGCCGTAATGATGACGATGCATTGTGTACAAGGTGACAACGCCAATGCAGTTTTAAAAATTAACATTCCATGCCGTAAACGGAAGGTGTGTTTGTGCCAAACATATTGACATCCAAGCCCATTCCTAAGTGTCCCAGGTGAGGGGTGTTGTGTGTTGATTCTGCATCACCTTGATGCACTATGGATGCAAACCCAAGGGAGGGGTCTGTCCACCTGGAGCTCGTAACAGTGACAGCACACTAAAAGCAGTGCTCTGTTGCTGGGCTCTGTAGTCTTTGCATTTGGGAGGCCCTGGGCAGCTGACCACGGGCAGTGTCAGCGCGGACTGGCACACAGCATCCACCCTCAACTAAATCTATTCCACAATACTCCTGTTACCAACAACTGAGGTTCAGACTGCTTTCATGAACTGAGCAAACAAGGAGAGTATTGCCGTGTATTGTCATGATGAAAAGATACACCTTCGGCTGTGTCACCTGAGGGGGCTTGTAGGGCATTGGATGACCAGGCACATGCAAATGTCTTTCACTCTGAATTCACCAACAGGACTTGACAAAGCATAGCATTCCCAACAATACATTTAGATGGACACAAATTATACCATTTGAAATTAATAGACTTTCCCTAAATGTATGAAACATAAATGGCACTCAAATACCATGCAGCATCCGGCATTGTCCCTGAACAAGTAGAGGAAATATCTTGGATACAACAAGCACAATTCCTAATCCATATGCAGCTAAATCACATGTGTGTCACCTAACAGATTTGACTATTGCAGCCTATGTCATGTCAGCCATCTTAGGTACAATGTTAGGTGGGTCATATCCCATCTCTGAATCAATTGCCTGAAACAACAACATTTAGAACTTATGCCCACATGTGAAATGCACTAGCAAGTTGCTCAGTTGGGTTTAAAATGTAGACACATACTCATGACAAATATCCCTAGGATGACAAACAAACAAACCCTAGACAAACCTGGATACACAGTAGGTTTCATTGAATCAACAACATAAAGTTTATCAGAGTGCAAAAAACAAGTTGGACAAACAACAATACCACAAGCCTGAAGTACCACACATTGTGTCAAGGTTACAGTAACTCGTTGCACATCCTCTCTGGGCATATAGAGACACTCAAAGTCACTTATTGCACAAATACTCATTGAAAAGCTTGTACAACATATTGCAACTAACATCTGGGATAGACCATACATCCCCATCCTGCGGCTTACCATACTCTGGTCTGGTGCATCATAGTTCTCGATGTATGAGCAAACGCACAGCCATGTGTGTACCAATACAGAATAAAGAGGAACATAGCATGAGCATGATGTGGCCTATGTCCAGTTCACAGATTTGGGAAATTCCCAGACTCTCACACCCCAACAGAAGGCCAGAATGAGGTGTACATTAGAATGCTAGCTACTGTACAACTTTCCAATCACAGCACGTCATCACTAGCATTCTAATTGTGAGACAAACATTCATGTACCATACGCTGTGGACACATTCAACTAACACATACAACAATTATACCCCTGTAAAGGGAGAAAAACACTGTAACTTACTGAGACACGTCCTGAACACACACATGATGTCCCAATATAAAATCAGGATGGAATGACTGACATCTAAATTTAAAGGCAGTACTAGACAATCAAGACCACAGGCACATTGCTTAACAGAAAGTGGAGTCCTTGGAGGCAACAGAGTCGAGATACTGTCAGACTAATGCTTACCTTACACTCACCATGGGCACTGGAAATGTATCAGATGGGTACAAAGTCTTGAAGGGTATTGGCCTATAGTGGCTTGCCACCTGTGGCAAGGTTGTCATTGCCACCAGTCTACCAGACCTATAGAAGGTACAGACATGGGTCCACCACTATCAAGTCTTTTGCCATTACTTCGTGTACATGGTTGTGTCTCCCAAGTCACTACCATGTAGTCAAAGTCCATATGTATCCAGGTGTATTGATGAGACAGGTGTCTTTCTGCACATTACAAACACATGCAGCATGCTTCGCCAAAACTGTTGTATTTTGCCACACTTGCACTCTGCTGACATCTGAAACCATGAGCCACATGGAAGATTGTTTTCCTAAACAAAGATTTGTGATTTCATGTCAAACTCAGAGACAAAACCAATGTTAACAATCGGCACAAAAAATCTAGGATGCATACTAACCATGTGCTTGTACTTCATGGACCATATGCAATCCACGCCATACTAACATCAATGTATACTTACATCACAAATTACACAGTAACCCGAAATCCATTTTGTGGACACAGAAATACGGAAAAATAAATATTAAATGCTTTATTCAGCAAAATATAATGGAGAGTGGGGTAAGAAAAAGACCAATGGCCAGTCCAATTAAGTCCTTGGCTTGCAGTGCAACTAATATCATGGCCAAAAGTGCTTGTCTGCACTTAGCCTACAAAAGGGCACCTCCCATAGGAGGGGTATCTAGGGGGCATGCCAGGCACCAAAGGGACAAAATTAGGGAGGACTGGGTTGGGTTTGGGGAAAGATGGCATCAGGAGGGGGGTTCAACTGCAGTGGTAGGTTCAGATTGAGGAGGGGTCCACTACAGTGATAGGGTCAGATTGAGGGGGGTCAACTGCAGTGGGAGTGCTAGATGGAGTGGAGATTGGCTGGGCTTTAACCTCTTCGATGCTCATGACGGGATGGTTCCATCATGAGGCCAGGCGCACGAAATCCCTCTGCTGCAGACAGCAGAGGGATTTCTATTACTTCCCTGTGACCTCGTGAGCTGGGGAAGAGCTTTCCCAGCTCCCGATACCCCCTTCCTGATTTCTGTGCAATGAGGATCAGTGCGCACTTCGCGCTGTCGTCATTGCATAGAAACCGAAACTGAAATGAGCCTTTAGGGAGGGTGATCCCCAAGCAGGGATCCACCCCCTAGACACCAGGGAGGGGCGAGCGACCCCTTGGGCAAGGGCCGTCACTCCCCCCCTAATTTATTGGGCACAGTTCAGTCTTTCTGCCTGATTTTTTTGGGTGCATTTTCTTTAGGGTGGGGGCTGCCCGAAACGGGCACGCCAATGCCCGCACCCCCGCCACCATTAAAGCCTTTCTGCCCCCTCCTGGGGGGCAGATGGGGCAGCAGCCCCCAATCCGCCACCCCGGGGGGGCTAAAAGCCCACTAGAGGCCAGGGATTTTTATGGGGCAAATTTGAATTAGGGTGAGGGCTGCCCAAAACGGGCCTACCCATGCCCCCACCCCCTCCCCCGCAAAAATTACAGGAAATTTTAATTAGGGTGGGGGCATAGGCATGCCCATTTTGGGCGGGTACTTGGGCCACCCACACGAGTGAGGCACCATTTTTATCGGTAGACCTGGGGAAACGCTGGGTGGTAAGAAATTTGTGTCAGCCAAGATGTGTGAAAAAAATATATTTTTTCAGCTAAATTTCAGGTTTGCAGGGGATTCTGGTTAAGAAAACGTTAGGGGATCCACGCAAGCCATACCTCCCTGGAATCCCCCGGGTATCTAGTTTGCAGAAATGTGTGGGTTTGGTAGGTTTCCCTAGGTGGCAGCCGAGCCCCGGGTCAAAAAGTCATGGGATCCCCCCCCCTTGCAAAACCAGGTCGTTTTGTGATAGGCAATATTGATGTCACCTCAATACGTTTTGGGCCCTTGCCTGTCACGGGTACTTGGGCCACCCACACAAGTGAGGCACCATTCTTATTGGGAGACCTGGGGGAACGCTGGGTGGTAGGAAATTTGTGCCAGCCCGGTGATGCCACAACTTTCCCACACAAAAATGTGTGAAAAAATAGATTTTTTCAGCTAAATTTCAGGTTTGCAGAGTATTTGGGTAAGAAAACGTTAGGGGATCCACGCAAGCCATACCTCCCTGGAATTCCCCTAGTGTCTAGTTTTCAGAAATGTGTGGGTTTGGTAGGTTTCCCTAGGTGGCCGTCGAGCCCCGGGCCAAAAAGTCATGGGACCTCCCTTGCAAAACCAGGTCGTTTTGTGATAGGGAATTTTGATGTTGCCTCAATATGGTTTGAGCCCTTGCCTGTTGCGGGTACTTGGGCCTCCCACACTAGTGAGGCACCATTTTTATCGGGAGTCCCGGGGGGAACACTTGGTTGTAGGAAATTTGTGTCAGCCCAGTGATGCCACAACTTTCCCACACAAAAATGTGTGAAAAAAGTGCTTTTTTCAGCTAAATTTCAGGTTTTCTGGGGATTCTGGATAAGAAAATGTTGAGGGATCCACGCATGCCATACCTCCCTGGAATCCCCCGGGTGTCTAGTTTTCAGAAATGTGTGGGTTTGGTAGGTTTCCCTAGGTGGCCGCCGAGCCCCGGGCCAAAAAGTCATGGGACTTCCCTTGCAAAACCAGGTCGTTTTGTGATAGGGAATTTTGATGTCGCCTCAATACGGTTTGAGCCCTTGCCTGTCGCGGGTACTTGGGCCTCCCACATGAGTGAGGCACCATTTTTATCGGGAGACCTGGGAGAACACTGAGTGGTAGGAAATTGGGTCAGCCCAGTGATGCCACAACATTCCCACATAAAAATGTGTGAAAAAATAGATTTTTTCAGCTAAATTTCAGGTTTGCCGGGGATTCTGGGTAAGAAAACGTTGGGGGATCCATGCAAGCCATACCTCCCTGGAATCCCCCAGGTGTCTAGTTTTCATAAATGTGTGGGTTTGGTAGGTTTCCATAGGTGCCCGCCGAGCCCCGGGCCAACATTTCATGGGATCCCCCCCCCCCCCCCCTTGCAAAACCAGGTCGTTTTGTTATAGGCAATTTTGATGTCGCCTCAATACGTTTTGGGCTCTTGCCTGTCACAGGTACTTGGGCCACCCACACAAGTGAGGCACCATTCTTATTGGGAGACCTGGGGGAATGCTGGGTGGTAGGAAATTTGTGTCAGCCCGGTGATGCCACAACTTTCCCACACAAAAATGTGTGAAAAAATAGATTTTTTCAGCTAAATTTCAGGTTTGCCGAGGATTCTGGGTAAGAAAACGTTAGGGGATCCACGCAAGCCATACCTCCCTGGAATTCCCCTAGTGTCTAGTTTTCAGAAATGTGTGGGTTTGGTAGGTTTCCCTAGGTGGCCGCCGAGTCCCGGGCCAAAAAGTCATGGGACCTCCCTTGCAAAACCAGGTCGTTTTGTGATAGGGAATTTTGATGTCGCCTCAATATGGTTTGAGCCCTTGCCTGTTGCGGGTACTTGGGCCTCCCACACTAGTGAGGCACCATTTTTATCGGGAGCTCTGGGGGAACACTTGGTGGTAGGAAATTTGTGACAGCCTAGTGATGCCACAACTTTCCCACTCAAAAATGTGAGAAAAAAGTGCTTTTTTCAGCTAAATTTCAGGTTTTCTGGGGATTCTGGATAAGAAAATGTTGAGGGATACACGCAAGCCATACCTCCCTGGAATCCCCCGAGTGTCTAGTTTTCAGAAATGTGTGGGTTTGGTAGGTTTCCCTAGGTGGCCGCCGAGCCCCGGGCCAAAAAGTCATGGGACTTCCCTTGCAAAACCAGGTCGTTTTGTGATAGGGAATTTTGATGTCGCCTCAATACGGTTTGAGCCCTTGCCTGTCGTGGGTACTTGGGCCTCCCACATGAGTGAGGCACCATTTTTATCGGGAGACCTGGGAGAACACTGAGTGGTAGGAAATTTGTGTCAGCCCAGTGATGCCACAACATTCCCACATAAAAATGTGTGAAAAAAGTGCTTTTTTCAGCAAAAGTTCAGGTTTGCCGGGGATTCTGGGTAAGAAAACATTGGGGGATCCATGCAAACTATACCTTCCTGGAATCCCCTGGTTTCCTAGTATTCAGTAATGTGTGGGTTTGGTAGGTTTCCCTAGCTGGCCGCCGAGCTCCGGGCCAAAAAGTCATGGGACGCCCCTTCCAAATCCAGGTTGGTTTGTGATAGGTAATTTTGATGTCGCCTTAATAGGTTTTGGGCCCTTGCCTGTCGCGGGTACTTGACCCACCCATGCAAGTAAGGTACCATTTTTTTCTTGAAAGACTTTGGGGAACTAGGGTGGACAGAAATTTGTGGATCCACGCAGATTCCAGAACTTTCCACCACAGAAATGTGAGGAAAATGTGTTTTTCTGGACAATTATTTAGGTTTGCAAGGGATTCTGGGTAACAGAACCTGGTGAGAGCCAGTCAAGTCACCCATTCTGGAATCCCCGGGGTGTCTAGTTTTAAAAAATGTATAGGTTTGCTAGGTTTCCCTAGGTGCTGGCAGAGCTAGGGTTAAAAAACTACACCTAGGCACTTTGCCAAAAAAGGGTCATTTTTCACTGTGAAATTGTGGTGTGTCCACGTTGTGTTTTGCACCGTTTCCTGTTGCGGGCACTAGGCCTACCCACACAAGTGAGGTACCATTTTCTCCGAGGACTTTGGGGAATGCAGGGTGGGTGGAAATTTGTGGATCCACGCAGATTCCAGAACTTTCCACCACAGAAATGTGAGGAAAATGTGTTTATTTTGAGAATTTGTTAGGTTTGCAAGGGATTCTGGGTAGCAGAACCTGGTGAGAGGCAGTCAAGTCACCCCATCCTGGATTCCCCTGGGTGTGTAGTTTTCAAAAATGTATAGGTTTGCTAGGTTTCTCTAGGTGCCGGCAGAGCTAGGGTTAAAAAACTACAGGCTTTTTTCACTGTGAAATTGTGGTGTGTCCACGTTGCATTTTGCGCCGTTTCCTGTCATGGGCAGTAGGCCTACCCACACAAGTGAGGTACCGTTTTTCTTGGAAGACTTTGGGGAACGCGGGGTGGATGGAAATTTGTGGATCCACGCAGATTCCAGAACTTTCTACCACACAAATGTGAGGAACATGTAGTTTTATTTACTTTTTTCAGGTTTGCAAGGGATTCTGGGTTACAGAACCTGGTGAGAGGCAGTCAAGTCCCCCCATCCTGGATTCCCCTGGGTGTCTAGTTTTCAAAAATGTATAGTTTTGCTAGGTTTCCCTAGGTGCCGGCAGAGCTAGGGTTAAAAAACTACAGCTAGGCACTTTGCAAAAAAAGGGTAATTTTTCATTGTGAAAATGTGGTATGTTCACATTGTGTTTTGAGCCGTTTCCTTTTGTGGGCACTATGCCTACCTACACAAGTGAGGTACCATTTTTATCAGGAGACTTGAGGTAATTCAGATTTGTAAAGCAACTGTTATTACCTATTGTCTTTCGATGCATTTCTGCCTTCCAAATAAAAGACAATGTATAAAAAAGAAGTAATTTTGAATAATGATCGATAATTCTCATGCTAGTATGAGTTTTCCCAATTTCAGAAATGAGCAAATATCTACTGTTTCTAAACTCTATATTTTGTTCCCATTTCAGAAATACATAGGTGTCTTTCATACCGATTTTTCCATGTATACATTTTCCCAGAATAATTGCTATGTACCTGGTACATAATAAAAAACCATTGCAAGTCGCTGCTCAGTTTTTGGCTCTGGGTTCGTCGGGTTCTTGGTGAACCTACAAGTCCTATATATCCCCACAACCAGTATGGTCCAGCGGATGTAACGGTATATTGCTTTCAAAGAGCTGTCATAATTAGAAGAAGTTACAAGTGAAAACGTTGACACAAAAGGCTGTTTTTTCCAACGAATTTTCCATTTTTCCTATATTTAACTGTTAGGGCCCGATTCACAGAATTAACTTAAGACAATATCCTAAACTTACTACTTTTGGTATTCACAGAATGCACTTACGACTTTTGGTATTCACAGAATGCACTTACTACTTTTGGTATTCACAGAATGGATTTACGACTACTAACTTTACGTCCGCACTCGGGCTGGAAATTCCGGCCCGGAGGCGGAGCTTCCGGCCCGGATGTGGAGATTTTGGCCATGGCTAAATCTCCGCCACTGGCCGGAATTCCCACCTCCGGGCCGGAAGCTCCGCCTCCGGGCCGGAAATTCCGGCCCGAGTGCGGACGTAAAGTTAGTAGTCGTAAATCCATTCTGTGAATACCAAAAGTAGTAAGTGCATTCTGTGAATATCAAAAGTAATAAGTGCATTCTGTGAATACCAAAAGTAGTAAGTTTAGGATTTTGTCTTAAGTTAATTCTGTGAATCGGGCCCTTAGTTTCTATAAAGAAACCTTAAAGGATCTACACAAATGACCCCTTGATGATTTCAGAATTTTGTATACTTTTCAAAAATGTATAGCTGTCCAGGATCCATTATTGCTTTCATACCCATTTCTACCATTAACTGGAAGGAGGTTAAAAGCACAAAAAATAGCAAAAATAGGCTATGTCCCAGAAAAATGCCAAAACTGTGTAAATATGTTGGGTTTTCTGACAAAGTCTGTCATTCCCTAAAAGCTGGGAAAATGGTGATTTCATCACCACAAACCCTTTTTTGATACCATTTGTAGAGAAAAACCCAGACGCTTTCATTTGCAGCACTTTTTTCCCATTTTCCCCCCAAAAAACTGAATTTAGCTGTATTTTGGCTTTCTGGGTCCCCTCCAGGGTAATCCACAAACCCTGGGTACATTTAGAATCCTCAGGATGTTGGAAGAAAAGGACAAAAATTTGGCGTGGATACCTTATGTGGTCAAAACGTTACAGGGGCCTAAGCGCGAACTACCCCAAATAGCCAAAAAAAGGCTTAGCACAGGGGGGAAAAGGCCTAGCAGCGAAAGGGTTAAATGTTTGGAGATGCGGTAATGGGGAATGGTATGAACAGAAATAGGGAGGGACAGTGACTTTTGGATTATCTTTTGGGGTGAGCTGGGGAAGTATAGGTTCCTGGAGGGGTTTGAACTTAGGAGACCGGGGGGGATTTTCTAGTGGGGGTGTTTTGGGGCGTTTTTCCATCTCAGTGGGTGGGGGGTGGAGCAGATGTTGATTGCAGGGTTGGGGTGGTTTCCTCTTCTTCTTGGGAGTGGGTTGGCAGGTTTCGGTAGGAAAGAGGTCAAGGGCAAAGAGGTGGACTTTCTCGGCAGAGAGGGTACGAGGAGAGGCAAGGGTAAGGGTTGTGGAAGCAGAGGGTTGTGTGGTCTGCAGTGTGTCTGTGGATGCATGTGTGCTGTCTGGTGGTATGTCTTTGGGGTGGGTGTGATTTCTGTCTTTTGAGTCTGCATGCGTGTGGGTTTGTCCTTGTGTCTGTGTGTTTGTGTGCTGTGTGTGGATGTTGAGGTAGATGCATGTGTATGTTTGTGTGTGTTTGGGCCAGGGAGGGCAGTTGAGACTGGGGATGGGGAAGAGGCAGGAGGGGGTGAGGCAGCTGGAGCTAGGACACTGCTGCCGTCAGTATGGAGGCCAGAGCCTGATTGTATCTCTCTAGGGAAGACATGTCAGAGTAAATGCCCTCCAGGAATGGTACCATTTGAGTTAGATTAGTGGTATGCACCTGGAGGACATTCAGCACTGCTGTCTGCCCCACAGAGATCTGCCTCAAGATGTTGATGGCCTCCACACTCAGGGCAGCAGGGAAGACAGGGGCAGGGGTTGAGGTGCCTGGCGCAAAGGAGATGCCTTCCCTTTCTAGGTGAGTGGGCACGGACAGTAGGGTGGGGAGCAGCTGGGAGGGTGGATATGGTAGGGGTGGTGGTTGACTTGGATGTAAATGATTCAGTTCCTGGGTCATCAATCACCCCATGGGAGTCCTCACTGGAGCTCGAACTGGTTTGTGACCCAACATATGTTCCGTCCGACGTGCCCTCAGTGAGGCTCCTCTCACCCTCCATGCCACTGGTTACCTCCTGCTCAGACTCAAAACTGGAACTTGTCTGGCAAGCTGCTTCCCCTTGCTCCGTGGCACTGCCTCCTCCGCTGGGCGGTTCGTATGCTGTAAACAAGAAGGAAAATGAATCAAATTGGTTGTCCATATGTACTTGACACATGAGTATCATCACAAGTCTTCACAGATCAACTAACTACATCAACTGGACTTCTGCAATAATTTTGATACTATCCACTAAATAACACTCGTGATCATGCCAGTTCACAAATGCTCCCACACATGTATCAATATCAAAATCCACAACCACAATGTTAACTACTTCACTATGTACCAGATGATGTATTGTCTTTCGGTATTGACAGACTTGTGTCATGACATACCTGTCTCATCAAATGCAAGGGATTTTAGACCTCACGATGGAAATAGGAGTAACACAATTGAATAGAGATATGGTATCCATTCTGCAATCCCTAGTCATCAAATTGGGAACCATTGGGTCTAATGTTACAGGTCAAATTACTTTCTTGTCATGAATCAAGCTGGAGTAGTTATTGTATAAGTCATATCACACAGATAACAGTTTTTGTGCTCATTTGTCCTGTAGCTCAAGTTTTTTCCTGTCCGGTCACACATCTAACTCTTATCGTGGAGACACCAAGGTAGTAGGCATAGCTAGGGTGAGAGGTACGTGGCCCACAGTTGTGTGTTATCTATGCACAGTGTTAGGAAGATGACTCTGAATGTTGTGCACATTTGAAACATCTCACCAGTGTCACATGTGAACAATGCTCAACACACTGCAAAGTCCAATGAGTGCATCTTCACAATGATTCAGGTGGATCACTATACCACTGGGCCGTCTGGGTGCATCGTTTGTACAGACTATTAGTAATGAACGTCTTTTCTCTAAGATTTTAGTCAACACTGTGTACCATTCTGTCCAGACTGCAGAAGTCCACATTTGTAGAGGCCAAAGAATTTTATCTTTGTATTATGGAACTCACACCTGTCTGCATTCAAAGTTAAACCTGCTTCGGCAAGTAAATGACATACTTGTGTTAGAGCTTTATCATGTTTTTTTGTGTAGCTCCAAAAACCAATGTCATCGCTGTAATTGAACGCATTAATGGCAGGATGTATGATATGTCAAATGATGTTTTGAAATAGTTCTGCGGTGGATGATACACCAACATGTGCAGAAGAGGTTGTAATGTACCTGCAATCTTCTTCAAGTTCTAACTGATAATTACCTTTTTTTTTAAAATCAAGCAGGGAGAAGAACTGCGCACCATTTAATTTTTTTATCATGTCAGCAAAGTGTGGACCTGGATGCAATTTTTCTTCAATTGCCTTGTTTGCCTAATTCATGTCAATGCACATGTGTACAGCTCCTTCACTATTTTTTCCAGGAACAACTACTGTGAGAGAAACCCATAGCGTTAGACCAGTGGAGCACTCAATAATATTGTGCTTAAGTAATGATTCAAGTTCTTTTTTAGCAGCTTCTTGCAGATGAAAAGCAATTTGACTATGTCTCTGAGCAACAAGATAGACGTCCTCATTAATATGTAACTTTATTTTCATAGTCTTAAGCTTTCCCAAACCATGAAATAATGACTTCATATTTCGTGGTGAGCATTCATGTTGTAATTCACAGAAATCAGTCCCATATTAGCAGCTGTGCTGAAACTGAATAGAGAGGCACTTGATGCTGTGCCTTGATACAGCCAGACTGGCCGTCCACCTGTCGTATTATGACTACAATGGTGGGACCCTGCTACCCGTGGTGGTGGCGCAGAGTTCACAGGCCATAATATGCTGGTGGTCCAGTTGCTGCACCGTCCAGCATATTACGAGTTTCCTCACTGCCATCCTTTTCATCGCAGTTAACCTACCATGAAAAAGGTGGCGGTGAGGAAATTAAAGGAGTCTCTGTGCACAGGGCTGCATGCAGGGGTGCACATGGTGTGGCCCCCTGTAATATGCACCCCCATGTTCCTGCACAGAATGAAATGCACAACATTGTGCATTTCGGTGTGTGCAGGACCGTGCTTTGGCTTTCCTTTTGCATTGCCTTTCTAAGGCTCGCCGCATGGGACCACCAAAACACTGCCCACCAGATCTGCGGGTGGTTAGCGGATGGCTTTGGAGGTGTGGCAGCGTGGCGCTGGTGTGGCGGCCCACTGCCACAGCTCAAAAGTCGCAGTCAGGCCCTAAACCTTTAAACCTCTCCCATTCTATAATAGGAATCCAATGAAGCCCTTTCAGATACGGTTGGATGTAGGCCCTCCTAGAAAGTCTCAACAGAATTTGTTCTGTGACATTCTGAACCAGCTATAGTCTCTTCAGGAGATAGGCTGGTAAGCCCCAATAAAAGTGAATTGACATAATCTAGCAGTGAGGTGAACAAGGTCTGAATCACTGTTTTCTTCTGTGGTAGAGGAACTTTTTTATACTCTTTAGTATTCTGAAACAGGAACCTATTACACTGGCCACCTGGGGGGGGGGGGAGTAAAGGTGACAGAGTTATCAAATGTCATCCCAGATTGGGAGCCACCGTGGCAGGGGCTCCTGGAGCTGGGACACCATTAGGTCAGATGCCATTATCTCGGCTGAGAGGGGCATCCCGAAGAGCAAAATTCCAGTTTGTCTGGCGATGCATTGAAGGTGGCTGACGCTCATCCATAGAAACACTGCCAAAATGCCAATCTTGAAATTGCCCAGCACATTAGTAGTACGGCTGTTGAGCCTGCATTTTAATGAAAATCTTTCACCTTGTGATAGAAAGCTGAAAGTTGGTATAGACATTTGTCTTTGTAATAGTAATCATATACGAACACGATACCAAGTGGATCTTGCCTATGAGGTCATGTAGCCTAATCAAAATCCAAGATGGCCTACAAATATTAAAAAGTAATTTTAAATCTTCTGCTTTGCATTAAATTTGGCACAAACGTTTGTGTGTACATATCAGTGCCAGCCACGATTGACCTAGACTACGATGTCATAAACGTAAAACCAAAATGGCTGCCAAAATCATGAAGAAATCTTTAACATTCAAAACTTTTATAAATTTGATGTAAATATTCATACTTATTGATATGTATCAACATGTATTATATTATGTACCTTTCTTTTTTTCAGCTTTAACAAGTCTTTTATAATGCCTGAAAATAAGCAACATGTTGAAACAATACCTAATTGCAACGCCCACACCGTTGGTCAAGCTGTCAAGCACGATGATGTTGTTGCAATAAATTGTTCTATCTGTGTTCTGTGTCAGGATAGTACTTCAGAAAGACTTACTAGCCCAGCAAATACTACACACAAACATTATGGGTCTGGATATAGTGTTTTAGACCATCACCTGAAGAAATTTAAAGAATTGGCATGCGTACCTATGAATATTGAACTAGAACAGCTTAATGATGAATCTGGTACTGAGCAGACACTAAGGACTAACAATGCAATGTGGTATAATTGTGTTTTAACAAGTGTGACAATCTTAAGCTGCAGCGGAAAACATAGTGATGAGGATCTATATGGTAGCCCAGTTAAAAGACGTTCGGCAAGTCCAGCTCCAAATAAAATTCCTGGAAGAAAAGTATGTCTCTTTTGCATTCGATTCAGATACATCTGCAATGTATAAAGCAGAAACAGATGATGTTGATGATAATGTTTGTCAGTGTGCCAAGTTAGCATAAGATACAGCATTTGTTTCCAAAATTAAATACGAGTGATATGCAGGCAGAGGCTGTTGAATACCATCATAAATATTTACTTGGACTCTATTACAGAGCACGCCGTGTACGAAAGAATGAAAACAAATCACATTGTGAGACCTCAGTAGAAGGAATAGCTCTAGTCAAGCTTGTATCTTATCTAAAAGAGTTGCGAGTGGGAGATGTTAAAACAATTTTCAAACTCTGTGACTTAGTAAACCTTTACACAAGCAGAGTAAAGCAGCTCGATTCCACTGCAGGTAAGGTTAACTTGACAAAACTAAAAGAGAGAATTCTCAGAAATGCAAGAGGTTTAAAGGCATACAATGAAGGAAGAGATGTCCTGTTAGCTTTCAAAGATTCAGTAGGATTCGTATAAGTATTTGCCAGTGACAAGCCAGATTCTGACACTGTAAATATTGCTAATGCAGCAAACGTTGTTAGGAGGGACATGATGCAGAAATCTGAAAACTTCAAGGGAACATTTGGGGCTGATTGTAGAAACCTAGCAGTTTTAACAAGGGCTTCTTGCCCTTGTTAAAATGATACTTGACGGATCTGATATACGAGATCAGTGTTCCTGTGAAACAGCCGACACCAATATAGCGTTGTTCATTTCCAAATTACTGATGTTTAACAGTAAAGAATACACAGACTCTTCTTCAGTTCCTAGACAGAAAGGCAACAAAGAAATTCCTCCGTCCATATACATTGCTCTTTCTATCCACAGTCAAATGAGAAATCGAGAATTTTGTAGACAAGTTCAATAAACCAGGTATTTGCATTTCATATGATAGAGTTTTGCAAATATCTGCTGATTTAGAAAATAGCATTTGTGCAGTGTATGAGAGTGAACAAGTTGTGTATCCACCAAAACTGAAGTTGCAAGCACTCACCAGTAGAAATAATAATAACAGATCACAGCCCAAGTTCCATTACAGCTAAAAACTCCTTCAATAACTGACACACCACCCAGAAAAAGAACTAGAAAGAATTGATCGTGGTATTGTGGCGATTAATTCTAATATGACAAAGTCAAAACAGATTTCAAATCTTCCGGTACTGTATACAAATATCAAACCAGCTTCAATGAACAATACAGGTTAACAGGTTCCATTTCTATCTGTTTAAGTTGATTGCCAAAGTGATCTAATTGATACTGCTAACACCTATGAATATAACTGGCTTGAATGAGTGATGCACAATGGGGAGAGTGGAAATATTTCTTCTGCTGAAAACATATCATGGGCAGCATATCATGCCTCATTATTACCACCTATCAATGGACTACTGTCAACTACTTAATTGTTGCTGCTGTTCACAGAAGGTTCTCATTCTAAATCCATAATCTTGTATTGCATGAAAGTCATTAAAGAGTATGTTGATCATCTCAATCCAGTACAAAGACCTATTATTTCAATTGACCAACCTCTCTTGCAAAACAAATTCAATGGGCTGTACCAAATCTATATGGTGAAGATAAATAGATTGTGATGATGGGGAACTTAATATCAAAATGACTTTCTTTAAAGTACTTGGAGCCTGACTTTTGAACACTTGATGGACCAGTATGTTAGTGCGAGCTTACATCACACCACAGGAAAAGCTGATGCTATAGAGAAGGTTTCCCACTTAATCCTTATAGGTCATGCCCATCAAGTTACTGATGCTGCGCTGTACATATTAGAGAGGAAGGCTTATCAAAGTTATCTAGAATATAGACAGTACCATCAAGAAATAAGGGAGTTTTCTAGCTGGATTAAGTGGAAATCAAACGAGCATCCACACTCACAATTTTGGCCAATTGTTATGGATCTGCAGATGCTTGCACTTAAATGTGTTTGTTCAATTAGAGTGGGTAACTTTGATTTGTATGTACAAGTACTTGATCAAATGGTTTCATGGATGTTTGCTACAAATCAGTCATTATTCTCAATGGCTGCGTGATCATATTTGTGACACTAGCAGAACGCCATCCACACATTTACTCAGAGTTTTCTTAAAGAAACTTTGCTGTCAATAAAAGCAAAGGCACATTCTCATCAATTGCTCTAGATCAAAATCATAAGCAGGAAAATGCTATCAAGGGAGATGGAGGACATCTAGGCCAGAAATTTCTAGAATTGTAAATTAATTTGGACAAACATTCGTGAATGCCCAAAAAAAGAACCTTTGTCACCATGAACAAATACCTAATGTGCAAAATTATTTTGCAAAAGATGTCAAATTTCTACTGTACACAATTGAGTAAATTGGTAATCCATTTTATGGAGGAGAGCGGTGATCTATTCCATGTGGACAGCAATGAAGTTATGCCTGCTACAGTTATTACGTCGGAAAAAACAGAACATGAAATAGGTAGAACGCAATATACCTTCTATTTTCATGAGGTGTTGCAATCATGTTCGAAGCTGATAACAGATACAATACCAAGGAACAAACTTCAATTACTCAGCACCAGCCTGTGCAAATCTTGTGAGTCCCAAGACAATCTACCCTTGTTAAAAAGTAATTCCAATCTGTTTACTGGATTATATATCGGGTGTCAGGCTAGAAATGATAGTTTAGAAGAATATTTCAAGCACGGCAATCAGTCTTTTCCACCATCTATATCTGTGAACGGAAAACTCAGACAAGGACAAAAGTGCAGCTATTGGACTGCTTTGCAGGAAGTATTACCATACACAACACTGCTCCAGAGGTGGATGTAAATATACTAGATGGAGCAGCTATGCTAAATATGCTAACCCCCAATTCTTGTAAAACATTTCATGATTACGCTTCAACAGTTTTTATACCATACATAAAAATCAAGCAAGAAACGTGAAATGATTGAGACGCTAGGGGGCGTGTGGGAAAAAATGGCCACACAGTAGTGAGGCTCTGTCAGCCCCGGAGCTAAAAACCAGCAACAATCCTGCCATTGCGGGGTAGTCCCGCTGAACACCTTCTCAGATTGAAGCGGACTGACAGTGGCGATCACACGACTGCTTGCAGGGAACGCACCGATCGTGGCAGGCCAGATACGCGCTGGGGGTAAACTGTGGCCTAATCCATGCGGCGCGACCAACCGGGTCGCGTGAAGTGAAACCTCCCCCATAAGAGGTGTGAGTCGGATGCGTGCGCCGGCTTGGGCCCTTGCTTCCCCCGCCACCTGACACGGATCGCCCGGCAGCTGAGTAACTACAGCACGAGAACCGGCGATCATCCACAATGCAGGTCGGGACTGCCTGGGCCACGGAGATTGAGGGTTGAACCGCGAAGGGTCACAACGAGGCCCAGCAGCGGTGGAGACATTTCCCTACCCGCCATAAGGCCCCTGCTGCGCCCAATGCGCGGCGGACAGGTGAGGAGGCGCAAATTGAGGGAAGCGCATGCCGCGACACGGACTCTAACTGCTGCTGCCCCGGGCCGCACTTGCAGCGCTCTCGCCCGCGGCGCTGCCACGCAGGGCCGAGGATCTGGGCCTTCATCCTAAAAATCCAGCGCAGGTGCCAGGGGCATTACGAAGCACCCGACTGCTGTGGCACAGGCACTCACGGTCATCTCCCGATCCACGGTGCACCTGCCCTGAAGAATCGGCACTGGTCCCCTCCGGGTCCTTGATGCCGGTGCGGAGAGGGGGGACGTGGCACTGACGAGGGGTCTGAAGGCCCTGGTGCGCCTGCAGCGCCTACAATACCGCAGCGGATGTACACACAGCCCCAGTACTGAGACTGGCCAGGGGCACGGGAGACACACCTCTTAAGGACCCACGTGTAGAGGCCCGTGCACGGAGCCCGTGCTCCCCGTTACCAGACATACTACCGGTTCGGCGTGGGGGCCAGGAACACAGTGAAGACGCCAGCCTGCGCAGCGGGTGATTACTAGAGATCATCCCACGGCACGCCTTGCCACCACCGGGGGCAGCTACGTGGACCCGCATCCATAGATTTGCATAGTGTCCATGCGCAAACCCCATTTTAGACGTGAGGCACGAATCGCTTCTACTGCGCGAGAATCCTGCAGCTCAAAGTTCGCCAACACAGCACTAAAGCCCGCCTCGCCAATACCATAGCTAGTGGCCTAAAAGGACACGCAATGTAAGGCAGCTGCTGGAGCAACACAGCGACCGCCTGCATCTCCGCCCCCCAAGCAAGGCCGATAATATAATGGGGAGAACAGACGGCAAGCAACCTAAGCTGACTTTCGAAGCCCACAGGATGCCCAGAGGGCAGCCATCTGAGATGGAGCAGGACAATGGCAGCAGGGTACACAGGTTTGAGGAAGATGTGAACATGAAAATGATACTCAGCACAATAAAAGCTAGCTTCACCTCCATCGAGGGAAAAATGGACTCCATGTGTGCAAGGATGGGTCAAATCACGCAAAAGATCGCGAAGCAAGATGGGCGCATCAAAGAAGCAAAAACGCGAATATCCACTCTTGAAGATGACCACGCACAGGTGGGCGGGCAGCTCACGGACATCGACAAGCTGCTGAAGGTGATAGCGGCGAAGAATGAGGACATTGAAACCCACTCCAGGCGGAACAACATCCGCATAACAGGTGTCCCGGAGACGACCAACGCCGGAAGACTTGAGGAGTGGCTGCTCATCACGTGCTGCGGACAGGACAGTTTCTCCCAAATCCTGGTTGTGGAGCAGGCGCACCGCACACTGGCGCCTAAGCCCCCTCCTGGGGCACCGCCCAGGCCCATAGTCGCGAGGCTGCTCAAATACCACGACCGCGACACAGCGCTAGGCAAGGGAGCTCAAAGCTGTTGTATTTGAGAACAACGCCCTGTCCCTGTATCCCGATTTTACGCTCAATGTTCAGAAGGTGTGAAAGAAATTTGCACCTATAAAGAAAAATTTCAGCAAGAGGGCATGGAATACGCCATGCTCTACCCTGCGCGTCTCTGACTTACTAATGATGGCAAACACCACGTATGCAACACACCGCAGCAAGCAGCGGACTTCTTAAAAAAAACAGTGCTGGCTGCGAAGAGAGCGGACAGTCCAGTCCCCGACAACTGGGAGTAATCTGTGCAACGGGACAAAGACTGACAACACCACTTGGGCACTGGGGCCACACCTCCCTGCAGGTATAATTGTGGACATTGTTGACGCGAGTGTGGACAAGGTGCAGCAGGTAATGATTAATGTTTGTCCCTGTATAACCTCATACCCCACTACTCTGGTGAACATGGACAATATGTACCCTGCAAGAACTCATCATACGCATTCCGGGGCACCCTCCTGCCCGTATTGGTAATGCAGGAGGTGCGACCACGCCCCTTAGGTGCTCCCCTTCTCTCCCTCATTGAGGGTTGTTTTGTTGTGCTGTTGCTTTTGTTGTTCTTTGTTGAGTGTAAGCCAAGGAAAAGTTATTGGTAACCCTGAGACCCGAACACTGACCGTTGCCCTGACTGCCAGCGCTTCTATGCGGCTGCTTCAGCATGTAGCACGAGCATACATGTTGTGCAATATCATAGCACTGCTGGTGCAGAGATCGCCCGGGGCATTGGTGGAGCAGGGAGCCCAAGTTTCTATAAAAATGTTGGGAGGGGCTAAGTGGGGGGGGGGTTGTGCACAGCAAGTTGGGGTCGCTGTTGTGGGAGGAGCGGGTGGGATTTCGGGTGGGCGTTCTAACATAATGGACATCGGTACATGTGTGAATGACACGCACTCAGAGATGTCTGCTTGGGCTTTCTTTACGTTTACACACGACACCCTAGGGAATGGCGGGTGAGGGACACCAAGCCCACGCACGGGCACGCATAGGCTTTTTAACATGGAACGTTCGAGGGTTGGGAAATCCCAGGAAAAGACGATACCTCCTGGCTTATCTGGACAAGCATCATGTCGGTGTGGCTATGCTGCAGGAAACACACACGCTCCTTACACAACAGCCTCAGTTTGCCTCCAGATGGGCTTCTCACAGATACTTCTCCTCGTACTCAGCATATTCGCGGGGCACTGCTATACTTATTAAGAGAACGGTTCCCTACACAGAAGAGGGGTTTGCGCTTGACCCGAAGGGGAGATTCTGCATGACGTGGGGGAGGCTAGCGTCCAAGTCAGTCACGCCGGTCTGCAGCTACAGACCCAACACAGACGATGAGGACTACTACATTACCCTATGGGTGCGCATAGTGAACGTTGGCTCGACTCACCTCATATGGGGAGGTGATTTGAACCTAACATTGCACCCATCTTGGGACCGATTCCATCCACTACAACACCACTATACCAAGGCCCAACGACAACTCCAGCAAATATTAACAGGCAACCTGCTGGTAGATATCTGGCGTCACCTCCAACCTGTGCTACGGGAAGGCACATTTAATTCGACTGTACATAATAACTGGTCTCGACTAAACATGTGGGTCGTATCACAGGGCATGGCAGTACACGCCCTCTCCGCTCATCACCTAACGCATACATACTCGGATCATTCCCCAGTGCTCATGGTGCTGAACCCCCATGAGCTTGCGGCCCACACCAAGACAGTGGTGTCTCCTCCCTACAATGCTGCTCGATCAGGCGTTCCAGTCAGAGCTGGGTGAAATGCTTGAGGAGTTCCTTAGGCTCAACATAGACTCGGTCCCCTCCCTGACCACAGTATGGGAACCGTTGAAGGTTACAGTTAGAGGTCATTGCATTGCCAACGCGGGGGGGGGTATTCTCAGAGATATTTGCACAACCATAATCAGTCTGGACCGCCAGCTCTGGCAGCTGGAACCCAGCACCCCTGGGGCGCATGACGGCCCCGCCCTAGCCAAGATCCGGGAGCTCCTCACGGAATATCAAGTGGAGAGAGAGTGCCGTTTCCGCGGAAAATATCATACAGCACGCAAATATGGGGAGGGCGAGCGGCCTGGCAAAGCGCTAGCGGAAACTATTAGGTCACCGAGAACAGCGAATCATGTATTAGTGATTAGAGATGGGGATGGGACACTTTACCGTGACACATCGGCCATTATGAGAATATTCGTCGCACACTACCGGACACTATACACGACATGCGCAGCGCACCAAGAGGAGACCCCCAATACCTTGAGCAGATAGAATTGGCCTGGCTTAGTGACAGGCAGAGGGAATTCCTGGCGACCGAGTTCCAACTGGATGAAATTGGGGAAGCCATAATGCAAATAGCGAACGGGAAAGTACCAGGGTCCGATAGCCTAAGCATCGAATTTTACAAAACTTACATTGACATGCTGGCTCCCTTACTCAAGGCGCTATATGAAGAGGCGATTGAGATGGGATCGCTCCCACCCACGATGCGTGAGGCTACGCTCATCTCCCTCTTGAAACCCTGGAAGCCCCCGGACTCTCCGGATTCGTATCGCCCACTGTGTTTGATAAACTGCGATGTCAAAATACTGGCAAAAGGGGCGTGGCTTGGTGAGCCAAGATGGCGGACGCCCTTTGAACCGGCTCCCGCCCGCCCGCTTCATTTATCCTTCCCAAATATCCTTTCCCCTGGAGCTGAGGTGGCCTGCCTGTGGGCAGTGAAGGGCGACTGGTAGCAGCGGCACCTGGAGCGATCCTGACGGCCCGGGACCTCCGTGAGCCGCGGGGGGACCGAGCAGCGGTTTCGGCCTGTTACGGTGCTGTGAGCCGCGGCCTCGCGTGAGCGGCGAGGCGGGGCTGGGCCTGCCTGAGAGAGGCTGCGGCGGTGAGGCGCCCCTGTGCAGGCGGCGACCGGACGGCGACGTTTGAGGCTGGAGGTGGAGCGGCGCCTTGGGGACAACAACTTGGCCCAGCCTGGAGGGGTCCGGTGGAGGCATCCTGGGGCGTCCCGGCCCGGAGGGGCCCACGTGACAGTGAGGTGCAGTGAGTGTCCCGGTTGGTGGTGGGCCCTGAGTTGGTGTGGCGCCCCGGTCCCCAGTGTGCTGTGCTCTGTTCACCCCCCCGGATGTGCCAGAGATTTGGGGGGTTCGGCGGCCGATTCGGGTCGCAGGGGGTGAGGAGCCCCGTGGGGAACGACGGAGATTGACAGACAGCCGTCCGGCCCGGGTTGGCGAGGGCTGCAGTCTGCTGGACCCCAGAGACGACGGCTGGGTTGGGGTGGACGTCGCGTCTGCCCCGGGAGTCAGTATTGGAGAGGCAGCGCCTGGCTCCTTTTGGCAGAGATCGAGCCTGGTCCGGAGCGGGCTGACCCCCGTGGTTCCTCCCTGACGATTGGGGCAGAGGACTTGTATCAGGGGCAATATTCTGGAGGTAGCTACGCAAGGGGGGGAGAAGATCTACCGTCGGGCCCGCTGGATCTTGCACGGCCGTGGCCTTGGCGTACAGGGCTGCGACAATGACCAAAGACAAACATGGTGGAGGTGCGGCGAAGCAGGGGCCAATTGATAAATACACGGGCCCGGGCCTGGCGGGGACGGTCGCGGGGGGCTCGTCGGCGGTGGCGCCGGACAATGCAGCCCTCCTAGCAGCTATAACGCAATCCCGAGACATGCTGGACGCCAAGATTGGGGAAGTTCGTTCGGACGTGATGCTGCTGCACCAGGATCTGCGAAACGCGGTGGCCCGCATCACAGGGACTGAAACCAGGGTGTCGAGTGTGGAGGACGAGGATGCGACGCTGAGGAAGCAGGTTGCGGCCCTGGAGTTGACTCAGCGGGGCCTGGCGGGCAGGGTCGAGGACGCAGAAGGGCGGGCCCGCAGGAAAAACTTGCGCTTTGTGGGGTTTCCGGAGGGCTGCGAGGGGAACAACATGGAGCGCTTCCTCTCCCAGTGGCTGGAGGGCTGGCTCCCGCCTGAATCGCTGTCCCGCTGCTTCGTGGTGGAGCGGGCGCATCGGGCCCTTGTCCAGAAGCCGGCGGTGGGGGCCCGTTCTCGGCCAATCATCGCCAAACTCCTGAACTATCACGACAGGGATGTCATTCTCCGCCAGGCCAGGGAGAAGGAACCTCTACAGTTCGAAAATTCCCGTATACTCATATTCCCGGACTATACACGTATGGTCCAGCAGCAGCGTCAGTCTTTCCTAGCGGCCAAGGCCAGGTTGCGAGAGCTTCATCTATCAAACACTCTTCTCTATCCAGCACGCCTGAGGGTCGTCTATGAGTCCCGAACACTGTTCTTCGAATCGCCGGAGGACGTATTTAAATGGACAGATGAGACAGTAAAGCTACGTCCTCATACACCCCCGGGTAGAGAATCAGACTCATCCCAGACTGAGGCGGCGGGAAATACTTCTAAGAGACAGCGGCGTTCCAGATCCTGCCGTCGCAATAAGTCCGGGGGGGCCCGGCGTGGGGCTGGCCCGGAGGCAGGCCATCTGCCGGTTGGATCCGGAGGACCCGGGAGCTCCTTGGGAGCAGGTCTTATTGGTCTCCGCGTCATGGACTTACCGTCGGCTGCTTCATCCTCCTTGGTGCCTGGGGTTGCCTTGGCCCGAGGGACTGATGTGAAGGGCAGACATCACCGTAGCAAGTTGCGGGTGGGGTCCTTGGGGTTTGGTTGTGGAGGGCAAGTTGGGGATCCATTGGTTGGGAAATCCTGAGGTTCACGGTTTGGGCCTGGGGAAGTTTCTCACCGCGACAGGTACTTCAATGTTTGTGAGGTATGGGGTGGGAGGGGTGGGGTTGGGGGGTCTGTTGGATAGTTTGGGTTTTAGATTAGGGGTTGACCGCACTTTAGTACAGAGCTGGGCTTGGGCGGGGACAGACGCCGAAGTCCCTTGGTGGCCATTATGTCCTGGTTATGTTTTCTATTGCGGCAGATTCCCGGGGGGTCTAGTGGGCGATTAGCCACAATCAAAGTGTTGAGCTGGAATGTTCGGGGCGCCCTAGATAAGATCAAGAGGGGGGCAATCCTGCAGTATGCGAAGAGGGCCTCGGCGGATGTGTTGCTCCTACAGGAGACACACCTGTGGGGGACGAAAGTGCTCTGCCTTCAACGCTACGGATACACACAAGTGTTTCATGCGGGCTTTGTTCAGGGTTCCAGGGGTGTGGGTATATTGGTACACAAGCGGGTTTCTTTTGCGCATTATCGGACTTGGGCAGACACATATGGGAGGTACGTTTTTGTTATGGGGCGGATTGAGCCGGAACAGGTGGTGTTTGGTAGTGTGTATGCCCCCCCCCCCTGTCCTGGACATTTGCGGAACAACTCATGGCGCACTGGGCGGACATCCCGGAGGTCCCGGGGATCATAGAAGGGGACTGGAATGATGTGATGGACCTTTCTAGGGACCGACAGTCAGGGGGCCGGGGGAGAGGGTAGGGTGGACGGACGAAACTTAATGCGCTGGTGGGTGGCCTGGCGTGGGTGGATGCCTGGAGGCGATGCCATGGTACTGCTCGTGCGTACACGTATTTGTCGGCGGTGCACGGCTCCTTCTCCCGACTAGACTACATTTTGCTATTGGGGGCCGCGGAGTCCCGGTTGGAAGCAGCGGAGATCCTTTCGCGAGGGCTATCGGACCACTCCCCGGTGTCTGCGGTCTTACGGATGGGGGGTGTGGGGCGGTCGTTTCGCTGGCGGCTCTCGGTGTGGCACCTGCAACAAAATGACTATAGGGTGCATATGACTGCGGCGGTAGATCAATATTTGTCCGTGTCCGGGGCGGACATGTTGTGGGATGTGCTGAAGCCGACACTACGCGGAGCAGATATCTCCTTCTGTGCGGCAGCCCGCCGTGAGCGCCGAGCGGGGCTAGTTCGGGCGAAGGCTGAGGTTATGGAGTTGGAGCGTAGGGGCCGGGGGGATGGGAGTGAGGCATATTGTCGACGGCTACTTTATGCACAGCAGACATATGGCTCGCTACTGCTCGACGAGGCACGTCAGGTGTGGCTAGCCACTAGGAGTCGAGTGTACCAGTGGGGGGACAAGTCGGGTGCAATGCTGCACAGGCTGTGTCAGGGGGTGTATCATACTCAGGACCTCCCAGGGATAGTGGACCCCGGGGGGACGCCCATAGTGGATCCGGGTGCGCTAGCCAATAGCTTTGCTACATACTATGCAGGTCTATATAGTCCCAGCGAAAGCCTCACGGAAGCGGACGTGGAGCGATTCCTGAGTGATCACCCTATCACGGCGTTATCCGAGACGGCAAGGATGGCATTGGATCTTCCGCTAACGGTGGAAGAATTAGGGGAGGCGCTGGGTGGCCTGAACCCGGGCAAGGCCCCGGACCCGAATGGGTTCCCGAGTGAGTTTTTTAAGAAGTATTTCCTACAATTAGGACTGCATTATACGGCGGTGGTGGAGGAGGCCCGAGAGCGTGGATTGTTACCCCGGGACTGGAGGCATGCTGAGATTGTAGTGTTCCACAAGCCGGGCAGGCCCCCGGAGGAGCACGCCTCGTATCGTCCAAAATTCTGGCGAAAGCGTTGGCCAATCGTCTCCTGCCATACATCACCTAGTTGGTCCATCCGGATCAGGCGGGGTTCATGCCCTCCCGTGCCACGCGACATAATATTCGGCGGGCCCATGTGGCGATCGCTGAAGTGCAGCGGTTGGGGGTTCCGGCAGCCCTGTTGTTGGCGGATATGGATCGGGCGTTTGATTCCCTTAGCTGGCGCTATATATTCCTGCTGCTGCAACGCTTGAACTTCGGGCCGCGGTTCCTGTCGTATGTGCGGCTTCTCTATATGGAGATTATAGCTTCGGTCAGGGTGGCGGGGGCGTCCTCATTGCCGTTCCCCGTACGGCGTGGAACATGCCAGGGGTGCCCCCTGTCCCCGTATCCCTTTGCCCTGGCCATGGAACCCTTGGCGGTGTGGGTGCGGATGGACGCGCAAATCTCCGGATTTGAGTGGGAAAATGGCCTGGCCGATCGTATAGCCCTCTATGCGGACGATATCGTCTTTTTCCTGACGGACCTCGACCGCACGGGGCCCCGGCTACTCCGTATCATGCAGATATTTGGTGAGACGCCTGGTCTCTTCATGAACCCCCGGAAGTCTACCCTGTGGGTATTGGGGGGTCTGACTCAGCTGCAGGGGTGGGCGTCCCCGGTGCGGATGGCGGTGGGGGGGCTTCAGTATTTAGGGGTGTTCTTATCACCTACTCCGGCGGTTTCTTGGGGGCGAAACATGGTGCCCGTGTGGGAGCGTGTTTGCCACGACATTAAATTGTGGACCCGCATGCCGCTCACCATCTTTGGCCGGTCTGCGATTTCCAAGATGGTGGCTCTTCCTCAGCTTCTGTACCAGCTGCAGAATCATCCGTATGCGATTCCACCGGACTGGTTCCGTCGGGTGAACTCGACCCTGGGTCAGTTCCTGTGGGAGGGTGGGGTGGCTCGAGTGGCCCTACGGACGTGCTTCCTCTCAACATATGACGGGGGTCTGGCAACGTCGGATCTGCTCTCTCATATCATGCCTCCCACCTGCTAGTTCTGAACGAGTGGTGGTATGGGGAAGGGGGGGACCCGGCATACGCTGTGGAGCGGCGGCTCATGGCCCCACACACACTACATACTCTGCTTTATTCCGCCGTGCATCGGGCACGTTTGCCACCGGTGACGCAGGTAGTCTTTCAGATTTGGCGCCAGTCGCTGACGCGCATTGGGTGGTGGAACATGATCACGTGGGAGACCCCTCTGTGGCACAATGGGCGACTACCACAGATGGCGGCCCGGTCAGGGTTTGAGGGGTGGGATCGGATAGGCATCTTCACCATAGGCGATGTGGTGCGGGGGTGCGCTCTGAAGTCCTTCCAGGATCTTCAACAAGAATTCAGAATGCCACGGACGCATTCTATAGGTACCTACAGTTTCATCACGCACTCTCCCCCAGCCTGGCAGGCTTAGACTCCATAGCTGACTTTAGCCCAGTGGAGGTGAAGCTCTTTATGGGTGACCTCCAAGAGAGGAAAATCTCCAAGATATATCGAACGCTCGTTATACACAGCGGCCCCTCGCTCCAGCAGCTCAAAGGGAAATGGGAGGACGATGTTGGGCCCCTCGACGAGACGGACTGGACGGAGGCGCTGGCCTCGCCTCGGGGGGCGGCCATAGCTATACGACTACGACTTATACAATTTACATACCTGCATAGGGCTTATTTTACGCGTAGGAGGCTGTGGCGGGCGGGCCTGATTGTCTCTCCGGAGTGTCTCCGATGTGGACGGGAGGAGGGCTCCTTCTTCCACACAGTATGGCTCTGTGGGTCATTGTCCCGGTTTTGGAGAGGGGTGTTGGCTTGTTTATCGAAGGTGCTGGGTTGGGATCTTCCCGCAGACCCCAAGTTGATACTCCTGCACGTTATGGAGGATATTGGTGGCAACATATACAAGAGACATTTACTGCTGTTGGGCCGTACACTGGCCAAGAGGGATATCGCCCGGGCATGGAAGGCTCCGGCGGCTCCCTATCTGAATGTGTGGAAGAGGGGTTTGGACTTTAGCATGGGCTTGGAGCTCCCCATATTTGCAGCTAGGGGGTGCCCCCGTAAACATTACAAGATATGGAAGCGTTGGGCAGACTATAGGGGTCTCCCCCTGGAGCCGGTTCCGGAGGAGCGGGAGGAGGTGTCCATCTAGTTCCCCGGGGGAGAGGGGGCGCGCGCAGGGACTGGGGTTGGATCTGTCAGGCTTATGCTCATTCAAGATGTCGCTTGTTGGATATGGTACGGTGCGGTCGGGGGGGGGGATCCGGGAGGTGGGAGGGAGAGTTGGGGGGTTTGTTTTTCACCTGAAATGCATTTCAAGTATCCTATTACGATAAAAATGTCAATGTCATTATTGGTGCAATGCTTGGGCCGGTACCCCTGGGACTTCAGGGGCCGGCAATGTATGTGTTTATTGACGAATAAAAACAATTATAAAAATAAAAAAATACTAGCAAAAGTAGTGGCCAACAGGCTCTCCCTTCTGATGGACAATCTCATCAGACCGGACCAAGCTGGCTTTATACCAGGCCGTTCTACCTCTCATAATCTACGTACTCTGTTCTCCATCATGCACGGAATAGACCAGGAGGAACAAGCGGTAGCAGTCTTTTTAGACGCCACCAAAGCGTTCGACTCCCTGGAAAGGGCATATCTGTTTGCGGTTTTGACCCATATTGGATTCGCGCCTGGGTTCCTTAACTGGATTAAGTTGCTGTACCATCTACCCATAGCCACTCTGCTCTTGAATGGTGACCGGTCTTCTACCTTCACTATATCCAGAGGCACGCGGCAGGGGTGTCCCCTTTCGCCCCTGCTGTTCGCACTTGCAATGGAACCGTTGGCTGCCATGTTGTGACAGCATCACAAATGATATGCATTAGACTATCCTACCGACCCATCCTCATTTCGCTCAGTGCAGATAATATCACATTATAAGTGTGAGAGCCTAGCAATGGATTAAACGCTATGATTCATGAAATAATAAAATTTGGGGCCTACTCGGGCATCACCATAAATTGGGGAAAGTCCCAAGTCCTGCCGCTCACTAATAGCACCGCTCACTTCCCAATGGAGTACCCGCTGCAATGGTGCGACGAAGAGGTCCGATATCTTGGCATCACCGTCAATAAAGATGCGCTAATGAGGGCAAACTATGGAGTAGTTCTCGATAAAGTGGAGAGCTTGATCACTAGATGGATAGCTCTTCCGATCTCCCTTGCAGGCCAAATGGCCTTAATGAAAATGGTTGTTTTACCAAAATTCCTTTACTTGTTCATAAACATCCCCTTTCCTCTGGGCCGCCACTTCTTCACCAGGCTGAGGAGTCAACTTATCCGGTTGGCGTGGGGAGGAAAGCAGCTTCGGATCCAGTGGAGCACCCTGATTCTGCCATTTGTCCAGGGCGGCTTTGAGGCACCTGATCCGGAACTCTACTACCTCAGTGCCCAGGCACACTACGCAGCACATTGGCTGGCTCCTCCGCCCTTCATGACTCACCTGGCGGTTGAGCAGGGGCTTGGGACGTCCGTCTCCCTCACAAAATGGCTGGCGGTTCACAATCCACTGTAGCGTGCACCAATAATGCATGGCAAGCCATAGCCAAACGATCCCAAACACCTGTGCTATACTCTCTGTTGCTCCCTATTTGAGATCAGCCTACCCTACCCGTCACACAAGAAGGCATATCTAAGCGCATGTTCCTGCGGTTTGGGATACACAAGTGGGGGGATCTGTACCAGGAGGGGCGATTCAAAAATGCAGAGGAACTCTTTGGTGACACATCTCCCACTGTTGCAGGGATTCTGCACATATACAGAACTATGCACAGGAAACCAGGACTTCGGTGTATTGTGGTGTACCAAAAACACGCCTCAGTGCCCAGAACCCCTATCCGGCTAGCTATAGTATCCCATTCGTTCACCGTACTACAGCGGAGCTACTAATGATTGGATATCCTAGAACATGCGACTCAGGGCCTCTCAGATTTCGTGGGAACAAGTCACTCTTTTGCTTAGACACTCATACCTGTTCACAATGTGAGTAACCAGAGACACTGTATAGTTTAAATATTTATTTCAACTAACGTGCTCAGTAATGCAGTACACGTGCTAACACTAGCAAAGAAATGCATAAAAACAGTATAATCAGCATGGTTACAATTCCATATAATATGAAAGGGGATAGCATATTATAATGACAGTGGATGAAGCCATATAGTGCTTCACCACCCTCCCCGTGCTAAAAACTAGGTTTATTATGTCAGTGGAAGACCTCTGGGCTTGGACAGCGGAACCCCCTACCTCAAGTCTTAAATGATAGGATTTGCATCTACGGACAAGCACAGATGTTACTCTGAAAAGGTTTTCTCCAAGTGTTGATACCTTTCATCTCGTGCAATATTAAAAGCACCTGAAAAGACAGAAGCGCAGCTGTGTTCCATGTTATGTCTATATGTGTGTGGGACGGACGAAAGCCGATTAACCAGTGGAGTTGTTTTCTGGCCTTGAACACGATGTACAGACGAGAACTCAGAGCACAACAGAAATAGTGAAAGGCAGATAGTTCCCATGTAAAGCAGAATGAGCAAAAGTGTTGACGGGAACCAAGGCATGTAGTGTCATGTGCATAAGCGGCAAGATGGCGGTGATGCAAAGCACGGACTAATGATAACTTAGCAACGTCTGCTGGCACCCCTAAACCCTCACGACTCGCTCCCCTTGGGCAGTCCTAGGCACAGTGATCGAAGTAGAACACAGAGTTCAAAAAGGCAGAGCAACAAGAAATTATGCGACCTGGAAGCGAAGAATGTCAATTGGGTGTGAAAAAGAGTAAAGGTCCCTTCATTTAAAAAAAATCCTTTTGGAAGTAAAAGAAAAAAATAATCAGATGTCTGGGTGGCCTGGTCTTATCAATCCATCAGTGTGTACGCGCAAAAAGTGGCAACAGCTTCTAACAGGAAATCATTGTCATCGTCTGAAAAGGTAGACACCATCCACTTTATTAAGTCAAAGGAGCAAACATGCTCATTAATGATGGGTGCTTCCAGCACCAACGGTGGGTAACTTGCATGGTATTCGATGTAACTCCAATGCAGGAAATCATGTGCTGCTGCACCGATATCCCATTGACCTAGCACTCCGAGCGCGGCTGCACAGGCCATCAGACCAATACCGGAACAGTCCTGCTCATGAGACACTAGGGGGCTCATCAGTAAGGCAAAGTCCGGGTCAGGAAACGCTGTGTTTGTGAGACAGAGATCCAAAGCCCATTGAAAAGGACACTCCAAGCATGAGAAAACAGGTTGCACGCAAGTGTACCATGGAAATCGGAAAGACAGAGTATAAGCCACACTTAGAGTGGCCAGTGGCAAGGTACCGCAGCATTGAAGCATGCGGTTATGAAGCAGCTGTAGCTGGGCTGGGTTGTGAACGACCACAAGAGGGGCAGCCATTTCTGAGCAGGCAAATCAACAGGAAGACCCCGGCAGCTAAGGCCAGTATTAGGCCAGTATTAGTGGCAACCCGCTGAAGACGCTGGAAAAAATAGAATGAATAAAAGCTGGGATCACACCAAAAATAGTTTGAAAAAATGTTACAAGGCCAGAGCCCACAGTTAAAAAAAAATGAGCCAGCCCCGTTGTATGGGAAGCATTGAAAATAGAATTAATAAGCTCACCAAAATGTTGTGGGAGGTCAGTGTTTAAAAGTGCTTGAACTTCTGTTCGTGTATTAGCCACCTGCAGGACATAGGTCTCACGGGCAGAAGTGAGAGAAACTTCTTTCTGGGACAATAAAGCTCTTATTCGGCTCAGCTTGTCGAACTCTGCTTTCAAGGTCGGAATGGAAGACCAAATTGAGATATCGGGACTAGCACGAGGTGGAGGAAACAGCACATTTTTGCAGCAAACCACACGTTGTGACACAGTCACAATGTACGGTGTGCCTATTAACATGCTGCAGCATTTTTCATTATTCAGAAGTAAATAACTGCCGTTAGACAGCAGTGTGAATGTTGGTTAAATCGAGGGGACGGGTTTTCCTTTTAAAATGCATGCTAAATTAGGCGCCTCTAAAGTACAAGCGCCGTGCAATTGTATATTTTTGCACACAAGTGAGTGTCCAATGGAAGAATCACAAGATTCACCAGTCAGATACACCTCTGTGTCATCACGCAAACATCTACATGTGAAGGGGAGTGACCAAACTTCATGAAGGAATGAATTTCCTAACGGTTCATAGCGGCCTAGGAGAAAATGTTTCATGCATGATATAAATTTAAATAAGGAGAACTGCAGTGTTATAACCCAGTGAATGTGCCAAACAGCAGAGTTTGTTTCTGCCACTGAGAATGGTAAAAGGTCTAATTCTTCTATTTGCAAAATGGTGTAAGTGGCAGCTTTCATGGACATAGACTGTTGTCTTTCAGTCAAATTAAAAGGCAAAAGCAAAGAGGACGCGTTTGCAAAGTCCCATGGTACTCGACTCATTTTAAGCGTCTGCAACGTCCATGCTTAACTGCATAATAGAGCATAATTGGCTCTGACCATGATATAACACAGATACATCATCCTGTACAATATCAACAACAGAAGAAACAATATTGTCCAATGTGTATATCCTGGAAGAAAGGGTATTAATACTGTTATCTACCACAGCAAGAACTTTTTCAAGATTAGCTTGGTCTATAGCTCTTAAACGTGAAGCGGCTTTAATTTGAGACAATTTCCAAATTTCATTGTAAACTGCATAAATCCATTGTTTAGGCCTAGGGCCAACCGGGCCTTTTATGAAATCTGATCAATCCACATCTTTTGATAACATTGACAAATGCCGTTTAACAGAAGCTAGGGTACAGTGTTGAAACCAAGTTTGACATCATTTTCCAACAGAATATGTTGTAAGTGAATGTGTAGTTGAAAATCGTGAATCAGGCCTATCCTGTGTGTAACCTAAAGCCCTGTTATGGAAACGCATTTGGCATGCATCTGCACTGGTCTGCCAAACCAACCAACTCACAGAGTCAAGATTTGAGATATTAAATGTTACATTTGTAAATACAGACTGCAACTCCTCAAATGTGTAATTGGTAGTAACATTCCAGTCTGGATATTCTGCAAGGGAAGGAAAAGCAGGAGCCTTCAGTTGTTTAGCCGTAGCTAAACCCAGACAAGTAGTCTGATAGATAGAATCGTTCAAAAACAGTATTTGTGTTGGTATAAGACATGCACGATACAAAGCTTCCGTGTCCTGCACACGCCAGGTTTTTGAACCCCAAACTGATTTCAATTCAACTGTATTTTTCCAATGATCATAGCTACCCATTGACATTTTAAGGATAAAAGAATCAGAGTATAACAATTTAGTGTTGGTAAGCATAACTTTCATATTTGATTTAGAATTCAATTTAAAATAGTAAGATTCAGGGTTTGATTTATCAAAACTCGTAAAATATGTAAATTTATTCAACACGGTCTTAGAACTCTCTATCGGTGGGGCAGGGCAATGTTCCCATTGCGTGTAGTTAAAAACAGCTAAAAAAGTAGATGCTTTATGCAAATAATGATGGCCATAATACTGATAGCACAATAAGTCAGCATAATTTGCATAACTCAAGTACAAGTCCTCAGCATCAAATGCTGCATAGTATTTTAAATCTGAAAACAGAGATTGTATTGCTCGCACATTCCAGTCATCTGAACGTATGTTGTATTTAACCACATCACCCATTGAGACACGAAGTACATTTGGAACATTTATAATCTCTGTCGGACCATGAATTTGAAACGGGGCTGTATCTCAAACTATGCCATCTGTAACTGGCCAAGCTGTAATGTTGACGAAAGTCAGGTCCCTTTTCATGATGTGCGATGAAGAATGCGGGGCCAAAGTTCCATCTACTAGTTCTACAGTAGAGCGTTCTTTAAGGTAGTGTCCATTGATCAAAAGAAAAAACATTGTCACAAACCCAATGGACATGAATACAAAAATAAGGGTGAGCACCAGCCAAATATATTTCCATGGGAGAACCAAATAAGTGCGTTTAAACCAGGATATAAAAATTGCAAATTTTGATGGGGTCAAAGTTGATGTTTAATGAGAGTCAAAGGAAAAACGCTGGCTGTAGCATTTAACCCAGACAAAGATTCACTTGTTGGGTAAGTATATTCTGATTCGTCATTAGCAGCAGAGGACTGTAGGACCAGAAAAGGATTAGCAACAGAGTCCATCTCTATCGCAGTCTCAGGATTTTCTGGAATAGTGGCATACGATGAAGCTGGAGGCAAACTATTCAGAATCGGCCAGATGTTGTAGCTTAACATTGTCAATTGAGACGTATCTGTTGTCTCTGCGACCAGGAAGTGGTGGTAAAATTACTGTACGAGTTCCCTGCACGCCCAGAACTGGAACCGGAGCTCAATAGGATGGACCAAATTCTTTTTTGTTTGCCACCTTCTCCCTGACCAGTTCTCCAATTTCAGGCAGCCAGCCGACCACTGGAATCTGCAGTGCACCATCAGTGGCGGCAGGTAAATGTTCTTTTGCTAGACTGTCTCTTGTGACTTGTAGGTTCTGTAATACAGCACTATGTTTATCTACGTCAAAAGGGACGGCTTTAGCCGCCAAGTCTAGACCATCAAGGTCTGGCACAAACATTTTCATGCCAAAGAGCAATTCATAAGAGGTCCGCCTACCCAGAGGTTTTCTAGGGAGATTATTAAGTGCACGTTGTACGCTATACAAATGGCTAGACAGATCCGGCCAGTGCCTAGGACTCTAGCTGTTAAGGATTGTTTAAGTCACGGTTCATTCGCTCCACAACGGAATTGCCCTCAGGCCTGTATGGAGACGAAAATTTGACCTGGCCACCAAAGACCGCATGGTTTCTTTGTACGCCTTAGAGGCGAATGCCAGACTCTAGTCCAAATGTAAGGTGTCCACTGCAAAAATTCCCACAAAGACACGCAGATCCCTGACTACAGTTTGAGCGTTAGCGCTGCATTGTGGCCAGACCCACAGAAAACGTGCGCACAAATCAACTGCAACTAAAATGTATTTATATGCAGTATCAGAAGAAAATGGACCGCAGTGATCCAAATAAACACAAGCAAAAGGTCTATTGGATATGCATAATGGTGTTTGTGGTGGTCGGGTCACCGTAGATGGCTTGATTTACTGACAAATTTCACAAGAAAGCACATAAGTACGTGTTTGTTTATATAAGCCACGCCACCAGTAATGTCGTTGCAAGATACTGACTGTAGCAGACACACCAGCATGCGCCGAGGCCATGCCCTCGTGGGCCGCGATTATCAGTGTAAGCCTGCGGTCTCGCGTTGGGAATCAACCTCTCACCAACGTTATTAATTGTCACATAGGGAACGTTATCAGGGTTTAAACGATAAGAGTATTTGGAAGGGAATCCTTTAGGATAATGACTTCCCTTCTCTGTAGCAGCTATGGCTGCCAAAATGTCATCATCAATCTTACTCATGGATCTTGTAAATGCTGCTACTAAGCACGTGTCCCGTGCTGACTTAGCTGCTTCATCAGCTAAGCTGTTACCAACCGCGTGTACTCCAACACGTTGGTTGCCAAGAGTATAAATTACCTGTGTGAGTGGCAGGCGTTCCCTCAGCTCTGCCACTCGAACCCATAGCATTTTATGCTTAATTGTCTTGCCTTTCGAAACACGGTAGTCATTCTGAGACCAAAAGAATAAATTGTCATTAAAAGATTGTACACAGTAATAAGAATCGCTTACAATTAAAGTAGTCACATTAGGATCTGCAAACTCCAGTGCGAGCACCAAAGCACGGAGCTCTGACAGTTGGGCAGTACAGTCGCCGAGGGCCTGTGTGTGAACCACACTGGACTTAAACTCGCCATTCACCATGGAACCAGCCCCAATCTCACAGGCTGCAGAATAAGAATGTTTAGATCCAATCGCCGGTTGCGCTGAACCGTCAGTGTAAATGATAAAATGGTATTCCTCGAGCGGGCGCATAGACAGAGGAGCTGGAAGAACTAATTCATATTGCAGCGACTCCTGAGTCTGTAACGAGGAATCATAGATAAATGTGGCATCCGGGGATGTCAACGATGTAGCCCATTGTATCCACCGTGGATGTAAAGCTTTGGAGTTAGGAACACTCGCCTTTGTCACTGCTTCTAGAGCAGGATATGGTGTTACCACCAACATGCTTTTACCTTGTGCCAGGGCGCGTTCTTTGAGAATCGCCATCTGGACTGCCGTCAAATGTTTTTCGACTGAGGAAAACCTCAGTTCTGCTGAAGTGTACAAGTGTGACTTATAAGCAATAGGAACTGTGTCTCTCTTATTAAACGTCAGGTATGTGAAACCCACCGCGCCTGGGATGATTCTTATCACCAGGTTGGTATGGTTGTCACGGGTTAACAGGAGTTGTGAGTCAAGCAACTCAGACTGCAAGGACTGCAGTGTATTTGTATGTTCCAGAAGCCAGCATGCCTTCGCAAATGTTGGTTGTATCAAAGCATAGAGAGGCTTGATACGCTGGGCATACTCTGGTACGTAAGTACGACCAAAGTTCAAGAAACCCAGCAAAGATTGTAATGTTTTCAGGGTTTTAGGAGGACACAAACATGCACACTTCTCCAGGAAGTGCGGTGCCAAACCGCGTCCTTCATGATTGAGTTCGTAGCCCAAGAACAACACAGCAAACTCAGCAATGTGTGAATTCGCAAAATTACATTTATAACTTTAGTCCGCAAACTCCACAATGATGCAGTCCACGCAACAAAGATGCGGATATAACTCATCGTCTGTGAGATAAATGTCATCTACATACCAATATGCATCAGGGTCGATTATGTCCAACAATGAGACCACACGTGTGGCGAAAACACCCAGGCTGTTTTTATAGCCCATCGCTAATCTTGTAAACTGTTTGCCGCCGTGTGTAAAAGCTGTCCACTGACTTGACATGGGGGACAGATTGTGGCTAAAGAGGCCATTGGATGTATTTAGCTTTGTTTTATATTTTTTCCGAACTAGACTGTCCTCTAGGGCAGAACTATGGGTATTCTGGACCGCATTTGTCCGACAATGTGAGTTCAAATGTCGGTAATCCAAAATGATGCGGTACGACCCGTCTGACTTGGTCACGGTAAAAAGAGGGTTATTCATAGGTGACACACAATTACCCTTTGATACTCCAATTGGTCTAGTATCTCTTCTACAGGAGCCTTTGCTTCCCTACGGATAGGATATTGGGGTTGTGCCTGTGGCATGGACCGCAATGGAATCTCGTGGTGGGGAGATGTTGTATCCCATCCCACCTGAGTACAGTATAAAGCCGGCGCAAGCACTGAAGCCCACTGTTCTGCAAAATTTTGTGCATGCTCCTTCGAGACACCGTGTGAAAAACTAGGGAGGATTACCTCCTCCCCTCTCGGAGCCGCCAGAACAAAAAGCGGGGGCCAGTCAGCCTCCACTAACAGGATGTCATACGAAGAAGTCCGATTTTCCCAAAAAACCCCTTTGATAATGCGTTTTATGTCACCTTCGATGAGAATACTAATTTCATATATTCTGTCAGGGGGAGCCACTCGGGTGTCAGCGGTTTCAACTGTGATGAAAGTATCAGTTGCTGTCGCCTCCAGAAATGGATGCAGTGCTTGCCGCACTACTGTAACCTCCACTGCGCTGTCTAGCAGCGTTACTGCCCATGTTAGATTCCGGAGTTGGGTCCTCACCGTCCATGGCATACCTCGCAGTTAAAGCAGCCACTTTTTTCTTCTGAAAAGGAGGTCGCTGACGAGAAAACAAATTTGTTTACCCTTTCCGTCAGTTACCCGTGGCTGTTCACGTCCTTGCGTGGCACCTCGACCTCTTCCGCGCTCCTGGTGATCACCTCCACCGGCATAGGAGCCTGATGCTTCCTGTGAAGAACGAGGAGGAATATGATATCTATCAGGAGATTTAATTCTCGCTCAGTAACGCGGTTCATAAGTGCGTTCTGAGACCGAAGGTGTAGAGGACGGTGCCCGTCCCCCTTGCTTTTGTTGTGATTTCCCCTGTTTGCTATTCTTCCAATTCTTTTCTCCTTGATCAGTTTGAGTCGTCCGTTGAGCCTGCGGTTGTGCGGGTACTTTAGCAAAAGGCTTAACACCCAAACTATTACGCCCAACCGTTTTATAAGCCTGGGCTATAATCCTAGGTAATTTGCGGGGCTTGTCTACATCTGGCACAAGCGCCAAAGCATTAGACACCTGAAAATTGACCGCATCACCCTTAACATTAGCAAGGATCAGATCAGCAACCACATACGCTCCAACTAACCTCATCCCCAATTCTACTGCCGCCTCTGGTCTGTGCTCATCTTGAACACGTTTAATTACAGAGGGGAGTACTGTCATGGATGGTGTGCCAAAACACTTTGCATAGACTGCCGCGAACATTTTACCCCAACTCTCACAATCAGTGACTTCTCTTTCTGCAAACTAATTATCAAAATTCGGTGCTTCTCCACAAGAGTGGTATGTAGAAACACCGCTTCCCGCTGGTCAAATTTCTCAGCAAGCCAATAAGGCAAATCTTCCTTATTCGGGGGAGGCTTGCCAATTACCGAATTAACCATGACGGGGCTAATAATAACACCGCCAGTACCAGCTGGTTGCTGTGCAACTCCAGGTACTCCCCCCTGAATGTTGCGGTTTACATATTGAACCAGTGCTCTATACACACAGACTATTGTAGTGTGCATGAGACGGAGAGCCGCCACATCGCACGTTAAATACCGTGAATGCGGCGTGTAACCTGCCAACACAGGCCAAGTGGCCCCATCAATCGATAACGGGCCTAACATGACAGGTGACAGGGGTACAGGAAGGGCGCCATCAAACCAAATGTGATGCTGCCATGCCGTCAACTGAATTTCTAGTGTTCTATATGGCCGATATACAGCAGGAAGGGCGGGATGGCTGTATTTATGTCACAAATTATCTGCCCCATTAACTGCTGGAAATGTCACCCAGGAATAAAACACCTCATATGTGTATACTGGGTCGGCTTGGACCACAAAGATCAGATTGACACCAGCATCTGGCACCCCACATGCTTGCAAAGGATGACGGATCACCACGCAGCTGTATGCCGCGATGTCAACTTCAATCATGCAGAAACTTGAAAAGAAAACACAAATTAAAAAGGCGGCAAGACAAAGTTCGGTCGTAATTCAAAATACGAACGATACCTTTTTGTATATTTCAAGCTTGAATCACCTATAAAAGTGACAATATAGGCAGGTAAACCGTCACCACTGTTTTCCGGAAACAGAGGCGAGGGGAATGTGAACATTACTGAGAACTACTAAAGTGCCTCGTAAATAAGTACCAGACCAAACGTTAGGGGCGCCATGTTGCAGGGATTCTGCACATACACAGAACTGTGCACAGGAAACCAGGACTTCGGTGTATTGTGGTGTACCAAAAACACGCCTCAGTGCCCAGAATCCTTATCAGGCTAGCTATAATATCCCATTTGCTCTCTGTACGACAGCGGAGCAACCAATGATTGGATTTCATAGAACATGTGACTCAGGGCCTCTCCGAATTCGTGGGAACAAGACACTCTTTCACTTACTCATACCTGTTCACAATGTGAGTAACCAGAGACACTGTATAGTTTAAAATGCGTGCTCTGTAATGCAGTACATGTGCTAACACTAGCAAAGAAATACATAAAAACAGTATAATCAGCATGGTTACAATGCCATATAACACGAACGGGGATAGCATATTATAATGATAGTGGATGAAGCCATATAGCGCTTCACCACCCTCCCCATGCTAAAAGCTATGTTTATTATATCAGTGGAAAACCTCTGGGCTTGAACAGCGGAACCCCCTACCTCAAGTCTTAGATGATAGGATTTACATCTCCGGACAAGCACAGCTCTTCCTCTGGAAAGCCTTTCTCCAAGTGTTGATAACTTGCATCTAGTGCAATATTAAAAGCACCTGAAAAGTCAGAAGTGCAGCTGTGTTCCATGTTATGTCTAATGTGTGTGGGATGGACCAAAGCCGATTAACCAGTGTAGTTGTTTTCTGGCCTTGAACATGATGTACAGACGAGAACTCAGAGCACAACAGAAATAGTGAAAGTCAGACAGTTCCCATGTGAACCAGGGCTAATGGGACCCTCGAAAGCGAGGCAGGGGTGGGAAATGGAACTAGGTTATCCACTTACTGACGAAGCCTGGGCTTACTGTTGTCAGCAGACTGAGCGCATTACAGCTACTAGCCGGTTCCGGTTTATACACTTCAAATTCCTCCATCGCATATATTATACTCCTGCAAGGCAGTACAAACTTCAATTGCGGGACAACGATAAATGTGACCGCTGTGGGGGGGAGGGGCGGGGTTCCTGTATGTGGCATGGGAGTGTAGGTCCGTGGCACACTATTGGTCCGAGGTAGCGGCGGCCCTGGGAGAAATGATTGGAGGGGTGCTCGAACTTACACCCAAAATGGGTCTTCTGGGATATCTTCCTGAACACAAAGGCAATACTAAACGCTTCTTGGCACTGGGCCTCCTACTTGCTTAGGGTAAAGTTGCATGCAGATGTGGTAGGGGTAGGGCGCCCAAATTCAAGGACTGGTTAGCTAGCCCGGCCTATTGCCAGGAGCAAAATGTCATATATGCAGAACTGCTCCCTGCCCGATCGCGACCCCGTGACATATGGGCACCTCTCCTATCATACGTACTGAAGGCCCGGGGGGGGGGGGGGGGGGGGGTACATCAGCGCCACTGTGGTATCTACACCGCCTGATGGCCAGGAGGAAATGAAAGAATCCTAGACCAGTGCGGAGGCTTCCTAGGAAGAATGTCGTGTAAATGTATGTGCCTCACATGTTAACACCATGCTAAATGTATTGAACCTCATATTCAAGGATCAGCATCTCTTTGTTATTTACTGCATATCGTGTCCACAAGTTCTAATGTTTGCACCTCAATCCAAAAACCCACCATGTACTGTTGATTTGAATGTACTGTACTCTTTACAGAAATGCCAATAAGCAGAAGTTAAAAAAAGTGAAATGATTGGATCTGGTGTTGGATGTATATATTACTGAAAGCATCAAGCAAAGCGTTAGAGAAAAAAGAGCTGAGGGTCTTCGCAAGCGAGTTGAATCCAACACTTCTGTACCCAAAGATTGGCATAGTTTCCTTAGACAAAACAAACACAAGACAGAGTTTTTTGGTTTACTGAGTAGGCATGTGCAACTTATTAACATTGAAGGAAAGCAAGTAACTGTCACCTGCCAGGATAAAGTTGCACATTCCATTCCAATTACGAATTTTGAAATGATTTTATCTTGCAATTATGAGAAAGCTGACATGAGTTATGCTTCATTTTTTCCATGCATCAACTAAAGTTCATTCCAAAATAAAGATTCGTACAGTAGATACCGATGATGTCAAGAATTGTGGTTAGCATTTGGTACAGGAATAAAGATCTACTATATACCAGCTCACAGTATTGCAGCAAGCTTAGGCGTTGACGTATGTGAATCTCTGCCTTTTTTCCATGCTGTTACAGATTGTGACACCACATCAGCATTTAATGAGAGAGGGAAGAAAGCAGCTTGTGACTTTTGGATGACAATATCTTCTCCTCGTACCGCATTTAGATTTCTATCATATCGACCAAGTTCTGTTGATCCTGTACACTTTGGAAATGTAAAGAGATTCATTGTACTAATGTATAGCGTACTTGTCCCTTGCATAAAATAAACGGCGCTCGCCTAGTCATGTTTGGAAGTGGCAACAAAACTATTGAAAACAGCCTACCTACACAAGATACTCTTCTGCAACATGTTAAACGCTCTGCCTATTGAGTGGGCCATGTTTGGGATCAGACTTTAATGCCCATGCAAGAGATGCCAAATTTAAATGATTGAGGCTGGAAGCAGCTTGATGGAGCGATAGTACCACATTGGACAACCATTCCGCAGCCATCTAAGGCATGCAAAGAACTTATTTGCTTTGGGTGCAAAAAGTTGTGATGAAATCAATACAAATGTTCAAAGGCGAGCCTCCTGTGCACCGAGCTTTGCTTCTGCAGTGGAAACTGTTATCAAGAATAAGAGAGTATACAAACTAGAATCATCATTGTTTCATATTATAGAAATGTTATCAGGGTAAAGTGTTGTATTGTTTAATTACAATGGAAACATTATACTCATGTTCATAGAATGTGTTGTAAGGATATAAATGATGCAAATTATAAGTTTACTTTCGATACAGTGTGTGTTACTTATTCCTGGCATCCTTATTGGCGGCTGTTTTGGTTTTATATTTATGACATCACAGTCTAGATGCAACTGGGCATGCACATGACATGCAATGACGTGTACACATGAACTTTTGTGGCAATTGTGATGCAAATTGGAAGATTTAGAAATTATTTTTTGATATTTGTAGGTCATCTTGTAATTCAATTAGACTATTTGACCTAATATATCACAAAGTGAATGATTTTTCAGTCTAACAGCCATATTATAGGGACTTTTTTTTATCTAGGGTTAGAAGCAATTGTGTGTCATCGGCGTACAAGAATATTTTTATGCTGTAAGATTCTAAAAGGGTCGCTAGTGCGGTCATATAAACATTGAATAGCGTGGGACTCAATGCGGACCCTTGGGGTAACCTAAAACCCATTTAAGATCTCAAGACTAATACCAATAATCAAGAAGAAAACCTATTAACTCTTGGCTCCAGATCAGCATGCTTCCCAGTGCAAAGTACTACAATACCTCACCAGAGTTTGCAAGTGCTATATAAATGCAATTACAGTACAATACAATAAGGAACCCTCCTTCTTCATACAAATACTAATCCATAACACTTCGCAGTTGGGTTGTCGTTGTAGGTTATTTGGACTACATAATAATTTCCTTATGCTGCTTGCCACTCTCACGCTCACATAGGATAAAACTGCTAATGGTCATGTCGATCACCCTGTACTTTACCACTCCACAACGATAAACCACCCATTACCAACTGAACAGGCATGGGATAACTGAAGAGATCGGCCATGTGCCGCTGGCCAACGGAGGACTTTAATTTAGTCCACCACTGGGTCACAACTAGCCACATACTATGATCTCTTTGGACAGCTCACAATGATCACTTTTGACAACTCACACTGACAATGGCAATAAGATATCGGATGATGGATCTCAACAAATCTCCTCAGATCCACGTCTCCCTCTTACCTGTGCCTTCTCAGGATCATAAACTTTAAACAAGATATCGCAGACTGGACAGCCAAGTGCAGAAACCAGTTTGTGGACTATGAAAATAATAGACGGACCTGCTTACTAAAAACTATACATTTCTCGGAGTCTCATCCCCTCAATGCGGACAGCCGCAATTGTAGGTATTCCAAAGCTGGGAAAAGATCCAACGTGGTGCGCTTCGTATCGGCCTATCTCCTTGTTAAATGTAGATTTAAAAATCCCACCTGACACTGTATATGCAGGGCCTCACAGATCCTGATCAGTCCAGGTTTATCCCTGAGAGAAGCTGTAGTGATGGCACTAAGCAACTTTGTCACCTCCTTGATAAATTACAACGCACCCAAAGACCCGCCTTGCTATTGTCAGTAGATGCTAGAAAGGCATTATACCGGGTGCATTGGCCCTACTTGCACCTGGTGCTTGCTAGATTTGGGTTGGGGGACAGATTTTGGCAGTGGGTGAGCTTTAACTAAACTGCACCAGAGGCCAAGGTTCGAGTTAATTGTATCTCGTCCCGCCCCTTTGAGATTTCGGGGCACCTTCATCCCTTGTCCCCCTTACTTTTTGCACTGTACGTGGAGACCTTTGCAGAGCGAATGTGTCAGTACAGCACTATCCTTGGGATCCACATGGGAGACACAGAGCATAAAATATCGTGTTATGCTGACGATGTTATGCCTATCTTAACACAACCATTTACCTCCCTGCGCCCCCCCTCCCTTTGAGGACTTTGACTTAGTGTCTGGTTTTAAGATTAATCTGCAGAAAATACAGGCCCTCAGTCTGGCCAGATACGACTGGTGAATATGTTTCCCTTTGTCTGGGCAACCAGTGGAGTGACATATCTGGGAATCCAGATCTTTTCCACGACCGAGCACACATTCCAAGAAAACTACTCCACCCTCCTTGCCACTGCTAGAATGGAACTTTCAACCTGGAAAAAACACATGCGGTCTGACTAGGTAGACTAGCAGCGGTTAAAATGACCCTACTTCGTATTATATATGTTATGCACACTCTACTATTGCAAACACCCCCCTCGGTTCTGGATAAACTGCAACACCTTATAGGAGACTTTATGTGGGGTGGGAAGAAAGCCCACATGGCCCGTACCAAGACATATCTCAAACAAAGGGATGGTGAGTTGGGAGTTCCTCATCTAGAAAGATACTAACTGGCAGCCCAACTACGCTACATGATAGAATGGTACAAAACCACCTCTGAAAAGTACTGGTGTTATGTTGACCACGCCGTCACTGGAATCCATGTTTGGAAGATACCCTGGCTACCTAAAAAGCACCGACCTTCCGAGGGGTACATTTCACCAGTCACCAGGGCTACAGTGGGAGTGTGGGACAGGGTTCAGGAGGTGAGACGTTGTTCAACACTCCCATCATCCCTGACTCCGTTTATAGGCCGCCCAGACTTCCTGACGGCAATGGCGGCGATAGCTATATTGGGTGGCAAAAGACAAACTGTGAGAGAATTGGGGACCTGTTTGGTGCAGATGAGATGATGGATTTCACCCAACTCTGCTCTGGTTATGGTCTTCCCCTTGAGGCCCATTGGCAATATATCATGCTGAGGCCGAAGGTCACACAGCCCTACGTCAGCCCACATGCCAGTCACCCATGGACAGACTTCAAAAAATGGTTTATTACACGACAATCAAATATAGCCTACTCTCAGATATATACTCCTTTCTCCTCACACCTCTACACTACACCAAATTTCCAGAGCAACATAGGTGGGAATCTGAATGTGAGCATACATTTTCACCTAAGGAATGGCACAATATTATCCATATAGCTAGGGCTTCTTCATGCAGCACTGCAGGCAAGGAAATGTTCCTTAAAATACCCTACTAACAGTACTATATCCCAGTCAGGGTGGCCCGTTGGAAGCCGGGGGGGTGACACCCAGTGCTGGCATCACTGCAGACTGGAGGGCACCCAAACACATCTGCTGTGGCAATGCCCGAAAAATCAGCAATTCTGGACAGCTGTCCTGACCAATATTCACAGCACTTATGACACAGAGCTGCCCAGGTTCCCTTGCTACATACTACTGGGATTGCCAAATACTTTGACCTACCCTTTAGAATCTTGCTGAGGGCAAGCCATCACTCTGGCTTTGGATGCTGCTAAAAGATCCTGTTGTCCCATTTGAGTACTGTAATGATTCTGACTAGAATAGATTGGCTGCATAAATTATGGGAGATTGTCGGTATTGAGAAACTGACTGCAAGTGTCAAACACACGCTGCCATGCTTTGATAAAACATGGGGCTCAACTATTACATTTTTAGCGACTGAGTTTGTTGAACTGACTTGCCCAATGTATTTGCTGGTCCTTTGCCTCGCCCAAGCAGTTCATACAAATGCATAATTTATCTCTTGAGGAGGTATACTGTACCTACAAAGGAGTACCTCCATAATCCCATGGTGCTCCTTGCTTAAGCTGCCGAGTACTTCCATCTATCTATAATTTCTTATGATTTCCTTTCTTTCTCTCCATTATTCCCATTCAGTCTTATTACTTTCATGCTGGTTATTGTTACCCACCGGCCTGTGGATATAGGTGGTTGCTGTTGTTATCAGGTCCCAAATCAATAAAAAGATTTAAACCTAAAAACCATAAACTGCATACCTGTCCCTCACAATTCTTCAACCATCACACTGCTAAGCGTTGAGTCCCATAACACAATAACCACACCTCAGTGTTCATCACGCACTACGTGAAAACACTTCCCACCTAGGGTCAAAACAAAGACAACATTCTTCCAATCACACACCCTACATGGTGCAGCATGCTATCCATGGAGGCAAGCCCCACATAGGGGTAGTGAGTGCTAAATAAATGTTGCAATATAATACAGTAATGAATGGCTTGAGATCTGCAAGTTACATATGGATATCCTCATTAAATCAGAACCTTTTTAGCTATTTTGCCTGGATTACAGTGTGTGACACGTAGTATTCACACTGGTGTGTAAGCAGGCATGTTTAAGCTGTATATTTATCATAATGGTATAAGCCATTGCACAGCAGATTACGCATACATTTTAGCAAGAGCACTTTTAGCTTTGTTTACTAGTATAGAAACCTGATACTTACTTGACATACACAGTTGTTGGAGAAGATTGGCAATCTCCTAAACTAATCTACCAGTAGATTGAAATGTATCTGGATACTTCTACAACCAACCAATTTTATACTTGGTAAGGTCAACTCAGGCTTTCATCCTGATAGGATCGATAAAAAAGTTTTACCAAGTAAGGTAATAATAATAATATCTATTTTGATATCTGACAAAGCTTGACGCAATAGGAAATTGCCTATCCTCCGCATTAGCAACATCAATCGCTTTGGGTTTTGTATATTAAAAACATGTTTGCAAGATTATATATTATTTATTTATTAAGCAGTTTTATATAGCACTGACTGTTTCATGCAATATGTTTAGAGAGAAGCCATCAGCTTTCGGTTTGCACAGTAGTAATGAGTTGAATTTACTGTGAAGTTTTGGAGATATCAGATGGCATTCAGGGGGATATTTACATGAAATTGTCGGAGCGGGCCGTTAAGCCAAAAATGTTAATGCCGCGTTCCGACAGTTTCAAAATGCAGGGATGCGTCATATTCACAAAAATGTGGCGCACCCCTGCTTTTCCCCTAGCACTGGTGCTAAATTTAGCTGCCGAGCGCCAACGCAGGCACCCAGTGCAAAGGTGTCTGCATTACAGGGAATGATTGTTCATGGGCACATAGGGATGTGCCCTAACGGCTAGAGTAGTCGACCTCGAAGCTGGGGAACTTGGTTTGAGTCTTGGCAGGGGCGCTCAACATCCTGTGATTCTGGGAAAATCACTTAATCTACCCATGCCTACCAAGAATGAATGTATATGTCTGTAATGTAACTAGTGCTCATGTAAAGTTCTCTGATACCTTCAGGTTGAGTTTGCGCTGTATGAAACTCTAAAATAAATGTGCAGGAAGGTCCCTTCATGCACATAAATAAATCACTAATGCCTATTTGTAAAGTCTATGTGAACTGCAGAATATAGCAAATAAAGAAGTTGCAAAAGTCATTTTTTAATGATTGTTTATGTGCAGCAACAGACACCTTCCTGCACATGAACAATCACCAATGGCGATTTGCAGGTCCTATGTATGCTGCAGAATGCAGCATACATAGAAACAGCAAAAAATAGGAGAAATTAATAATTTCTCCTCGTTGCACCTGTTTAAGTCCAGGTTTTCCCTGGTCTTATTTTGGCGCTGCCCCATATTTACGGCACCCTTGTAAATAGGGGCCAGCGTAAAAAAGCAATGGGTGTTGCGGTGGAACGCCCACAGTAACACCGATTGCCCACCCCTTTACCGCAGCAGACTGCTACGGAAGGGGCATATTTACAACGTGGAGTTAAGCCATGTTAAGTGGCTTAGCGCCACATTGTAAATATGGAGCAGGGCATTGCGCCACAGGAACATCATTAACTGTGACGTTCCTGTGGCGGGATGCCCTAAGTGGCTGCTGCTCCTCTATGGCGTAGGAGTGTCACCCCACTGCTTCTGAGAAGTGTAAAGGAATGTTATGTTTTGTAATGTACCCCAATATAGGCCTAGGTAGTCACCTAACTTTTCACCTACATTTCACCTACATTTCCCTACCATTGTACAACATAACGGTTGTTGGTATTGACCTTTTGCCTAGTTAGGTGCTGCATAAATGTTGTGTGGTTTTCCCAGAAAACTAACCTCGTTTATTATGCATGAGGATTATCAGAATCACAGCAAGATTACCATCCCCTGCATAATAACTGTGTAGAAGGGTCATCCCTTCCGTCATACTCGGCCGACATGACAGAGCAAGGTAGAACCCTGATGGTATCTTTTGGATATATATATACCATATCTTTTCTGAAGCAGGCAGAAGAGAAAGACTTCCATGCTGACACACTGACGGGAGACGCTGAGGTTCCTGTTCACAGACACTCCATCTCAGGAGCAAGAAGGGATCCTTCATTCTCTCAAAACCAGGTAATGGGGTTGGCTTCATCTGAGGGGATTCTTGGCTCTACACCTACATACATGTATTTACATACCTGCCTATATCCATTGTTTTAGCACTATGGTAGTAATCTACCATCCATTTTCTCTGTTTGTGCTTATAATCATTTATATCTGTTTCTGTTTTATGAGTGTTTCAGGACCCTATTTTATACTAGTATGATGCTGGTTTAATAAAAGCTTATCGAAAACGTCACCACCTTTTATTCTGTGTATCTCTCTGAGACAAAGTGAGCACGAGTGACTGAGCGAAAAGTACTGTACTGTTTCCGCGATCTCTGATGGGACAGGGTTGTCATGTTCGATAGTTGCCAAAAACGATTCTCTCCTTGGTAAGAGGAGTTTACAGTGGCACAGTGAGCTAGCTGGCATACAGGCAAACATATCCGGTGGGGGTGTCTGGAATCAGTCTGGACACCAATCCCACACTTTATGATGTCTAAACGTGCAGATCCTATATAGATTTATAAGAACTACACCACAGGAAAGGAAACATAAAATGATAATAACTTTAAGTTATTAACATTTTAGGTTTCCTTTGCGGGGGCAGATGGGCAGGGCAGCTCTCCTCACAGAGCAGGGCAGGGGAGGAGTGGTTTGCCCACCCCTAAGTGCGCAATGACTCTTTGGTCGGCCCTCTCGGGCCGTCCAAACCAGTCATGCACACGTTCCCCGTTCTCAATGCAGGCTGCATTACAGCCTGCGTGGAGAACAAGCCCAGGCCCCCATTCTCTGGTTGAGCATTGAACCAGGATGCTCAAAACCAATCACAACGCTCTGATTGGTCAGGGGAGCCTGGGTGCTTACAAATCACAAAGCTGCATTGCAGCATTGTGATTGGTCAGTGGAACCTGGCTGTTCTTCCTGGCTTTCTGTCCCACGAGGAGAGCAGGAGCAAGGAGCAGAGATGTGGGACCCGGGAGCAAGGTAAGTGCATAATTTTCTTTTTCCATTGCGCAACCCCTCACCCCCGCGCCCACCTCACCACCTGTGAGTCATGCCAGCCGCCACTAAATGCCCTTGTAAATATGCCCCTCAGTCTTCTGAAGAGTTTAAGATCAGTATATTTTCAGACATCCATTGTTTGATTCTTGTAATGTAGTATTGTAGAATTTAAACATTTGGAGTTTGAGTAATGCACAGAAGAGGTAGTATGTGGGTGTCAGAAGCACATGCTTATTTCCCACATGCAACGACATATGCATTTCTAATGCCCATGCTAAACATGTGTTGTAGCTAGGATTGACTAATGGAACATGTAAGCCACCATACTCTCTCCTGGTTAGGACATATACAAATCTTTATACTTCTTTGTCAAAACTTTATGCTGCAACTCATGGTTCTCATTTTACCACCTTGACTTTTCTTTCCACATGACATCCTTCCTTCAGGAAGCAAGTCGTCTTCCTCAGTCTTGCCTAGAGCTTCACACTTAGTCACCGTACCCGTGCCTCCATCAACACGGTATTATTCTAAACTTTGAACACCTTCTTAAGAGCAGAGTACTTTGATCACCATAAGTTTCTACTCTCCCGTTTTAACTCTCGCCCAGTCTCCCACATTGAACAGTTGTATGATATTACAACGCATTCCGTTGCAACACATGCCTTTACCACGCATGCGTTACAATGAGAATGCCATTTGTACGCATAACCTTTACCACGAAAATGCCTTTTCCATGCATGCTTTTACAACGTTTTTCGTTGTTAAACCATGCATGTTAATGGCATGTTCTTGCTAAAGGTTATCTCCGATCCCTTCCCCATTTCCATATACTGCTCCGATTCCCACCCACAAACCCTTTTATTAAATACCCCTCCCTTTAACCCTAATATTTTACCCCTTCTCTACACAATCCCTTATTTCTTTTTTTTTTTTAAAAAACACTAATATCCCCCTTACCTCTCCAAGCTCTCCTCTCCAAGCTCTTCAGATGTCATGGGCTCTAATGACGCTGATTTCCTTCACATCGCGACTTCAAATGGTGAGGTTTTTTTGGGGGGAGACCCCCTCAACCCCCCTGTTTTTTCGCCTGTTTATTATTTTTTGGGGGGGAAGACTGTTGTACGTTCTAGTGTTTCTTGGTCATAGAGACGAGTGTCTCGTTCCCTCTGTGTCACGTGACGCCCCGTCCAATCGGGACGGGTGGCTCCGTGACGCGGAAGGGGGCGGAGACACTCGAAGGAGAGCGCCGGCGGCGAGATACATCGCCGCTCCTCGTGGGCCCTTGAAAAAGACATATATGTTGTAATTTCATCGAATAAACCTACACGCTGTTCCTACCAACACCCAGCGTCCTCCCTGTTATTCCTGGCACAACAAATGGCGACGAGGGTTCTGGAAGCTGGGCCCACGAGTGTCTCTCCATGCCCTGCTGTCCTTGCCGATTGAAGCGGAGTCCTCCCACGTGGGCGTCTGCTGCTGAAGCCCTTCCCTGCTGCATCTAGTTCCTGTTTTGCTGCCTGCCTCGCCCGCCTCCTTGCCTCGTGCTTCTTCTGCCTGTTGCTGCTGTCTCCGGCTCTGAGTGCCAGGTACTTTCTGTTGCTGTGGGGTCTCTCCTGGCGGTGTCTGCGCCTTGCTTGGTCCCCATTCCTCGTGCTCGCGTTCCGCCAAGGCTTGGGGTCCTGCCGCTGCGTGGGGGCGCCTGCCGTCCGCGCCACGTGTGCCGGGCGTGCTCAAAATGGCGCACGGAGGCAACATCTGTGTCCCGCCTCTCTTCTTGGAGGTCCCCGGCAAGCCATGCATGAAGTGGAAGAGCTGGTTGAGGGCTTTCGAGAACTATATTGTTTCCATTGATGGCACGGGGTACTCGGCAGAGCGGAAGAAGGCGCTGCTGTTCGGACTGCTGGGGAAGGCTGGGCAGGAGGTCTTCGACAGTTTGCCTGTGTTCGTGAATCCGCCCGGTGTTACCACTCAGCTCAACGCGTTCCAGGAGGCGGTGAGGAGGTTGGAGCTGCAGTATGCTGAAGAGACTAACATCATGGTGGGGCGCCACAAGTTCGCGCTTAGGAAGCAGGAAGAGGGGGAGTCTATTGAGGAATATATTGCCTGCTTGCGCGTTCTGGCCCAAGACTGTGAGTTTGCGGGCATGACGGACACTTACATCAGAGACCAGGTGGTGTTCTACTGCCACTCCAAGAAAGTGCAGGAACGATTACTGACATGCCGCGATCCTACGCTTCAGGAGGTGGTGGCCATCGCGAAGGCCATCGAGAGATCCCTGGTGTCCGCAGAGGAACTTGCCAAGACTAGCCACGCTGCCAATGTGTTTTATGTGCAGGACAGGAGCAAATCTGCTCAGAAGCCTCCTGACAGAGGGGCGAATGATAAGGGGGCGGGTAGGAAGCCGCTCGCTTGCTTCAGGTGCGGAGCGCTAGATCACTTGGCGGACAGTAAGGCTTGCCCTGCGCTTGGCAGGAAATGTACTAAGTGCAAGAGGGTGGGCCACTTTGCTGCTGTATGCAAGACCAGGAAGCCAGCTAGCAGTGTGAAAGTGAGTTCTGTGAGCGAAGGTGATCTCGAGGCGCTTGGGGATATAGTGCTCTCTATTGATGCTGAGGATGGGCGAGTGAAGGGGCCCATAGGCTCCGTAATGATCGGCTCTGTTGAGCTTCCGTTCACTGCTGATTCAGGTTCCCCCATTACCCTGATTTCCGACACTACGTTTGATGCGATGTGGCACGATGTGCAATTGCGTGTGACGGATGTAAACCCAAAAGCGTTTGGGGAGCAGGATATAGTGATGAAAGGGTACTTTCCCGATACCCTCACTTTCAAAGGGAGGGCCATCAATACCAAGATTTACGTGGCCGAGAAAGGGAGAAGCCTTGTGGGATGGAAGGATCTGGCGAAGTTGGGAGTGATGCTAATCCCGGGGGCGGCGGATCCCATAGTCCTCAGAGCTGACTGGGTCAATTCTATTCAGGCGGACGATGAACCAGGTGGGTTATCCGGAGTCCTTGCAAAATTCAGTGCTGTCTTCGCAAGTGAAGTAGGATGTGTGAAAGGCTTCGTGCACGACATACAGCTGAAGGAGGGGGCGATGCCAATCAAGCACAAGGTCAGGACTGTGCCCCTATCTGTCAGGGCGGAACTCAAGTCTGTGCTGGACAAGTTGGAGAATGAAGGGGTGATTGAAGGTGCCGGTGCTTCGGAATGGGTGTCCGCGATTGTCGTATCGAAGAAGAAAAGATCTGGAGACATCCGTCTATGCGTGGACCTGCGTTCCCTCAATAACAACATCCTGGTCAATTGTCACCCAACATTCAGGACATTTTGGCGTCGACGTCCGGGTCCCGACTCTTTACCCTGATTGATCTGAAGTCCGCGTACCACCAGGTCTGCCTCACCGAAGGCTCTAAGAAGCTGACCACGTTTGTCACTCCGTTTGGGGCGTACAGGTATGTCCAGCTGCCTTTCGGACTCGCCTCTGCTTCGGGGGTGTTTCAAAAGTTGATGGATCTGTTGTTCTGTGACATGGAGGGGGTTGAAGCGTTCCAGGACGATATCTTGATTCACACTAAGGATGAAGCGGAGCACCTGGTGGTGTTGGGCAAGGTGTTGGAGGTTTTGCGAGAGAAGGGGATGACAGTCTCCAAGGACAAATGCAAATTTATGGAGTCCAAGATCGAATACTTGGGGCATGTTTTGTCCCCGGATGGGATTGCTCCCAAAGAAGACCTGGTGAAGGCGATCAGAGAAGCCCCGTGCCCTGGCGATAAGGACGCACTGCGGTCTTTCCTGGGGCTCAGTGAGTACTATTCGAAGTTCCTACAGGGGTACGCGACCACGGTGGAGCCACTGAGGGCCTTGCTGAGGAAGAACGTCAAGTACGCGTGGGCAGCGGAGCAGGACGCGGCGTTCGAGGCCGTCAAGAGGGGTATCGCAGAGGCTCCGGTGCTGCAGCCTTACAACAAGGACTTGCGGAATGTGGTCACGGTCGATGCAAGTGCAAAGGGCATCGGGCGGTTTTCTGCCAGTTCCACGGGCAGAAGGAGAATACCATCGCCTTCATATCCCGCTCTTTGAGCGATGCCGAGAAGCACTACAGCACCATTGAGCGCGAGACGCTCGCCTGTGTCTGGGCGGTGGAGAAATTGAAGAACTACTTGTGGGGCAAGGTGTTCGAAATCGTCACGGATCACAAACCCCTGATCTACATGATGGCCGGCGAGGGCCGTGGTAATGGGAAGGCCAGTTCGCGGCTGCTGCGTCTACTGTCCAAGCTGCAGGAATACCACTTCACGATCAGGCACATCAAGGGTGGCCTCAACTGCAGAGCGGATTGCTTGTCCCGCTTGCCTGTGACAGGGGACGATGGTGGGTCCCTTGACGATACGGAGTGTGTGGTGGCTCTGGTGGATGCCACGACGATGTGCGAAGGTTCCATATCAGAGGAGGAGTGGCTCGCTTCTCAGGAGAAGGACGTGGTTCTCCGCACCGTGATGGGCCACGTGACATCCCATTGGCCTCCTGTTCGGAATCTACACGGTTCGCTCCGAAGCTTCCAGCAGGTGAGTGCGGAACTCACCCTCGAGAATGGCTTCTTGAAACGTCACGAGCTGTTCGTCCCTCCGGAAGGCCTCAGGAGCAAGCTGATAAGGATTGCACACAAAGGTCACCCTGGCGGCACCGCGACCAAGATTCTATTGAAAATGTACTACTGGTGGCCGGGGATGACCAGCGATGTCTGCGACTTCATAGACAGATGCGAGCAGTGTCTGAAGGCGGACAAGCACTGGAAGACCAGCAGAGGGGAGCTGCAGAGGGTGGAGATTCCGGCTGGCCCATGGAGCAAGGTTGCCATCGACTTCGCGGGTCCGTTCTCGCTGCTGCCGGAGGACTGCAGGTTTCTCATCGTGATCACCGACTACTACTCCAAGTGGATACAGTACAAGTTCGTCCGAGAGGTTACCACGGACCGGGTGATCCAAGTTCTACGAAAAATTTTCGCTCAGGAAGGGCAACCGAAGGTCATGGTATCTGATAACGGCACCCAGCTGGTATCCAAGAAGATGATGGATTTTCTCACCCACTCAGGGATCAAGCAGGAGAAGACCCCTTTGTACAGCCCGAAGAGCAATGGGCAGGTGGAGAGAATGAACAGGTTCCTCAAAGAAGGAATTCAGCTAGCCATTGCGTCCAATTTGGATGTCAAGATGTTTCTTGCGGACAAGGTGCACACTTACCATAATACTCCAAATGCCGTTACAGGCCACACGCCTTTCTATTTGATGAGGGGGAGACGGTGCACCAGTGAGCTCACCCCCAAATACAACGAGTGGTATGATGTACGAGAAGACACGGAGGGTGTACAAGAGAAGACGCTGAGAGTCAGGGAGCGAATCGTGGCTAAGCAAGAGTGTGCCAAAAGGTACGCTGATACCGTGAATAGAGCCAAAGCAAAGGATGTGGAACAGGGAGATTGGGTGCTAGTAAAGAAGCCGCATAAGGTGATGAAGGGGGAGTCAGTCTTTCAAACTCCTGTACGTGTGCGGGAGGTTAGGAAAGGGGCAGTGTGTTTGGAAAGTGGAGGATGGAGAAGCAAAGATGACATCGTCAAGCTCAAAGCAGGCCAGGAAAACATCATTATGAATGGAGGCCGTGCGAGTGGGCCCAGGAATGACGATAGTGTACCTGAGTGGCAAGAGTACGAGGTTGCGAGCAGGAGTGAATGGGCGGATAATGGTTGGTTGCACACCCCGCTTGTCGATAGAGCTAGCAAAGGAGAATCAGCATGTCATGAGGTGGTGCGAGTTGAGACAAGTGGTGCCGGTGGGCGTGGTGGAACGAAGTCTGTGCGAGAGTGCGAAGGCAACCAGGGTGTCCAGGAGGGTACTAGATATAGTAGCACGCCATGCGCCGAGGGGCAACCTCGGTTTGTGACTCCTAGGAGGCCTACCAGACTTGTTAGGGCGCCCAAGCGTTTTGAAGACTTTGTCATGACATGAATAATGTTTTGCCGTTTATATTGTTGAAGGGGAGATGTTGTACGTTCTAGTGTTTCTTGGTCATAGAGACGAGTGTCTCGTTCCCTCTGTGTCACGTGACGCCCCGTCCAATCGGGACGGGCGGCTCCGTGACGCGGAAGGGGGCGGAGACACTCGAAGGAGAGCGCCGGCGGCGAGATACATCGCCGCTCCTCGTGGGCCCTTGAAAAAGACATATATGTTGTAATTTCATCGAATAAACCTACACGCTGTTACTACCAACACCCAGCGTCCTCCCTGTTATTCCTGGCACAACAAAGACCCCCCCAACCCCCTAGCCCTAGCCTTTACCACACATGCCTTTACTACGTATCTCGTAGTAAAGGTATGCGTAGTAAAGGCTATTCGTGGTAACCACGCATGCGTTGTAATGCATGCGTGGTTAATGTTATGCATGGAAACGGCCGCGTTGTAGTGGCCGTTTCCCACCACCTGCAGGACAGGTTTCTTTGCATGCACCTCTCATAAAAATGGTGCCACATTCATTAGTCTAACAATTACAAAGTACCCCCCTTTCTGCAGAGGTGTGGGGGCAGGTGAAAAAGAGGCAATGTGAGTGGAAGCCCATAGAGGACAATAAATGAGTGAGAACAATTGGAGGAGAGCTAGATGCAAAAAAGGAATGCAGGGTGACAGTGATTGAGCATAGAGCCTTTAATCTAAAGCAGTGTACAGAAACTACATTTGCTGCAGAAATTAAACTAATATAAGTAATTAAAACAACTGAAGTAATCTACATATTGAAAATAACTGAAGCAGCATTCATCAGAGAATGGGCGTGGAGGGGGTAGGGAGCGGTCCTGTAACTCAGGGGCTTGCTTTAATTAAAATATGTGTGAGTTCATGGTGTTGCTTGAGGCTGTACGTTGTCAATGCCTCTCTCTTCTGTCCAAAGAAAACACTTGCAAAATCAGGCAAACCTGTGAGCCAGCTCTGCTATCTCAACCCACAGGCTGCACTTTCTGCACAACTTGAGGGTTAGCTTTGCTGTGAGGACTGAGCCTGTAACTTCTCTAGTGTCTGAGAGCTATCTCTGCAGTCTAAAGCCAAATCCTTGGGTTTCCTGTAATTTGTTGTGCTCTGTGCGGCATCATGGTAGTGGGAGTGTGATGTTAGGTGGTTTGCTAGTGCAAGTCTGTGTTTAGATATGGCAGGGCCCCTCAAATTGTGCCTTGCAGGGGGGACCCCCCAAAGGTTTCTATATGTTAATTTGACTTAATTTTTTATGTGTGGCTTACATAGTAGAAAGCAAACTTGGGGCACTCCGAGCACTTTACCAAGAACAAAACAGCACTAGTAGACATCAATTGTAAAATGTTGCACAAAATGCAAGAAAAAGAACAGTAAAATATATACATGAAATAGACATTTGCATCAATAACCAAAATGCTATTTAAAAATTCAAGACTTCCGAAATAGGATATGAGTGAAGATATGAAGTAAAGGTGCTGTGTTGAAGGTTTTCATAAACGTAGAGCGGAAGTGCAGCTCTGTGGCCTGGTAAAATATCACATTTTGAAACAAAAGATCCCTTTGAACAGAAGAACAGGGGCGATGAGAATGGGCAGCGAGAGGAATCAAATTCCAGATTTTCAGACACTCTTCTAAATTTGTGAGCTACTCTACACATTTTGTGCAGACCATGGTGCAGAACCCGAAAATTAAATACCTAGGTACCCCAAAGATGAGATTCCCTTGCGAGGTGTCCCCCATCACAAGTATGTCAGTAATAGATGTGGCTTGACCCTATTCTGGAGAATGGGAATAGGGGTACCCTTAAATGAAACTCAAGAAAGCTTTACCCTCATTCCCCATACATTATTACTATTTTCGTAACTAATGACACCTGCACCTTTTCGTCATTTCAACCCTTATTTCTTTAATTAAATTTCTTTAATTAAACCCTTCTGGGTGTTTAGGACCTGTTTTTACCAACAATACATTTAAAATTAAATAGCGTAGGTCCTCGCCATTAGGGACAAGCTGGAATATAATAAACGTGATACAATTTTGCAGAAACCAGAGAATCGTTGGATGCCTCTGTTAGGAATGCACTGCAGAGAAGTGGAACAACAAGCAGGCCCTCAGATCTCATGGAGCAAAAGAAACAAGGACACGAAGCGACCACCCATTCAGATTTGAAGCATAAATAGGAGGAGCCATGACAATACGGCGGAAATATTTGGGTCAATGAATGACTGCACCACAAAATAAGGAGAAACTACAAGTACCAGCATTCCAAGTCCACCTGTGATGAGAGACCGTGCAAGAAAAAATGTAAAACACGGCACTATGCTACAATCACGTATCGGAGGCACTCTAAAACGAGCATTGGCAAAGCTAATATGTTTGGCGTGTGTCGCCAGCCTTTTGGCAATTCTTGTTGTGTTATGTCATGGTTTTTGCAAGACTTCATTGTTTGGGAAGCTGTCATGCCCTCCTAAAATCTAAAAAAAACAAAACAATGGATTAAGGCAAAACTGTTTTTCTGGTCTCCAAAAAGTACACATTACCATGGTACACCTAGCACTGAAGGGAACTACCTTTTGTGTGAATGAGCCAGTGGCGGCTCGCAGAGGGAGTGATGTGAGGCAGTTGGGCGGGGAGGGGCAGGGTGGAGGGGTAGTGGACCCCGACATACGGCAGAATGGAGTAAAGTAAGTAAATAAATGGATGAAACAATTTACCTTGAGCGCACTGCATCGCCAACTCGGCGATGCAGCGCGCTCAAGGTAAATTGTTTTAATTCTGTATTTACTTACTTTACTCCGTTCTGCCGTATGTCGGAGTCCACTAACCCCCCACCCTGCCCCTCCCCCGCCCCACAGCACTCCCTCTGCGTGTCGCCACTGGAATGAGCTCCTTGTAAAAGGGCAGCATGCTGTAACGATAGTGAAGTCAGTCAATGGCTTAAGTAGGCTAACAGTGCCCCTTGATTACTTTTAGTAAAATTTAAATATCTTGGCTCACAGACCTAAAAAAGCCATTGTCTGGTATTTGCTGCTAGCCTTGCCTTCATAAAAAATGCAAGACAGAAGGGAAGAAAGTAATGAAGTAAGGGAGGCAGGAAAAAAGGAAGGAAGACAGGCAAAATATAAAAGAAGTAGGCAAGAAGGAAGGGAAAGAGGCAAAAATGGAAGCAAGGAAGAACAAAATGAAGAAAGGAGGAAAGAAGGAAAGAAGAAAAGCAGACAAAAAGAAGTAAGAAGAGTAAGAAGAAAAGAAAAAGGAAATAAGGCAAGAAAGAATGAAGAGAAGAAAGCCACACAGAAAGAAGGTAAAAAAGAAAGAAGGAAAGAGGGTGAAACAGGATGAAGGAAGGAAAAAAAGGAAAGAAGGCAAAAGTAAGAAGGAAACAAGCATTGGTAAATGCATTAGATTTGGCCTGTGCGATTAATAATAAGCTGTTTTTTTGTTGTACGTTGTAGCTTGCGGAGTAGTTGTCAATATAAGTTACAGAAAGTCTGTTAAAGTTTTATGACATGTTTATGTACAAAAAGACAATATATTGTGCTGTTGCTAGTGGTATGGTGTGGGTAAGTAACAGCAAAAGTTTGGAAATGAAATAAAAGAGGAAAATAATGGAATCTATTGGTGCAATAGCAATATTATGTGTTTAAAGAAGTTCTGACATCTTTTGGGCCCAGTGCCACTACACCTGCTGCACATTCACATCATGCTCCTAGTGACAGCAAGATAACTGCATTTGTGAGTGCCTTTTAGTAGTAAAATATAGCAATAGTTGGTGTTTAGAGGAGTTATGACAGCTTTTGGCCCCAGTGCCACTGCACCTGCTGCACCATTCAAACAATGACCCTGTTGTCTGTAAGGTAACTGCACTTGTGCCTGCATCTTTAGCAGTAAAATATTGCAATATTTGGTGTTTAGAGGGGTTCCTACAGATTTGGGACTCAGTGTCACTGCACCTGCTGCACCATTCAAATCATGCCCTACTGTCTGCAAGGTAACTGCACTTGTGACTGCCTGTTTAGTAATAAAATGTAGCAATATTCTATGTTTAGTGGAGTCCCTAGAGCATTTGGCTCTGGGGCCATTGCTCCTACTGCACCATTCTAATCAATCCCCTTTTAACTGAAAGATAACTCCAATTGTGTCTGCCTCTATTATAGCAAAATATAGTAATATTTGGTGTTTAGAGGAGTTCTGACAACTTTTGTGCCCGGTGCCAATACACCTGCTGTACCATTCAAATTATGACTCTGTTGTCTGTAAGGTAATTGTACTTCTGACTGCCTGTTTAGTTGTAAAATATAACAATATCGGGTGTTTAGTAGGGTGCCTAGTGCTTTTGGTTCTGGAGTCACTGCACCTGCTGCACCATTGAAATCATGACCTTATTGTCTGCAAAGTAACTGCACTTGTGACTGAATGCTTAGTTTCAAATTTTAGAAATAATCGGGGTTTAGTGGGGGTCCCTAGAGCTGTTGGGCCCAGAGCCACTCCACCTGATGCACCATTCAAATGAAGTCCCTTTTAACTGCAAGGTAGCTGCACTTGTAGCTGCCTGTTTAGTAATAAAATATAGCATAGCTCTTGGTTATTAACTTTATTTTTAATGTGCAATGTTTATTACAACATTTCGAATTTCCTCATTTTTTAATTTAATTTTTAAAGTTTTATATAGAGTGAACATGACCCCTGGGGGTATTGGAGTGCTTTACAGTGTGGCAGTCACGAAGGTACACGAAGTAGTAGCAGTAAATCAACTGGTCAAAATATTATCATAACAGTACAATATAGGCAAATATAAACAAGTCCTAGAGTGCCTGGGGGGCTGGGGATCTAGGCCAGAAATGTCTTCATAAGAATCGCTTTAACTTCACTTTTGAAAGAAGCCGTGGAATTATTCTGTCTGATTTCAGGGGGTAGGGAATTCCAAATTCTTGATGCAATACCCTAGAGTGCTTGATTGTAGGTTTTCTTTAAATGGGATTTCTGTGGGTTGAGCAGTAAGTTGCTGGAGCCCGTAGAGGATCTGGAGCCCCCAGAGAGCTCATGTGTTTGTGCAAGGTATATTGGGGTGTTGAAATGTAAAGCTTTGTGGGTCATGCATGACATTTTTAGATGTATCCTTGCTTCATACAGGAGCCAATTTAGTGGTTCAATAAAGGGTGATGTGATTGTTACGTTTTGAGCCTTGCAGCAGAGTTGAGAGAGGCCCCAACTTCGATCTGCGAAGGCCACAGAGGGTTGCGCTTCCATAATCCAGTGTAGAGATCGCTAGGGCTTGCACCAAAGCCTTGAAGTCGTTGTGGGTGAAGGAACAGTTTTATTTTCCTTAGAATGCTCAATTGGAAGTTCACTCCTCTGGTGAGAACACTAATGTGCTTCTGCATGTTCAGACGCTTATCTAGCATTACTCCCAAAGAGCTTGTGAAATCAATGTTTTGAATGCAGTTGAGAGCTGTTAGTTGATGCATCCATTCTTGGATGTCTAAAGACTGTTTGGATGGGGCTATTAGGAGGAATTCTGTTTTAGGAGCATTTAATCACAAAGGTGATTAAGGGTCTACCTTCTTTGCATTTTCTGTAGAGCTGAATTGAGGGACCGGATGTCCTCGGGGGAGGAGACTTTCAGGTGTAGTTGGGTGTCATCGGCATACATGTGATAGTGAATGTTGGACAGTTTCAGAATTTCTATTAGAGGCTCCATGAACAAGTTGAAGAGAGTGGGTGAGAGCGTGGACCCCTGTGGTACCCCCAGAGTGAAGGGTGAGGTATTAGAGACTGATTCGCCATGAATCTTTGGGTTCTATTGTGTAAAAATGAGGAGAACCAGTTTAGCACAGTCCCTGATAGCCCCATTCTGTGTTCCAGAAGGTCGAATAGGCTGTCATGTTTAACCGTTTCAAAAGCTGACGATAGATCAATGAGGATCAAAAAGCATGATTCATTTTGATCCAGAATTCTTAGCACATCATTAACGATGTGAGTGAGAGCCGGTCAGTGCAATTACCCTGATGGAAGACGGGTTGGAATTGGTCTAGCAGTCGGAATTGTTCTTTGAGGCTGCATAGATGAGTGTGGACACATTTCTCGAGGAGCTTTGCCAGAGTAGGAATTTTGGATATTGGATGAAAATTGTGAAGGTTAAGTTAGTGTGATCTGCAGATGTTTTTTTTCTTTTTTAGAAGAGGGGTGACCTGCCCAGACTTAAGGCAATCTGAAATATTGCTGTGAAGTAGAGAGGCATTAACTATCTTCGTCCAAAGAGGGAGTGAGTGATCATAATGACCAAATAGATTAAGTTGAAAAATCAATCCGATAATGCCAACAAAGTGTAAAGAAAGGTATTGAGGCATAAATAGGAAATGCCACAAACATTCTATGACTAAAGCATCTGCTTTACACAACTAAGTAATAAAAATCAAGCACACTGTTAGAAGCGGTCTGTCTTTTCAGTGAGAAGAGATCTTATGTTGATAGTGAATGGGACTTAAACAGTGTGAACAGCTTTAGTAGAAATATCGTATATGCTTGCAGCCAGGGGAAGTTAACCAAAAAAAAAGGTTCCACACAAAAGCGATGAACACATTAGTTTGGCTATTGGAACTGATGAGAGCCCCCTTTTAAGATATATTGAATACAAGAGATTTCAAAAGCACAGCACAAGCCCTGTGCAGGCGAGACCTAAAAAGTGAGGAAAGAAAGGGAAAAGGCAAAAGAAGGAATGAAAGAAGAAATAAATGGGAAAAAGAAAAAAGAAAGACAAATAAAGAAGGAAAAGATGTAAGAACAAAGGCAAAACAGAAAGAAGGGGAAAAAAGGAATGAAGGCAAAAAGAAAGAACAAATGAAAGAAAGAAAAAAGAAGGAAATAGAGAAAGAACACAAAAAAATAAAGCAGAGAGAAATTAAGGGAAACAAGAAGGAAAGTTAAGGGAAAAAGGTAAAGGAGGCAAAACTATTACAGCCCCCGCTATGAATCCATAATGTCATGAAGGATCTTGAAATCCCCAAAAATGTAAAGATTACATTTCTCATGACCACATGAAGCATGTGACCATATAACAGCAGACACCAGAAGGCACACATGCTGGAAGCCTGAAACAGATCAAGGGAGGATGCCTGTGGAAATCTGCGCACAAATGGCCATCGAACAAGAGAGGACCCTGCTTTAGTAAGTAATGCAGTGGGAACCGAAGCAGCTCCACATGAAGGTGCCATGAGTAACCAGCAGCACAGGCTGTAGGAAACTACTGGCAGAAACATGGTACCGTGGAAAAATGAAAGGACCACCCCAGAAAAAGTAAGCAATCGCAAAATTAAGCCATTTTACGCCTTGCAGTCATACAGCATAACTTGGGAGAAGTGACTGATACCTCACAAATACCTTAAGTAGATTCCTCTTAGAGCAGGTGAGATCACTAAAACGTCACCAGTGGGTGCATGGTGAAGGGTCAAATCTTTGTAACACTGATTCTAACACTATTATCCCTTAAACCTACAAAAATTCCAGTATAGAGAGAAGCATAGTATAGAGAGAAGTATTGCCTGACCACTCTTCAAGAGACTGTTTTAGCCCCGAGGAAGACCTCGCAAGTTAACCCTCAATCAGACTGAAACGTGTAAGCAGTGATGTGCAGTGCTTTGGTGCCATACATAAATTACTTGAACTTTATGACACCGATAACCGCTGGGGAACAAATCAAAATAATTGGTCATTCTCCGACACCATGCAATCTGGGACACCAGGCTCTATAGTCTCAATGTCACAATGGTTTACCCCCTGTGCCCCCACAGCCGGTCGCTCCTCACCCCTGCTACCTGCCGCTCCTGGACGCCTCCTGCTGCCGCCGCTGCCTGCGGCCTCCTGCTTCCTCCACTGCCTCCTGCTGCCTCCTGACGCCTGACGCTCGCTGCCCTCACCTTCCGCCTCTCCACCGCTGCCCTCGCTCCTGGTAGGTGCCGCCGCTGCCGCCACCTCTTTTTCGCGCCATTTTCCGCCGCTGCCCCTGGTCCGCTCCTCCTTCCTGCCGACGCTGACCCCAGGCCCGCCTCCCCTTGCAGCCCATTGGTCCCCCCGCCTCCCGCCTCCCGGCTGACCCTCCCTCCCGGCTCCTTACTTAAAGGAACCGAGGCGGGCTGGTCAGTGTGACCCCCTGTGCCCCCACAGCCGGTCGCTCCTCACCCCTGCTGCCTGCCGCTCCTGGACGCCTCCTGCTGCCGCCGCTGCCTGCGGCCTCCTGCTTCCTCCACTGCCTCCTGCTGCCTCCTGACGCCTGACGCTCGCTGCCCTCACCTTCCGCCTCTCCACCGCTGCCCTCACTCCTGGTAGGTGCCGCCGCCACCTCTTTTTCGCGCCATTTTCCGCCGCTGCCCCTGGTCCGCTCCTCCTTCCCGCCGACGCTGACCCCAGGCCCGCCTCCCCTTGAAGCCCATTGGTCCCCCCGCCTCCCGCCTCCCGGCTGACCCTCCCTCCCGGCTCCTTACTTAAAGGAACCGAGGCGGGCTGGTCAGTGTGACCCCCTGTGCCCCCACAGCCGGTCGCTCCTCACCCCTGCTGCCTGCCGCTCCTGGACGCCTCCTGCTGCCGGCGCTGCCTGCGGCCTCCTGCTTCCTCCACTGCCTCCTGCTGCCTCCTGACGCCTGACGCTCGCTGCCCTCACCTTCCGCCTCTCCACCGCTGCCCTCGCTCCTGGTAGGTGCCGCCGCCGCCACCTCTTTTTCGCGCCATTTTCCACCGCTGCCCCTGGTCCACTCCTCCTTCCCGCCGACGCTGACCCCAGGCCCGCCTCCCCTTGCAGCCCATTGGTCCCCCCGCCTCCCGGCTGACCCTCCCTCCCGGCTCCTTACTTAAAGGAACCGAGGCGGGCTGGTCAGTGTGACCCCCTGTGCCCCCACAGCCGGTCGCTCCTCACCCCTGCTGCCTGCCGCTCCTGGACGCCTCCTGCTGCCTCCACTGCCTCCTGCTGCCTCCTGACGCCTGACGCTCGCAGCCCTCACCTTCCGCCTCTCCACCGCTGCCCTCGCTCCTGGTAGGTGCCGCCGCCGCCGCCACCTCTTTTTCGCGCCATTTTCCGCCGCTGCCCCTGGTCCGCTCCTCCTTCCCGCCGACGCTGACCCCAGGCCCACCTCCCCTTGCAGCCCATTGGTCCCCCCGCCTCCCGGCTGACCCTCCCTCCCGGCTCCTTACTTATGACGCCCCCTCTGCGACCGCGCAGCGGACGCGCGCAGCGGGAGCGCCAATTGAGCGCCGAAGGTGCGCCAAAGGTAAGCCCGTCTGCGCCCGTCCGCGCCTGGACCGCGCCCAGCGCCAGACCCCCTGGCCCCCGCGTCCGCCACCCCCCCGCAGAACCTACGCTGCCGCAACACTCATCGCACTCAACACCGGCCGAACCCCCAGATGCTACCGAGCATCACCGCGACGCACCCATGGACCCTTCGTCTGCCGAGCCTGCAACTTCTCCTGCCTCCGAACCTGCACCGCGCCCTTCAAGACGGACAACAGCGACCACCTCAAGTGCATCCTGATCAACACCCGCTCCGTCCACCGACACGCCGTGGAACTCTGGAACCTCATCGACACCGCTGCTCCTGACGTCGCCTTCCTAACGGAAACCTGGATGAACGCCTCCTCAGCCCCCGACATCGCCATAGCCATCCCGGACGGCTACAAGATCATCAGGAGGGATCGCGTCAACCAGACCGGAGGAGGGATCGCTATCGTACACAAAGACACCATTCGCATCTCGACTGACTCCATCGACGCATTCAACGCCGCCGAGTACCTGCACTTCCAGATCCACACCGACCCAAAGACCACCCTCAGAGGCACCCTCATCTACAGACCCCCGGGTCCGCGCACACAGTTCTGCGATGACATCACGGACTTCATCAGCCCACACGCCCTCCCCTCCACCGACTACATCCTCCTCGGAGACCTCAACTTCCACCTGGAGAACAACAGCGACCGCAACACCACCGCCCTGCTGGACAACCTCGCCAACCTCGGACTGAAGCAACTGGTCAACACCCCCACGCACTACGCCGGCCACACGCTCGACCCGATCTTCTCGTCCAGCACACACATCTCCTTCAGCCACTCCACCGGACTTCACTGGACCGACCACAGCTGCGTCCACTTCAGCTTCAGGAAGAACACGTTCCACCACCACCCGAAGCAGGTCCCCCACAGAAACTGGAGCAAGATCACGGCCGACCAGCTTACCTCCTCCCTCAGCCAGAACCCACCTGTCAGCACAACGGACCCCAACACAGCAGCCCGCAACTTCTTGCAGTGGCTGACCACCTGTGCCGACGACCTCGCCCCACTGAAGAACCCACCCACCAAGCCCAGAAGCAAGAAGGCCCCCTGGTTCACCGACGAACTCAAGGACTCCAAGAAGGCCTGCCGCACACTCGAGAAGGCCTGGATCCTCGACAAGACCGCCGACAACATGACCGCCCTCAAACTCGCAAATCGCAGACATCACCAGCTCATCCGCACCACCAAGAAGAAATCCCTGAAGGAACACTGGACAACAACGCCCATGACAGCAAGGAGCTCTTCATCATCGTCAAGGAGTTCTCCAACCCCAGCACCGGAAGGAACGACATCGCCCCTTCACAGGACCTCTGCGACACCCTCGCCTCGTACTTCCACTGCAAGATTGCTGATATCCACGAGAGTTTCGGGACTCCACCCCCGCACCCATCGGTGGAACCTTCGCACACCACCGTCACTCTCCAGACTTGGACCAAGGTGACTCCCGAGGACACGGCCCGGATGATGAACACCATCCACTCCGGATCTCCAATGGACCCGTGCCCCCACCATGTCTTCAACAAAGCAGCCTCTATCATCGCACCCCACCTCAGAGACATCATCAACATCTCCTTCGACACAGCCACCTTCCCGGAGAGCTGGAAGCACGCCGAGCTCAGCGCACTACTGAAGAAACCAACTGCGGACGCAACCGACCTCAAGAATTTCCGCCCAATCTCGCTCCTTCCTTTCCCTGCCAAAGTCGCCGAGAAGATCGTCAACAAGCAACTGTCCGCCTTCCTCGAGACGAACGGATCCCTCGACCCATCGCAATCCGGCTTCAGAGCCAACCACAGCACTGAGACCGCCCTCATCGCAGCCACCGACGACATCCGGGCCCTACTCGACAACGGGGAAACTACGGCCCTCATCCTCCTGGACCTCTCCGCAGCATTTGACACTGTCTGCCACCGCACCCTAGTCCAACGCCTCAACAACACCGGTATCCAAGGGAAGGCTCTGGAATGGATCACCTCGTACCTCGCCGGCAGAACACAGAGAGTACGCCTCCCTCCGTTCCGATCTGAGGCCACCGGAGTCATCTGCGGCGTCCCGCAAGGATCGTCGCTCAGCCCCACCCTCTTCAACGTCTACATGAAACCCCTCGCGGCCATCGCACGCCAACACAACCTCAACATCATCTCCTATGCCGATGACACCCAGCTGATCCTCTCCCTCACCAGAGACCCCGACAGCGCCAGGACTAACCTGCACGAAGGGATGAAAGACGTCGCCGAGTGGATGAACACGAGCCGCCTGAAGCTGAACACGGACAAGACAGAAGTCCTCATCCTTGGACCATCACCCTCCGCATGGGACGACTCCTGGTGGCCCCCAGCCCTAGGCACCGCACCAAAGCCAACGGACCACGCACACAACCTGGGCTTCATCCTGGACTCTTCCCTATGAATGACCAGACAAGTCAACGCCGTCTCCTCATCCTGCTTCCACACCCTCCGCATGCTCCGCAAGATCTTCCGATGGATCCCGACCGAGACCAGGAAGACGGTCACCCAGGCCCTCGTCACCAGCAGACTAGACTACGGAAACACCCTCTACGCCGGAACAACAGCCAAGCTTCAGAAAAGACTTCAGCGCATCCAGAACGCCTCTGCCCGACTCATGCTAGACATCCCCCGACGCAGGCACATCTCGAGCCACCTGAGAGACCTACACTGGCTCCCTGTCAACAAGAGAATCACGTTCAGACTCCTCACCCACGCACACAAATCTCTCCACGACCTGGGCCCAAGATACCTCAACTACAGCCTCGCCTTCTATGCACCCACTCGCCAGCTACGATCCGCGCGCCTCGCCCTCGCCGCCGTCCCTCGCATCCAGAGAGCCACCTCCGGAGGAAGATCCTTCTCCTACCTGGCGGCTAAGACATGGAACTCTCTGCCCATCCACCTTCGGCTGACCCAGGACCACCTCGCCTTCAGGAAACAGCTCAAGACCTGGCTGTTCGAGCAGTAGCAGACCCCCTTCCCCAAGCGCCTTGAGACTCCTCCGGGTGAGTAGTGCGCGATATAAATGCCTTGATTGATTGATTGATTGGTTTACTGGAAAACATTGTTGAACTCGGCAATGGTCAAAATGATGTTAAACTACTCAAGTATAATCCATGTTTTTTTATCTGTGCTATATGTTCTGCAGACTTTCGCAAAATCACTTAAATGTGTAGAATGGTTAAATGCAAGTACTGTATTTATGTGGACATTTGATTTAAATATATTGTTGTATGAACTGTGGGAACAAATAAGTAGGCTGAAACACTAAAAGGATTTTAAAGAACTTTAATTTAAAGAAATAAGGTTTGGCATGGCCAAAAGTTGCACGTCATAAATGATTGAAATCGGGGGGCGCTAGGTGGCGCCGGACCAAGATGGCCACGCTGCTGTGAGGCTCCAGCTGCCCGACCTGCTTATCCATTAATTATTTGCCTACGGACCCCTCGCTCTCTGCTTGTGAGCCCGTGTATGCATTGCGGATGCCAGGCTGAACACTCGACGCGAGTTTCGCGCCGATTGCTACACCCCCTCTGGAGATATTGCGTTAGCGGTGGCCAGGGGGCGGAGCGGCCTTTCATGCTGGAGGCCCGGGACGGCTGCGGAGACTACGCGAGCCCCGGTGTTGCCCACGAGGTGCAGGGCCCGGAATCCTGCTGGGCGCGTGGGGGACTGATCTCGCTGGAGCGGGGGCGGAGAGCGCTGGCCGGCACTCCCAGATGCCTGTCGGGTGCGGAGCCTTGCACACGTCTGCTGTCCCGGGCGGGCCCCATCGTGAGCGGGAGCTGCGGCGGGGCCGCCCGCGAGCCTGGTGATTCCCATCCCCCTCCGGGGAGGTTCCTGGGGTGCCTTTACTGGATCGGCGCTGCTGCACCCGCGGAGCGAGAGCTCGCGGATACGACGTTGGATGGAGGGTCCCGGTGTGCCGGCTAATTGATGAGGCCTAGAAGCGCTATGAGGCGGAAAACGGCGTGGTGACCAGGTGGTGCGGTGAGCGCTTGACCGCGGCTGTGGGGTCGCGCACCGGTTGAGGCCGGACTGCCATTCGGTTCCCCTGTGTGCGCAGCGGGCAGGCTGGGAGGTGCATCCGGAGGCCTGTCTGAGGCGCGTTCGAAGAATGCACTGACTGTCTGGTCTGTCTCCGGTGGCTGCTTCGCCGCGCCGGACCGCCGGCCCCTGAGCCCTGCGGGTCCGAGGGATCATTGCCTGTGGGTCTGTCCTTGGAGTGTGGTGCGGCGGATGCTGACGACGCTGGAGTACACAAGTGTTGCTGCTGGCGGTCTGCTGCTGCTTCGGTGGCGACTGGCTGCTGGGCGGCGACTGTGAGTTACCAGTGCTTTGGGGATCCACGGTGGAGTGGCGCTATGGGGAAGACGGACGCGCGGCAGTCTAAACTGCTCTTCGAACAAAAGAAGGCAGCCACTCGCTCCTCCACGGACGAGGCGGGTGAGCCTGGTCCGTCGCAGACGACTCCGTCTAAGCCCAACCCCAGCGACGAACTAAAAACTATGCTCATGGCGATGCAACAGAGCCTTAATGCCCTCTCCGGGAAAATGGACACTATGAACTCCCGGCTCGACTTCTTGGTGCTGAAGGTGGACAAACACGAGGAGCAGCTCAAGGAGGCGGAGAAACGGATTTCGGCCACTGATGACACCTCTGCCGCGATGGCCACTCAGATGTCGCAAATGGACAAGCTGCTAAAAGTGATTGCCGCCAAAAACGAAGACTTAGAAGCGCGCAGTCGCAGGAATAACATTCGCCTGATCGGTATCCCGGAGACCACGGCCACGGGGCGCATAGAGGACTACGTTGAGCGGCTGCTGACCTCCACTCTAGGGGCATCCTCCTTCTCGGCGCACCTAATAGTAGAACGCGCGCACAGATCGCTGGGTCCTCGACCACCAGTGGGTGCTCCGCCTCGACCCATCGTGGCCAGACTGCTGAATTATCGCGACCACGACGCAGCCTTGCGGAGGGCTCGAGACATCCCGGATTTGCAATACGAGCGCAACTCATTCTCCATTTATCCCGACTTCACCATGGCGGTGCAAGAAGCAAGGCGGAAATACATCCAGGTGAAGCAAAAGTTGCGCAAAGAAAACATTGAATACGCCCTGCTCTACCCAGCTAAGCTACGGATCAAACACCGCGACCGCACGATACTCTGGACAAACCCACAGCAGGCGGAGGAGTTCCTGGGATCTCTCTGCCGCACCTCCCCCAATCATGCCAACAAGGGGTCCCGCGTCGGCCCACGGTCTCCCCCGGGGGACGATTGACCACTGCTGCTCGCTGCTGCGGGTGGCGACGGCCCGTCTTGAGGAGAGCTGTTGGCACTCTGTTGCACTGCTGGGATGGGCGGCCCCTTGGACATGCTTTGATGGCCTGCTCGTGTCCGCAGATGGCGCTGCTCCTGCTGCACGTCGCACCTGCAGCGGGGGGGAGACGCTCCTGTGCTTGTGCCGCCACCGTCAGATAAGTGACTATGCCTGGTGTCGAACTGTGTGGTTTGTGTGGGTCTGGTTGTTGGTGCGCTAGTGTGCAGCCTTTAACTGTTAATGGTTTTGCTGCCCAGACCTACGGGCACCCTTGGAGCGAGCTTGCAGGGATCTTTCCTCTTTAGGTTGGGCACCCTCCACCCTAGGTCTCCTCCACCTCAGATCCACAGGAGAGGCCTAGGAAGCTCCGCGGTTCGGCGGGACGCGAGGGTTTGAGAGGCACGCCAGCGCCCCCCTAAGGGCGGTCCCCTGTACCCACGAATTATAAGGTTACAAGAGTTTGGTACTCGACCTGTTTCAAGGTCGCATATGTTTAAGATTATAAGGGAGGAGGGAGGGTTCTGGGATTCCGGCGCGATTGGGGCGCTGTTGTGGGAGGGGTGGGAGGGGGGTTACCGCTGGGAAGACCTCACGGGGAATTGAGAGTTATCTGTTGTGCACAGTGCCCTGAAATGTATGTGGGTATATGCTACGCTACACTGCTGACATCACGCCCGTCTTTCACTACTGGGCCCGGGTGGTTGCTCTGCCATGGTCGCGGCCTGGGGCGACATTCATCTCCGCAGTGCCTCATGCCTTATGGGAGAGACTCATAGAGCTGTGATCAAGCTCCTGTAATGGAATGTACGGGGGCGGCGCGATCCCAGGAAGAAAAGACAGATCCTTTCTTACCTTGATAGACATATTAGTATTGCCGTCTTCCAGGAAACGTACACTGATCCCCGCTGCCCCCCGGCCTTTGGGAGCAAGTGGGCTGCCCACCGGGTGCTTTCGGCATATTCCACATACGCAAGAGGCACGGCCATCCTGGTCAAGCGAGGGACGCCCTTCAGATGTGGAGGGATGAGGAGCGATGGTGCAGGCAGATACTGCATGATGTGGGGCACTCTGGGAACGCACTCTGTGGTCATTGTTAGCTATTACGGCCCCAACACGGACAGCCCTGACGTCCTGAACGCTGTGTGGGGGAAGATCTTGGAGGTGGGCGCCACTCATGTGCTTTGGGCGGGGGATTTCAACACAGTCAGTGATCCTGCAAATGACCGGTCTACACACTTGCCCCAACATTACACGCGTAGCCAGGGGGCGCTGCGAGGTCTACTTGAAGTCGAGGGACTGGTGGATCTGTGGAGACACAGGCATGCAGCGACAAGGGAGGGGACCTTCCACTCAACCATACATGCCTCATGGTCCAGGTTGGATTACTGGCTGGGGTCTAGGGGGGTCTGCACCAGGGTGCGGGCGATCGATCACCTGGCCCGCACACTATCTGACCACTCTCCGGTCTGCCTCACTCTGACTATCCCGGGCTCTTTGGTGGGCTCCAGAAGTTGGCGACTAGCGCCGGAAGCACTCCTAGACGAGGTCTTTAAGACAGAACTGGGAGAAGCCATAACCGACTTCTTTGACAGGAACAAGGGGACAGTGCAGCAAGTAGGTACGCTTTGGGAGGCATTCAAGGTCACCATAAGGGGTGTCTGCATGGCCAAGAGCTTTGGGGTGCTGAGGGATATCCGTTGACGGCTCCGTCGACTGGAGGATGACCTTAAGAGGTTGGAAGCAGACATCTGGCGGCAGGGCGACGGGGAGGGGAGAGCCAAACTGAGGGATCTGATGACAGAATACGCTGCTGAAGCTGACAGGGAGATTAGGTTCAGGGGGAAGTATGCTCAGGCGAGGCGATACGGGGAGGGCGAAAGGCCTGGCAGGGCCTTGGCACAGGACATCCGACTGCCGAGACATGCCAACCACGTCCTGGAGGTGGAGGATAGGGAGGGCAACACCCACAAAGATGGGGACTTGATTCTACAGACCTTCACCGATTTCGATGCTGACCTATATCGCTCCAAAGGCATCAACAAAGCGAACCTCCCCCCTTTTTTTAGCGACATTACTCTAGGGTATCTCGCTGATCACCAGAGAGAATTCTTTTGTGCGCCATTCACCAATGACGAACTAAGGGAAGCTGTTTTCCAGTTGAGATCCGGGACGGCGCCCGGGCCCGATGGCCTCCCGAGCGACTTTTATAAGCAGTATTTTGATTTGCTTGGCCCCATCCTGCAGGCGGTTTATGCGGAGGCTCTGGAGACGCAGGAGCTACCGCCTACAATGAGAGACGCCCTAATTATATCAATCCTGAAGCCGGGCAAGCTACCCGACAGATGCGACTCGTATCGGCCCCTGTCCCTTATTAACGTGGACAGCAAAAAACTTACCAAGCTGCTAGCCAATCGGTTGAACCTCCTGATGGATGGGCTGATCCTGCCAGACCAAACGGGATTTATTCCTGGGAGACCTACGTCCCACAGCCTGCGTACCCTCTTCTCGATCATACAGCAGGTGGACCCGCAGTTGCCCCTGGCGGCTGTGTTTCTGGACGCCACCAAGGCGTTTGACTCTATAGAATGGGCATATTTGCACGCCGTCCTGCGTAACATGGGATTCCAGGTGGGTTTCTCGGCTTGGATACACCTTCTCTACGCTGCCCCGGCGGCTAGGGTGCAAATCAACGGTCTTGTCTCTAGACCCTTCCTGCTGACGCGCGGCACTAGGCAGGGCTGCCCGCTATCGCCGCTGTTGTTCGCTCTGGCGATGGAGCCGCTAGCTGCGAAGGTGCGCCAATACCATCAGGAAAAGCTGCTGCGATGCCTGCTGCGCCCCATCTTAATCTCGCTTTACGCCGATGATGTCACCCTCTATGTCAAGGACCCGAAACATAATCTGAACCCGCTGTTGCGGGAGTTCGTCCGCTTTGGTGGGCTGTCTGGCGTACGGATCAACTGGGCGAAGTCTCAAATACTCCCGCTCACTCCGGCGGTGGTACCCTTTGGGCTGGACTTTCCGCTGGAGTGGTGCATTGACACTGTCCGATACCTTGGGGTGAATGTTGCTCTGGACCGAGAGGAAGTGCTTCGTGCCAACTATGGGCGTGCCATGGACTCGCTGTCTGACACGATCACTAGATGGATAGCCATGCCCCTCTCAATCGCGGACCGGATATCGTTAGTCAAGATGGTGGTATTACCCAAATTCCTTTACTTCTTCCTGAACATACCCTACTTCCCGGACCGCCCTTTCTTTTCTACGCTACACACGGCTCTCTTGCGCCTTGTGTGGGGCGGCAAACAGACACGGATACGGTGGGACACCTTGGCCAGTCCGTACTTGGACGGGGGCCTCGAACTGCCTAACTTTGAATTGTATTGTATGTGCGCTCAGGCGCACTATGCCCATTACTGGTTCAAGGGACCGAAATACACGGCCCACGCAGCTGTGGAGCACTGGCTGGCTGACCCTGTCCCGTTGGAGGGGGCGCTCCTGCAGTGCATCTCGACGCGAGTGCGGGAACCCACAACCATAGACTGCACGGTGCGGGCTTGGGGTTGGATCGTGAATAAACTGCAGGCCCCAGTGATCTATTCCCCCCGGATGCCGCTGGTATATCACCCCCAGTTGTCCCTCCTCCGGGAGGGCATCTTCCACAAACTTCAGAAACGGCGGGTGATCAGCACGTGGGGAGACATCTACCCTAACGGGACGTTTATCACCCTCCAGCAGCTATGTCAAGAACCTCCCCCTAATGCTATGGAAACTTTCTTATATGCGCGCTTGCGGGAGGGAATGCGAGCCTGCACCCCGGGGTATCCGCAGGAGCCGCCGGTGCTCCCCCAGGTCCATCTCCTCTTGGGAGCACAGACTGCGTCCCACTTGGTCTCCACTCTTTATAAATCGCTATACGCTGAAATTAGCGCGCCACAGGGTGCTGCCCGAGCTCGTAAATCTCAGACCAGGAATGGCACTATTGTTTTGCGCAGACGGAGAGGGTGTCCGCGAGCGCTCGGCTGCGCATTACGCACTTCAAATACGTGCAGAGGTACTATTATACGCCTGCTCGTCTGCAGCGGTTTGGGCTGCGGGCTGATGCCGGGTGCGACAGGTCCCGAGCGGACGGGGCCGACATGCTGCATTTGGCCTGGAGCTGCCCGGCCCTGCACGATTATTGGTTGCAGATGTTTGATGCCGTGGGTAAGATGCTGGGGACCCCGCTGCCGCCGTCTCCACTGATGGGCGTATTGGGTTACACTGAGAAGCTCCCCGTGGCCTATAGGAGGTTTGCCTCTATCGGTTTCCTTCTTGCCAAATGGAGGGTGGCCTGCCGGTGGGGCAGAGGGAGGGCGCCGAAATTCAAGGATTGGTTACAGACAATGATTCTGTGGCAGGACCAGCTTGCCCTGTACTCTGATCTCCTGCCATCGGCATCCCGGCCCCGGGACATATGGGGTCCCTTGAAGTCATACTTGCTGTCGAACCCGCTGCTGCCGGGCGCGCCTGCCCCCCCTTCCCCCCACGGCTAGGTCTGGGCTCTAGCACTCTAGACGCTTAAGGAGGCGATGCGGACTGTTGGCTTTCCTGTGGATTGCTCTCACTGTGAGGTTAGCAAGGCGGGGTTTATTTAGGTTGTTCTGTTCAGTTGTTAAAGCTGCAATTCCTGGCGGGCTATTATACTGTATATGTGCGATCACTGTGACGCGGCCGGCCCGTATCGGGTTGTTGGCAAACCGCTGTGTACACCACCGCCTTTCACTTCTTATAACACGCTGCCAGTCACTTGTGGTTGTAGGCATTATGCTGTGTACTGCTATCATATGCTGAATAAAAGGTTTTGAAACTTAAAAAAAAAAAAAAAATGAATTATTGAAATCATATTCATTAATTACTAGCTTTTATTGCAAGCAATAACTTACAACCCCTCCAGAACTGAACAAATGCCCTCTTCAATTCACATGAAAGAAGTATAGAACAAGGAGGGACTTGACGACCTACTAATAATGGGTGCGTCTGAATATATATCTTTAGGGTGCTCCCAGGGTATTAAATAAATGAGGGCTTAGGAGGCACCCCTGGAGTAATCCTGGCAGAAGACGAAAAACCGTTTTTGTGTAGGCTCCTCTTCCTGATGCGCACACAGTGAGTATAAACACAAAGACCGCTCCCGACCTGCACCTGTTTATTGTTCCCATTTATTGCATGAATCCCACCCGTACTCTGGATTCAAACCAAGAGTAGATTGACCATGATTTTGCCTGTTGCATCCAACATTAATGTTGTTCTCAGCATCTAATCTCCCTTTTTAACTATTGATACTTTTTTTTAACTACCAAAGCCATAATACAGGGCCTTCCACAGGCTAAATTTTCTATAACATTTTTATTTGCATATTTTAAAGAGACAGAGGAACTTTACAAATGCGTCCTTGAGCATTTTACAGTAGTTATAAGAAACAGCGACAAATTTAAGGAATGGTGTGGTATAATACTGCAACAGCCACAAAAACACTACTAATGCAGGCTTCTTTAGAGGGACAATGGTTTTGTATAGACGTTGGAGTTTAGCTTTACTAGGAGTGAGGGGGTCATTGGTGGGCTCATGCTCCAACTCTAAGCTTTAAAACTGAGTTGCATAAAATGTAAGTAAATCTGCCCCAAAGCCCAGTGCAGTAACCAGCTAAGCAGACTATAATCATAAGAAATACCATAAACGGGGCCGGCAAAGCTGTTCAAAGCTGCCAGTGACTGAAAAAACATAACTAATAGTTTACGTATCTATGTCTCTCACACCTTATCATCCACCACACTGCTACATGCTGCAACCCCAACATGATAACCGCACCTCAGTGGTCATCACGCACAACATGAAAACACTTCATACATTGGATCACAAAACAAAGACAACACACACACCACCACACACCACCCTATAGGCTGTAGCTTGTTGCCAATGTAGGTAAGCCCTTCAGTGACATTTGTATAAGCTCTATACAAATGGGCAATACAATACAATATTCATCACGTTCATCATCAAGATTTGTTTTGATCCTGCTTAAAATCTTTGTTTGCATCACACTTCAGAATTAATAAACAAAATGCCCAACATTTGTGTTTCCTTGCTGCATAAATTAGTCAACACTGCCACAGAATTTAAGCCTCAACTGCTGCCTAATTCCAGTGGCCCTGTCTATACCGCAGACAGATTGGCACAGAGTTCATTTTAGACAATCCTCTCACTTTCCAAAGGAAGAAAAGTAAACAACATTCTCATCTTAAGTGAAGCCATTTTAGTCAGAAGACATACTGACATTCAAAATGTCTTGCAACACACAGCAAATGTAACAAGATAACAAGCATTTGCAATGCAACAGGTCTCGCATTTACGCAAGTTTCCGCTATTGGCATTGTAAATGACAATGTCTTTTATTTATATTTTGGTTTTTGAAACATAAATAAAACGCATTGTCATTTACAATGCCAATAGCTTAAACTTGTGTAAATGCGAGACCTATTGCATTGTATTTGCCTGTTTAACAAGGAAGGAATTCTAGAGTTTGGCTGCTTCCAACTAGAAGGTAGATCCGCTACAGATTACTTTTTGAATGGCGGCATGAAGATCTGAGGGGTGAGTCTGGAACATAGAGCTCTGTTTTGTCTGTATTGCTTTAGTTTATTAGTATTTTCCCAGGGGGACTCTGAGGATAATGCCTTCAACACTGATGTCTAGCTCCTGGTAGCCAGTGAAGTGCTTGCGGGATTGGTGTCTGTCATGTGTTTCCTGAGGCGAAAGCAGAGTACGAGTCTTGCTGCGGCGTTCTGAATTTGTTTTACATTTATTTTACTTTACCATGATGAAACAGGGCGCTCCGAATATAGGCTATCGTCATAATCAAGTTTTGGAGTTCAAGTAAGAAAAAAAAGGATGAGGAGCGAGGAAAAAAAGAGAAAAGGATGAAAAAGAAGAAAACAAAGAAAGGAAGGAGAAAGATACTGCTTTTGTCTCTAGTTCAATCCACGGATCTCCCCAGGTTTGTGATTTTGCTGGCGGCTCAGAGTTTTTTCCAATATCTGGGAATGCACGTCGGTTGCACTGGGTGTTGGTCAGTGGCTGCACACACTGCACCCTGCACACGGAGAATACAAAGGGAACACAACCTTCATGCATCCATCTAAACTGTGAGTATGCCTGTTTACCCCTCTCTGTGTGTACCCCAATGTACCCCTGAGTGATCTATGTCCTATGTACCCATATATGTACCTCCTTGTGTGCACCCCATGTCTTTGTGTGCCTGCCCTGCATTGTCTCGGCACACAGTGAATACAAAATGGATTACAACCTTCAGATATTCTTCGGGGATAAGTACATGCCCGTGTACTTATCCCGTTGTGTTCTTTTCGGCCATCTCCATGTCTGTCACCTGTATGTGTCATGACTAACAATGCGTGACTCCCATCTATGCGTACATCCACAGTGAACCCGCGTTTGTAACCCTTTGTGTTTTTACCCAAGTTAGCATGTACACACTCCTTGCATGTACCTCATATGTATGTATTATTTTCTTATCCTTCCTGTTTACATCTCTTTTCTAGCTTAGTGGGAGTGTGCCCCATTTTCTATATTCTCACCTCGGCTGTCACTCCCCGGGACTGGGGGCAACGTTTAGTAGTAGTCAAATGTTGTATGGTGGGGTAGGGGCTTGGTTCTTGTTTACAGCAGCTGGCTGTGATGGAAATGCGGGTACGTGGTTCTCTGTGACGTGCACAAGCTTTTGAAAATTAACAGCCCAGTACAAAGTTCAGGGTACTCCTCTCTAGTAAACATAGCTGTGCAACCATGACCACGAGCAGGCGGCTGCATACACGGTGCTGTCCACAATGCTTGATACAGTCTGGAGATGACAACACTGCAAGGTACACTCTGCTCACGTGCTTTTTCTGGGTGCACTTTGCATATAAACCGTCCTAGCGCTCACACTGCTTAGATGTGATTCATTTGATTTATTTCTTGAACAGCGCTAAGTTCATGCCACGGGACATCCTAGCGCTGATTTAGACAGTTAAAATAAACCAGGAAATATTGATTAGTAAAATATAATTCATTTAAGTAAAAACTCCAGAGAGAATACTTATGTTCTCAGAGTTTCCTAAACGAAAAAAATATTTCCAATGCCATAGGTCTCGTATTTAAATGCAAGACCTATGGCATTGCAATCAAGCGGCCCCCACAGTCTCAATAAAGAAAAATCACACATACCGTGTAACAACCAAGTAAAGGGGCCAGTAACCATGGGAGGATACAAATGACGACATGTTGGTACTAAGGAGGGACTAACAAGCCTATTAAGGAATCAAACGCTAGCATTTACGAAGGAAAAAGACACAAACCAATGAAAAATATGGGCGGGGGAGTGGGCTGGGCTTCTCTCCCATACTGAACTACAAAAGATCATCCCCAGAGCAGCGCTTGCGCACTGGCTCAGACTCGACCTAAAAACAACACTTTGAGGGATTTTTATTGCTCATTCACCTTTTGAACTCCTTCACCTCTAAAGTGTGCCAGCTGCCACTCTCCTTTGGGGGGACAAAGATTATTCTGGGCTGGCCTGGCCCTCAATTGCCTGCCGTGGCTAAGGCCCTGCTCACTGTGGCCGACGTAAAATGAGTGGAAATTAAGACAGTGAAGATTTATTGAGCTATCATTTGAACGAGAAGGATATCAGGTGACTGAAAGAATGGCTAGGGGATTTGAGGGCAGCTGAATCAAAATCAATCAAGCAACTTTTCAAAGTCCTTCAGCAGCACTTGAAGCTTTTGAGGTGCTAGCACGCAAACCAAAATTACATGCTACGTAGGAGTGTTTTAAAGATGACTGAACTTTTCTGTCAATCGGATCTGCCAAGGTAGTCTTCAGCTGCTAAGGAAGATGCCAAGGTCATTAAAGTCAAAATAGCATTGACTTTAAGAATTTGTGGAAATTGTTCATGAACTTGTTCTAATGATATCTCTGGTTAAAAAAACAGGGAGTATTCTGCATATCAACATCCTTCCACTCTTTTGTAATTAACTCCTTTATAACATCATGGAAAGGGAGATCATCAACAGTAGAAGCTTAGAACCCATCCTCTGTAAGGGTTTTGGGAACAAAATCAAGGACTTCCCTTATGTGCGACATGATGTCCGAAAAAATCTTTCCTTGGACGTATTTCCCCTTAAGGGAAACATCCTGGCCATCATCAGTGTCACATTACTGTTGCTTGGCATGTGGGTCATTTAAAGCATCCTTCACTTCCTGGTTGATCATTGCTTGGAGTTCTGATTTAGATATCTGTAATAAATCATTCTCCTCCATTGATTACACATGCCGCCAATTCTGAGCTTCTTTGTCCCAGCAAGTCCTGGAGACCCTTCTTGAGAGGCAACTGCCATGATATGGACGTGAATTGTTCTGATACCAGAAATCAGGAAATGACAAGTGCTAGAAGCCACTTCCTATTTTTCCAGTAGCCCAATCACCAAATCTCGATTCTTACAAGACTTAGTTGCTTGAAGATACGGCGTGCTGCCTTCTATGCGCTGACTATGCAAAATAGAACTCGCCGCGGTGTCAGAGTACCGCCAAAATGACCAGCACCTGAACGGCCCATCCGCAGCGCGCTCATAAAATTTTCACCCTCAGCCATGTAGATGAGCGGGGAACGCAGCTGTAGGTGGAATACAATGGATACCACCACCAACAGCGCTAAGTTTTTACAAAAGAACCTGCATAACTCACCTGACAAGGCATACACAGAATATGCATAACTTTTAAAATAAATAACACAAGCGGATGTCTTACCTGTTCTGGACAGACCGCCAGACTGAATATTCTTTATTGTTTTAGTTAATTAAAAGCATAACAATATACCAATAAAACTAAGTGTATTACAAAATATACATATTAAAAGTTTTGATTTACAATGATACAGTAAAACGAAAGGAAGAGGTATATAGTCAGGTTTGTGCAACATGATCTTAAAGGTGCTATTGTGCTTTTCCCCTCAGTCTATGTCTTAGTAATTTCTCATTCAAAAGTAAGAACTTTACCGAGTTACAATTAAACTGTGTGTCATTCGGACAGGAACACAACAGCAAACATTCCACAAAAATAGAAAAAAGATTAGTATGTGGATGGACTTTCTGGGTGCAGGGCGCCTTCACTGTGTTACGACTGGGATGAAGAGGACTCATAATGGGATAATTAAAGAAAGGCTGGGGGGGCGTGGCTTGGGAGCTGAGCATGGCAGACGTGCCTCGGGTGAGCTCCGATAGCCTGAGCCCGTTTTCCCTTGATCCACCGTACATCCTAACCCCAGTTACCGCCTAGACCACGAGAGGCGTGGGGCAACTACCGGCAATCCTGTTGCAGCTTGAATCGGACAACCGAAAACGGATTTGGCCCGGGCCCGGTGCAGAAGTGTCTGCGGCTTAGAGGAGGCGGTGGCTTGGCGCGCAGCGGACCACTGCCGTGCTTGCCCGAGAAGGCGTGGTTCGGCGGCTGCATAACTTGGGGGAAGTGACTGATAGACAGATATTTCTCTATCTGTGTTTTTAGCTCTCACGAATACCTTAAGAAGATTCCTCTTAGAGCAGGTGGGATTACTAAAACGTCACCAGTGGGTTCATGGTGAAAGGTCAAATCTTTGTAGCACTGATTTTAACATTATTATCCCTTAAACCTACAGAAATTTCAGTACAAAGAGAAGCATAGTTTACAGAGAAGCATTGCCTGACCACTCTTTAAGAGACTGTTTTAGCCCCGAGGAAGACCTCGCAAGTTAACCCTCAATCAGGCTGAAACGTGTAAGCAGTGAGGTGCAGTGCTTTGGTGCCATATATAAATTACTTGAAATCACCCCGGCGAACTTTATGACACCGATAACCACAGATGCAGGGGAACAAATCAAAATAATTGGACATTTTCCGACACCATGCAATCTGGGACACCAGGCTCTATAGTCTCAATGTAACAATGGTTTTCTGGAAAACATTGTTGAACTCTGCAATGGTCATAACAATGCTAAACTACTCAAGTATAATCTATGATTTGTTTATCTGTGCTATATGTTCTGCAGACATTTGCAAAATCACGTAAATGTGTAGAATAGTTAAATGCAATTACTGTATTTATGTGGACATTTGATTTAAATGTATTGTTGTATGATTTGTAGGAACTAATAAGTAGGCCTGAACACTAAAAGGATTTTAAGAACTTTAATTTAAAGAAATAAGGTTTGGCATGGCCAAAAGTTGCACGTCATGAATTATGAAATCATATTAATTAATTACTAGCATTTATTGCAGGCAATAACTTACAAACCCTCCAGAACTGAACAAATGCCCTTTTCAATTGTCATGAAAGAAGTATAAAACAAGGAGGGACTTGACGACCTACTAATAATGGGTGCAGATGAATATTTATCTTAAGGGTGCTGCCAGGGTATTAAATAAATGAGGTCGTAGGACGCACCTCTGGAGAAATCCTGGCAGAAGACGAAAAAACGTTTTTTGTAGGCTCCTCTTCCTGATGCGCACACAGTGAGTATAAACACAAAGACCACTCCCGACCTTGCACCTGTTCATTGTTCCCATTTATTGCATGAATCCCACCCGTACTCTGGTTTCAAGCCAAGACTAGAGTGACCATGATTTTGCCTGTTGCATCCAACATTAATGTGAGAAGGTAGATGCTTGTCAGCATCTAATCTCCCTTTTTAACTATTGATACTTTTTTTTTTAACTATCAAAGCCATAATACAGGGCCTTCCACAGGCTAAATTTTCTATAACATTTTTATTTGCATATTTCAAAGAGACAGAGGAACTTTACAAATGCGTCCTTGAGCATTTTACAGTAGTTATAAGAAACATCGACAAATTTAAGGAATGGTGTGGTATAATAGCGCAACAGCCACAAAAACACTACTAATACAGGATTCTTTAGAGGGACAATGGTTTTGTATAGACGTTGGAGTTTAGCTTTACTAGGCGTGAGGGGGGGCTGGATTAGGTTATTTGTGGGCTCATGCTCCAACTCTAAGCTTTAAAACTCTGAGTTGCATGAAATGTAAGTAAATCTGCCCCAAAGCCCAGTGCAGTAACCAGCTAAGCAGACTATAATCATAAGAAATACCATAAACGGGCCGGCAAAGCTGTTCAAAGCTGCCAGTGACTGAAAAATCATAACGTATAGTTTACGTATCTATGTCTCTCCACACCTTATCATCCACCACACTGCTACTTGCTGCAACCCCAACATGATAACCGCACCTCAGTGGTCATCACGCACAACATGAAAACACTTCATATATTGGATCACAAAACAAAGACAACACACACACCACCACACACCACCCTATAGGCTGTAGCTTGCTGCCAATGTAGGTAAGCCCTTCTGTGCCATTTGTGTAAGCTCTATACAAATGGGCAAATCAATACAATATTCATCATGTTCATCATCAAGATTTGTTTTGATTCTGCTAAAATCTTTGTTTGTATCACACTTCAGAATTAATAAACAAAATGCCCAACATTTGTGTTTTCTTGCTGCATAAATTAGTCAACACTGCCACAGAATTTAAGCCTCAACTGCTGCCTAATTCCAGTGGCCCGGTCTATACCGCAGACAGATTGTCACAGAATTCATTTTAGACAATCCTCTCACTTTCCAAAGGAAGAAAAGTAAACAACATTTTCATCTTAAGTGAAGCCATTTTAGTCAGAAGACAGACTGACATTAAAAATGTCTTGCAACATACAGCAAATGTAACAAGATAACAAGCATTTGCAATGCAACAGGTCTCCCATTTATGCGAGTTTCCGCTATTGGCATTGTAAAGGACAACGTCTTTTATTTATCTTTTGGTTTTTGAAACATAAATAAAACGCATTGTCATTTACGATGCCAATAGCTTAAACTTGCGTAAATGCGAGTCCTATTGCATTGTATTTGCCTGTTTAACAAGGAAGGAATTCTAGAGTTTGGCTGCTTCCAACTAGAAGGTAGATCCGCTACAGATTACTTATTGAATGGTGGAATGAAAATCTGAGGGATGAGTTTGGAACATGGAGCCCTGTTTTGTCTTTATTGCTTTAGTTTTATTAGTATTTTCCCAGGTGGGCTCTGAGGACAATGCCTTCAACACTGATGTCTAGCTCCTGATAGCCTGCGAAGTGCTTGCGGGATTGGTGTCTGTCATGTGTTTCCTGAGGCGAAAGCAGAGTACGAGTCTTGCTGCTGCGTTCTGAATTTGTTTTACATTTATTTTACTTTACCATGATGAAACAGGTCGCTCCGACGTATAGGCTATCGGCATAATCAAGTTTCGGAGTTCAAGTAAGAAAAAAAAGGATGAGGAGCAAGGAAAAAAAGAAAAAAGGATGAAAAAGAAGAAAAGAAAGGAAGGAAGGAGAAAGATACTGCTTTTGTCTCTAGTTCAGTCCACGGATCTCCCCAGGTTTGTGATTTTGCTGGCGGCTCAGACTTTATTCCAATATCTGCGAATGCACGTCGGTTGCACTGGGTGGTGGTCAGTGGCTGCACACACTGCATCCTGCACACGGAGAATACAAAGGGAACACAGCTGCAATATAGGGGACCCCCTCTAAAGGTTATACTTTCAGGCTAGGGAGGAGAGGGGAGAAAAACAAAAAACATACAAAATATATGCTCCCTCGTAGCCTATCTATTCCGTATATCAAAAGACTTAATCTCACTTGGGCTACTTAATACATTTAAACACAACAGTAACACTTAACATTTCAATTTTCATTAGTTTTATTATTTCACTGCTTTGTATATCTTATAGTTTTTCATTTTATTTTTTATTTTTACATTCCATATATTTTTTCAGAAATAGAAAAAGGCTGTTTATACAAATTTATACAAAAAAGTACATAATACCAATTCACATATACAGTTAAAGAAAAACAACAACCCCTGGACTGACTAAAATAATAAATACATCCATATCACAACCATTCAAACACATACACACTCTCACAAACTTCATACAAAAATATATGGAATGTAAATATAAAAAATAAAATGAAAAACTGTAAGATATACAAAGCAATAAAATAATAAAAGTAATGAAAATTGAAATGTTAAGTGTCACTGTTGTGTTTATATGTATTAGGTAGCCCAAGTGAGATTAAGTCTTTTGATATAAGGAATAGATAGGCTACAAGGGAGCATATATTTTGTATACAAAGGGAACACAACCTTCATGCATCCTTCTAAACTGTGAGCATGCCTGTATACCCCTCTGTGTGTGTACCCCAATGTACCCCTGTGTGATCTATGTCCTCTGTACCCATATATGTACCTCCCTGTGTGTACTCCATGTCTTTGTCTGCCTGCCCTGCGTTGTCTCGGCACACAGTGGATACTAAATGGATTACAACCTTCAGATATTCTTCGCGCTCATAAAAGTTACCCCCTCAGCCATGCACATGAGCGGGGATCGCAGCTGCAGGCGGAATACATTGGAAACCCCAGTTATCGCCTATACCGCGAGAGGCATGGGGCGACTACCGGCAATCCTGTAGCAGCTTGAATCGGGCAGCGGAAAACAGATTTGGCCCGGGCCCGGTGCGGACGTGACTGCGGCCTAGAGGAGGCGGTGGCCGGGCGTGCTGCGGACCACGGCTGTGCTTGCCCGAGAAGGCATGGTTTGGCAGCAGTATAACGTGGGGGAAGTGACTGATTGACAGATATTCCTCTATCTGTGTTTTTAGCTCTCACGAATACCTTAAGTAGATTCCTCTTAGAGCAGGTGAGATCACTAAAACATCACCAGTGGGTGCATGGTGAAGGGTCAAATCTTTGTAACACTGATTTTAACATTATTATCACTTAAACCTACAGAAATCCCAGTACGAAGAGAAGCATAGTATAGAGAGAAGGATTGCCTGACCACTCTTCAAGAGACTGTTTTAACCCCGCGGAAGACCTCGCAAGTTAACCCTCAATCAGACTGAAACGTGTAAGCAGTGAGGTGCAGTGCTTTGGTGCCATACATAAATTACTTGAACTTTATGATAACCGCAGGGGAACAAATCAAAATAATTGGACATTCTCCGACACCATGCAATCTGGGACACCAGGCTCTATAGTCTCAATTTAACAATGGTTTACTGGAAAACATTGTTGAACTCTGCAATGGTCAAAATGATGTTAAACTATTCATGTATGGGGGGCGTGGCTAGGAGCGTTAAGATGGCGGACGCACTCTGAGAGTGCTCCGGACCCATCCATCATCCGCTCCCAGATCCGCCGCCATCCGCCTGCATCCAGCTGCCCTCACCTGTTGCCAGGGCTCCTGATTATGTGGGGGCTGTTGGACGGGCGGTGAAAACCCAGATTGCTGCCCGCGAAGCCTGATTCCCGGGTGCGGCCTTCATCAAGATCCGAGCCCAATATGGCGGCCTCCCTCACCCGGCTCATCGGATCTGCCCTGGCTCCGGAGCGGTGACCCGTGGCATCTGCAGGCGGGTCACCGCGGTGCTTTTACTGGCTGCGGCAGGGTGCCCCGTTTTACAGTGCTCGCAGCCTCGACCCTGCTTTGTGCCATCCGGGTGCGGGCCCCGCCCGCTGTTTGCCGCCACGGGCCGCGGCGTGGGCCTGCGGTGTAAGGAGCATGGAGGCGAGGCGTGGGGACCGGCTGTTGGATCACGCAGCGGGGGTGCCGCAGGAGCGGGTGCCCCCCCTGGCATCGTGGACCTGTAGAGGGGGTCGGGACCCCGATAGCGGCGCCTTCCTGTCACCTGTGTTCCCGGCTGTGGCAGCTCCCTGGTTGCGGCCCTGAGGTGAGCCGGGGCGGTGTTGCGGTGCTGACGGAGGCGGGCCGGCCTATTGGACTGCGGCTCCCCAGGGCTCACCTTCGTTGAAATCCAGTCCGCGGGACCGTGGACGGGGGGCCGCACGGCTCTGATCTTCGCCAAGACCCTGGACCAACCAGCTGGGAGATGTGCCTTGGACCCTGGGGGTAATCATCAGCACTTTGGAACGGCCGCTTGGGAGGGGGTGCCCTTGAGTTGCAGATGAGGCCTATCCAGCCACTGAGTCGTCCAACTGAGCCTGTGTCCCCGGGGCTTGGTGAGGGATCTCGAGCGCCCGGTCCTGAGTATCGACGGTCCGGGTGGCTCCCCTTCCTCCCCTACGGACGGGTGGCCCACCGGGCCTGAATCGCTGAGATCTGACCCTGGTGGCCATGGGCAAGAGTCGCACCCAGCAGGCTTCGGCCCCCCAAACCCAAACGAAAATGGACCGCTTCACCACGTCGGACAGGGACCCGGGCGGTGTTGCACCCAGCGAGTCGGGTTCCCCCGGGAGCTATCTCACAGCTATCCTGCAGGCGATTGGGGCATCGCAAACATCCGTCGAAAATAAGATCGGAGAGGTGCGGGTCGACATGGCTCTCCTTCATCAGGACCTACGCAACGCGACGGCTTGTGTCTCGGAGGCCCGCCTCTCTACAGCGGAGGACGACATTGGCCAACTTAAGACCCAGGTGGCGCGCCTTCAGTCCCAGACCTCGGAGCTCCACCACCGGGCTGAGGATGCCGAAAATAGGTCGCGACGTAACAACCTCCGCCTCGTGGGCTTTCCGGAGGGAGTGGAACAGGGTCGACTGGACACATTTGTGGAAACCTGGGTGCGCTCTTGGATGCCTAAGGACTCTCTCTTGCCCTGGTTTGTCATCGAACGAGCCCACCGCTCCTTGGCGCCCAATCCCCCGTTGGGAGCTCCTGCCCGTCCCATCATCCTTAAGGTCCTCAACTTTCGGGACAGAGATGCTATCTTAGGGGCGGCCAGAGCAAGGGGCCCACTGCAGTTTCAAAACACCCGAGTCATGGTCTTCCCGGACTACACCAGGGAGGTGCAGGCTCAGAGGCACCTATGATGAGGTTAAGCGAAAACTCCGGTGCTTGGGTCTGCGCTACGGCCTTCTCTTCACAGCCCGGCTCAAGGTCCTCTTTCAAAACCAGGCGCTCTTCTTTGATACTTCTCAGGCGGCCTGGACCTGGCTCACGGAGGAGCGGCCTCTCCTGGCCCGATCGGCCTCTTCCCCCGTGCATCAGACCTCTTCATGGCCGCTCCAGACTGCGCCGCAGCCTCAGGGACGTCGGACCAGATCCCGCAGGAAGCACGAGCGTCGAAGGGGGACGTCCCCGTCGCCGGGTGTGTCGTCTGGGGGGCCCCTTGCCCGGACTTCGCCCCGGGGCTCCGATTCCCCCAGTCTACCTACCCCGCCGCCGGCCTTGAGCGGAGGGCCGGTCTCCAAAGTGGCTTCACGTCCGGCGATATCTGACTCCGACTTATCCGGGAGCCCGGCCCTCCAGGGTTCTGGGGACGACGAAGCAGAATGACAGGCTTTGGCCTCAAACACTTCCTGTCTGGCCTCTCAACCTCCGGTGTATGACCACTCCTTCAACCTTTCTGGCAGGGGCAGCGGGTTCCTGAGAGTACTGCTGATGTTGGATCCCCCTCTTCAGACCTAGTCTTAGACCCTGGGCAGCTCTAGTTGCTCCTTCTTCCCCCTTGTATTGGTGATGGGGGGGGGTGCTCTGGTCTTGGGGCCCATGCAGAACGACCATCCTACTTCCTTTTCCACTCCCGGGAGTTTCCTGCAGCTTCTGCTATAGGTGGTCATGGATGTACTGGCAGCGGATGGTATATCTGTATCCATATGGGACAGGGAGGGGGGGGCCATCTCCGCCAAGTCCTATTTTTTGCTAACCATTTTAGCTTAGCCCCTAGACTGCTTGTATGCACTGTTTTCTTTCCAGGGCGACAGATGCTTCACGTTCAGAAGTGTAGGGTGGGGGGATTGGGAGGGGGGGAGGACCATTGTCTTCCAATTGTTTGTTGTTTTCGTCCGCCCACGGGCCGCAGTTTTTTGTTTTTATTGGCAGACACCCACGTGCAGCCGCCTTCGCTGTAGATGAGAGCTCCACCAGCCCCAGCACTCCTGCCATTGCGGCCCCAGACACGGACTCGTGTCTCCCCTGGGCTCTGGGGGTGCTCGTGCAACCCTTGTCCATCACACACCCTATTCACTACGATGGCGCCTAACCTACACAGACCCTTAAACATCCTCTCCTGGAACGTTAATGGCCTACTGGACCGGATCAAACGTACCGCGGTTCTTCGCAGCGCCCAGCGACACAGCCCAGATATCTTGCTCCTGCAAGAAACACACCTCTTGGGTTCCGAATGTCACTTCCTCGCCAGATACAGGTTCGATAGGGTTTGGCACTCTGGGTTCACGTGGGGTGGCCATACTGCTCCGGAAGGGACTTCCTTTAACCTTGTCGAAGGCTGTATCTGATTTATGGGGCCAATACGTGGCCCTGACGGGCAGGATCGAGGGACAGCCCCTTAATCTTTTGTGTGTTTACTTTCCCCCCGCCAGCCTGGTCTCTACCCTTAGTCAGTTAACCTCAGTGATTGCTTCTCTCCCGGAGTGTCTGACGGTGGTTGGGGATGACTTTAATACGGTTTTGCAGCCCTCGCGTGACACGACAGGCGCCCCCTCGGCTTCCCGGTTGTCCTCTGCAAAGCAATTATCGGACTGGTCCTCCGCCCTGGGCCTATGTGATGCCTGGAGGGTGTGGAACCCCCGTAGGGAATAATACACACACACCTCAGCGGCTCACCACACGCACTCCCGTATTGATCTGCTTCTACTACCTGCCATAGATTGTCAGTTGATGTCCGGGGCCGCGATCTTACCGAGGAGCATCTCCGATCACTCCCCTGTCTCTCTCCGCTTCGGTACCCCCACTAGTGGCACTCGCACGGTATGGCGGATGAATGCCTGGTTCCTGCAGGATGCGACTCTTGTTGAGTCCCTCGGGCAGGAACTGAAACACTACTTCACCGCCAATGTGGGCTCGGTCTCCTCGCCTGGGACCCTGTGGGAGGCCGGCAAGGCCGTGATCCAAGGGGTGGGTAGAGGTATTGTTCACGCGAAGCGTATGGAGCAATCCGCCCTGCTGGCTCGGATGGAAGCTCAGGCGGTGCGGCTGGAAGGCACCCAAACTGCTCACGATGATGCCGATTCTACTCATCAGCTTACTTTGATCCGGGACGTGATCTGCCAGCTGTCATTGGAGTCCGCCAAAATGCTTTGGCACTCCTTGGTAGCGCGTGTATGGATAGGGCGATAAAAGTGGCAAACTGTTGCATAATTTGGTGTCCTATCCCAGGGCCAACCGTATTATTCAGGAGATCTGGGGTGAAGGGGGGATCCACGCATCACCTACCTGGCCATTGCTTACACATTCGCGGACTACTATGCGAAGCTCTACAAGGCCAGAGCTCCCCAATCATCCCTGGTGGCCCTATTGGCTGATACCGGGACTCACCCTGACGGATTCTGAATCTCTCGACCGTCCTATCTCAGCGGAAGAGATACAGGGGGCTATCTCACTGTTGCGCTCTGGCAAAACACCCGGGCCGGATGGTTATCCCCAGGAGTATTATGCGACCTACCGGGACACCCTGGTTCCGCACTTGCTAGAGCTCTTCAACCATGTCATTGAGATGGGGTCATTCCCCCGGAGATGGACGTGGCCACCAGTGTGGTCCTCCCCAAAACGCAGCCGCCTTCCCTTGCCTGCGCGGATTACCGCCCTATCTCCCTCATTAATACAGATATCAAAATCTTCGCCATGATGGCAGCCCAGAGACTTTGCCCCCTCTTACAGACGCTGGTACACCCGGATCAATGCGGCTTTATGCCCGCCCGGGACACTAGGCACTGCATTCGCCGCCTTCACCTCGCCCTGGCCCACCGTAATCGTCTCACCCCATATCTGGCCCTGCTCTTCCTAGACTTCGAGAAAGCCTTCGATACGGTGGACTGGGATTATCTGGCGGAGGTGCTGGAGAGGATGGGTCTCGGTCCCGCGTTCTGACGTCTCATCTGGGTCCTGTACTCTGCGCCTCGGGCCAGAGTCCTAATCAATGGCGTGCTCTCTGAGCCATTCCCTATAAGGAGGGGCACTCGCCAGGGCTGTCCGCTTTCCCCGCTTCTCTTTGCCCTGGCTATGGAGCCCTTGGCGTGCCTCATCCGGCAAGCCCCCCTCATCCGGGGTTGGACCTGGGATCAGACCCAGACGGATAAAATAGCCTTGTACGTGGACAACGTTCTCTTCTTGGCTGATCCAGAGGGTTCCGGCCCGAGATGTCTGCAAGCCCTCGAGGCCTTTGACCGTGTTTCAGGGCTTCAGCTCAACTCGGCAAAATCCACGTTGGTCCCCCTGCACCCCTCGCGTGCGTGCTTCGACTGGCAAACAACCATCCCCCTGCGCAGGCAGTCATCCAAATACCTGGGGGTATGGATTGCTCTGCATCCGGAGCTTGAATGGGCCTTGAATATCACACCTTTAGTTGCTAGGGCAAAGGCAGACCTCAGGAAGTGGCAATCTCTTCCTCTCAACCCTCTTGGAAGAAGTGCCCTTTTTAAAATGATGATCCTCCCCCGCATCTTATACATCCTACAGAATGTTACCCTGTACCTCCCGGGGAGTTGGTTCCGGGAGTTGTACGGGGTCCTTACTCGCTTCCTATGGGGAGGGAAGAGGCCGCAGTTGTCTCTGGTGCACTGCCGCATACCGCCATACGACGGGGGTATGGGGGTGACTAGTCTTCACCTCTACTACCTCGCCACTTGGTTCATCGTGATCCACGATTGGTTCGCGGGCGGCTGGTCCGACCCGGCGTACAGAGTGGAACTCCGGGCACTGGAGTTTCCTCAGCTTCAAGCCTACCTGTACGGGAGCCCAGTGCCCCAGGATCTTCCCCCAGTCACCAGGGTGGTGTTCGTGGCTTGGCGAGCCACGCTGCGGCATGTGGGGTGGGACCGGAAACTGACCAGGCAGACGCCCCTGTGGAGTGGGACGTGGCTCGCGGAGGTCTCTTCGCTCCAAGAGTTTCGCAAGTGGGACGTCGTAGGGATTTCGCTCCTGGGAGACATTTGGGTGGGGGACTATGTCCGATCATTTACAGACCTACAGCACAGGCCTTCCCTCCAATCTTCCCAATTCTATAGGTACTTACAGATCCGACACGCCCTCCAGGTCCATTTCCCCTCCCCCACATCCCTCCCTGAATTCAGCCCCCTGGAGGCCCAAGTAATGATGGGAAAACTGGGCAGAGGGGGGGGGGGGTATCGCGGATCAATCGCTCCCTAGTCAACAATGGCCCTGCGACCCTCGACCACCTTCGCGCTCGCTGGGAGGGGTGGTTGGGGCCCCTGGAGGAGGCGGATTGGAGGGACGCCCTGATGGCCCCTAAGCTGCTGACGACCTCCTCCAACCTCGGCTAGTCCAGCTCTTCTACCTCCATGCGGCGTACCTCACCCCCGCGCGCTTGTACAGAGCTCGCTTGCGGCCCTCCCCTTCCTGTGCATGCTGTCATCAAGCCCAGGACGATTTCTACCACATGGTATGGCAATGTCCGGCCCTCACGCCCTTTTGGGCGGGGGTGAAGCTTGAGTTCACACAGGCCCTTGGGTGAGAGATACCCCATAATCCGCTGTGCTTGCTCCTGGGGGTGTTTGACGGCCTAGACGGCTCCCGGGCGGATAAAAGGCTTTTGGGCACAGCTTTGGCAGTGGCGAAGAGGGACATCGCGGCACTCTGGTCCCAAGCTACACCCCCATCAGTTCGGAGATGGAGAAGATGGGTGGACTGGTGCGGTACCCAGGAAGAGCCTCTTTTCGAGGCCAGAGGTTGCCCTGAACTCTTTGGCAGGATCTGGGGCTAATGGTTTCATATGTTGCGGGCATGAGGTTGCACTGTTTCCCTTACAGGTGAATGTTGATCGGCTGGTGGTCCACCTACCACAAGACCTTTTTGTAGATCTCTGTCATTCTCAAGAACTGTACTGTGCGTATTTATTGTGTCTGCCTTGTTGCCAATGAATTTGTTGCTGTCCTTTAAATCCAATAAATTTGATTATACAAAAAAAACTACTCAAGTATAATCCATGTTTTTTTAGCGGTGCTATATGTTCTGCAGACTTTCGCAAAATCACGTAAATGCGTAGAATGGTTAAATGCAAGTACTGTATTTATGTGGACATTTGATTTAAATATATTGTTGTATGAACTGTGGGAACAAATAAGTAGGCTTAAACACAAAGGATTTTAAGAACTTTAATTTAAAGAAATAAGGTTTGGCATGGCCAAACGTGGCACATCATGAATTATTGAAATCATATTAATTAATTACTAGCTTTTATTGCAAGCAATAACTTACAAACCCTCCAGAAATGAACAAATGCCCTCTTCAATTCTCATGAAAAAAGTATAGAACAAGGAGGGACTTGACGACCTACTAATAATGGGTGCGTCTGAATATTTATCTTCAGGGTGCTGCCAGGTTATTAAATAAATGAGGGCTTAGGACGCACCCCTGGAGTAATCCTGGCAGAAGGCGAAAAACAGTTTTTTGGTAGGCTCCTCTTCCTGATGCGCACAGAGTGAGTATAAACACAAAGACCACTCCCGACCTGCACCTGTTGATTGTTCCCATTTATTGCATGAATCCCACCCGTGCACTGGATTCAAACCAAGACTAGAGTGACCATGATTTTGCCTGTTGCATCCAACATTAATGTGAGACGGTTGTTAACTATTGATACTTTTTTTTTAACTACCAAAGCCATAATACAGGGCCTTCCACAGGCTAAATTTTCTATAACATTTTTATTTGCATATTTTAAAGAGACAGAGGAACTTTACAAACGTGTCCTCGAGCATTTTACAGTAGTTATAAGAAACAGCGACAAATTTAAGGAATGGTGTGGTATAATAGCGCACCAGCCACAAAAACACTACTAATGCAGGCTTCTTTAGAGGGACAATGGTTTTGTATAGACGTTGGAGTTTAGCTTTACTAGGAGTGAGGGGGTCATTTGTGGGCTCATGCTCCAACTCTAAGCTTTAAAACGCTGAGTTGCATGAAATGTAAGTAAATCTGCCCCAAAGCCCAGTGCAGTAACCAGCTAAGCAGACTATAATCATAAGAAATACCATAAACGGGGCCGGCAAAGCTGTTCAAAGCTGCCAGTGACTGAAAAATCATAACGTTTAGTTTACGTATCTATGTCTCTCACACCTTATCAACCACCACACTGCTACATGCTGCAACCCCAACATGATAACCGCACCTCAGTGGTCATCACGCACAACATGAAAACACTTCATACATGGATCACAAAACAAAGACAGCACACACACCACCACACACCACCCTATAGGCTGCAGATTGCTGCCAATGTAGGTAAGCCTTTCTTTGCCATTTGTATAAGCACTATACAAATGGGCAATACAATACAATATTCATCATGTTCATAATAAAGATTTGTTTTGATCCTGCTTAAAATCTTTGTTTGCATCACACTTCAGAATTATTAAACAAAATGCACAACATTTGTGTTTTCTTGCTGCATAAATTAGTCGACACTGCCACAGAATTTAAGCCTCAACTGCTGCCTAATTCCAGTGGCCCGGTCTATACCGTAGACAGATTGGCACAGAGTTCATTTTAGACAATCCTCTCACTTTCCAAAGGAAGAAAAGTAAACAACATTTTCATGTTAAGTGAAGCCATTTTAGTCAGAAGACAGCCTGACATTAAAAATGTCTTGCAACACACAGCAAATGTAACAAGATAACAAGCATTTGCAATGCAACAGGTCTCGCATTTACGCGAGTTTCCGCTATTGGCATTGTAAATGACAATGTCTTTTATTTATCTTTTGGTTTTTGAAACATAAATAAAACGCATTGTCTTTTACAATGCCAATAGCTTAAACTTGCGTAAATGCGAGAACTATTGCATTGTATTTGCTTGTTTAACAAGGAAGGAATTCTAGAGTTTGGCTGCTTCCAACTAGAAGGTAGATCCGCTACAGATTACTTATTAAATGGTGGCATGAAGATCTGAGGGGTAAGTCTGGAACATAGAGCTCTGTTTTGTCTGTATTGCTTTATTTTATTAGTATTTTCCCAGGGGGACTCTGAGGACAATGCCTTCAACACTGATGTCTAGCTCCTGGTAGCCAGTGAAGTGCTTGCGGGATTGGTGTCTGTCATGTGTTTCCTGAGGCGAAAGCAGAGTACGAGTCTTGCTGCGGCATTCTGAATTTGTTTTACATTTATTTTACCATGATGAAACAGGGCGCTCCGAATATAGGCTATCGGCATTATCAAGTTTCGGAGTTCAAGTAAGAAAAAAAAAGGATGAGGAGGGAGGAAAAAAAGAAAAAAGGATGAAAAAGAAGAAAACAAAGAAAGGAAGGAGAAAGATACTGCTTTTGTCTCTAGTTCAATCCACGGATCTCCCCAGGTTTGTGATTTTGTTGGCGGCTCAGAGTTTTTTCCAATATCTGCGAATGCACGTCGGTTGCACTGGGTGTTGGTCAGTGGCTGCACACACTGCACCCTGCACACGGAGAATACAAAGGGAACACAGCCTTCATGCATCCATCTAAACTGTGAGTATGCCTGTTTACCCCTCTCTGTGTGTACCCCAATGTACCCCTGAGTGATCTATGTCCTATGTACCCATATATGTACCTCCTGGTGTGCACCCCATGTCTTTGTGTGCCTGCACTGCATTGTCTCGGCACACAGTGAATACAAAATGGATTACAACCTTCAGATTTTCTTCGGGGATAAGTACATGCCCGTGTACTTATCCCGTTGTGTTCTTCCCGGCCATCTCCATGTCTGTCAGCTGATCCTCTCCCTGACCAACGACCCCGCCGCCGCCAGAGCCAACCTCCACGAAGGGATGAAAGACGTAGCCGAGTGGATGATGACCAGCCGCCTGAAACTGAACTCAGACAAGACGGAAGTCCTCATCCTGGGCTCCTCGTCCTCCGCCTGGGACGACTCCTGGTGGCCCCCCGCCCTGGGCACCGCACCCAAACCGACAGACCACGCACGAAACCTGGGCTTCATCCTGGACTCCTCCCTCTCCATGACCAGACAAGTCAACGCCGTCTCCTCGTCCTGCTTCAACATCCTGCGCATGCTACGAAAGATCTTCCGATGGATCCCCACCGAGACCAGAAAGACGGTCACCCAGGCCCTTGTCACCAGCCGACTGGACTACGGCAACGCCCTCTACGCCGGAACCACCGCCAAGCTCCAGAAGAGACTCCAGCGGGTCCAGAACGCCTCAGCCAGACTCATCCTCGACACCCCCCGAAGCAGCCACATCTCCGGACATCTGAGAGACCTGCACTGGCTCCCCGTCAACAAGAGAATCACCTTCCGTCTCCTCACCCACGCACACAAAGCCCTACACGACCAAGGCCCGAGCTACCTCAACAACCGCCTCAACTCCCACGCGCTATCTCCGATCAACCAGCCACGCCCTCGCCGCCGTCCCCCGCATCCGAAGAGCGACAACTGGAGGAAGGTCCTTCTCCTACCTGGCCGCCAAGACCTGGAACTCCCTCCCGACCGACCTGCGCCTGACCCAAGACCACCTCCCCTTCAGGAAGAAGCTCAAGATCTGGCTGTTCGAGCAGTAGCGGCACCCCCCCCCCCCTCCCCTCCCCCTAGCGCCTTGAGACCCTCCGGGTGAGTAGTGCGCTTTAGAAATGGCTTGATTGATTGATTGTATGTGTCATGACTAACAATGCGTGACTCCCATCTATGCGTACGTCCAGAGTGTACCCGCGTTTGTAACCCTTTGTGTTTTTACCCAAGTTAGCATGTACACACTCCTTGCATGTACCTCATATGTATGAATTCTTTGCTTATCCTTCCTGTTTACATGTCTTTTCTAGCTTAGTGTGAGTGTGCCCCATTTTGTATATTCTCACCTCGGCTGTCGCTCCCCGGGACTGGGGGCAACGTTTAGTAGTAGTCAAATGTTGTATGTTGGGGTAGGGGTTTGGTTCTTGTTTGCAGCAGCTGGCTGTGATGGAAATGCGGGTACGTGGTTCCATCTGACGTGCACACGCTTTTGAAAATGAATAGCCCAGTACAAAGTTAAGGGTACTACTCTCTAGTAAACATAGCTGAGCAACCATGACCAAGAGCAGGCGGCTGCATACACGGTGCTGTTCACAATGCTTGATACAGTCTGGCAATGACAACACTGCTAGGTACACTCTGCTCACGCGCTTTTTCTGGGTGCACTTTGCATATAAACCGTCCTAGCGCTCACACTGCTTAGATGTGATTCATTTGATTTATTTCTTGAACAGCGCTAAGTTCATGCCACGGGACATCCTAGGGCTGATTTAGACAGTTGAAATAAACCACAAAATATTGATTCGTAAAATATAATGCATTTAAGTAAAAACTCCTGAGAGAATACTTATGTTCTCAGAGTTTCCTAAACGAAAAAAATATTTCCAATGCCATAGGTCTCGTATTTAAATGCGAGACCTATGGCATTGCAATCAAGCGGCCCCCACAGTCTCAATAAAGAAAAACTACACATACTGTGTAACAACCAAGTAAAGGGGCCAGTAACCATGGGAGGATACAAATGACGACATGGCGGTACTAAGGAGGGACTAACAAGCCTATTAAGGAATCAAACGCTAGCATTTACGAAGGACAAAGACACAAGCCAATGAAAAATATGGGCGGTGGAGTGGGCTGGGCTTCTCTCCCATACTGAACTACAACAGATCATCCCCAGAGCAGCGCTTGCGCACTGGCTCAGACTCGACCTAAAAACAACACTTTGAGGGATTTTTATTGCTCATTCACCTTTGAACTCCTTCACCTCTAAAGTGTGCCAGCTGCCACTCTCCTTTGGGGGGGACAAAGATTATTCTGGGCTGGCCTGGCCCTCAATTGTCTCCCGTGGCTAAGGCCCTGCTCACTGTGGCAGACGTAAAATGAGTGGAAATTGAGACAGTGAAGAATTATTGAGCTATCATTTGAACAAGAAGGATATCAGGTGACTGAAAGAATGGCTAGGGGATTTGAGGGCAGCTGAATCAAAATCAATCAAGCAACTTTTCAAAGTCCTTCAGCAGCACTTTAAGCTTTTGAGGTGCTAGCACGCAAACCAAAATTACATGCTACGTAGGAGCGTTTTAAAGATGACTGAACTTTTCTGTCAATCGGATCTGCCAAGGTAGTCTTCAGCTGCTAAGGAAGATTCCAAGGTCATTAAAGTCAAAATAGCATTGACTTTCAGAATTTGTGGAAATTGTTCATGAACTTGTTCTAATGATATCTCTGGTTAAAAAAACAGGGAGTATTCTGCATATCAACATCCTTCCACTCTTTTGTAATTAACTCCTTTATAACATCATGGAAAGGGAGATCATCAACAGTAGAAGCTTAGAACCCATCCTCTGTAAGGGTTTTGGGAACAAAATCAAGGACTTCCCTTATGTGCGTCATGATGTCCGAAAAAATCTTTCCTTGGACGTATTTCCCCTTAAGGGAAACATCCTGGCCATCATCAGTGTCACATTACTGTTGCTTGGCATGTGGGTCATTAAAAGCATCCTTCACTTCCTGGTTGATCATTGCTTGGAGGTCTGATTTAGATATCTGTAATAAATCCTCCCCCTCCTTCATTGATTACACATGCCGCCAATTCTGAGCTTCTTTGTCCCAGCAAGTCCTGGAGACCCTTCTTGAGAGGCAACTGCCATGATATGGACGTGAATTGTTCTGATACCAGAAATCAGGAAATGACAAGTGCTAGAAGCCACTTCCTATTTATCCAGTAGCCAAATCACCAAATCTCGATTCTTACGAGACTTGGTTGCTTGAAGATACGGCGTGCTGCCTTCCATGTGCTGACGATGCAAAATAGAACTCGCCGCGGTGTCAGAGTCCCGCCAAAATGACCAGCACCTGAACGGCCCATCCGCAGCACGCTCATAAAAGTTCCCCCCTCAGCCATGTAGATGAGCGGGGAACGCAGCTGTAGGTGGAATACAATGGAAACCACCACTAACAGCGATAAGTTTTTACAAAAGAACCTGCATAACTCACCTGACAAGGCATACACAGAATATGCATAACTTTTAAAATAAATAACACAAGCGGATGTCTTACCTGTTCTGGACAGACTGCCAGACTGAATATTCTTTATTGTTTTAGTTAATTAAAAGCAGAACAATAGACCAATAATACTAAGTGTATTACAACAAACAAAATATACATATTAAAAGTTTTGATTTACAATGATACAGTATAACGAAAGGAAGAGGTATATAGTCAGGTTTATGCAACATGATCTTAAAGGTGCTATTGTGCTTTTCCCCTCAGTCTATGTCTTAGTAATTTCTCATTCAAAAGTAAGAACTTCACTGAGTTACAATTAAACTTTGGGTCATTCGGACAGGAACACAACAGCGAACATTCCACAAAATAGAAAAAGGATTAGTATGTGGATGGACTTTCTGGGGGCAGGGCGCCTTCACTGTGTTACGACTGGGATGAAGAGGACTAATAATGGGATAATTAAAGAAAAGCTGGGGGGGCGTGGCTTGAGAGCTGAGCATGGCGGACGTGCCTCGGGTGAGCTCCGATAGCCTGAGCCCGTTTTCCCTTGATCCACCGTACATCCTGACCCCAGTTACCGCCTACACCGGGAGAGGCGTGGGGCGACTACCGGCAATCCCGTTCCAGCTTGAATCGGGCAACCGAAAACGGATTTGGCCCGGTGCAGACGTGGCTGCGGCTTAGAGGAGGCGGTGGCTGGGCGCGCTGCGGACCACGGCCGTGCTTGCCCGAGAAGGCGTGGTTCGGCGGCAGCATAACTTGGGGGAAGTGACTGATAGACAGATATTTCTCTATCTGTGTTTTTAGCCCTCACGAATACCTTAAGTAGATTCCTCTTAGAGCAGGTGAGATCACTAAAACATCACCAGTGGGTGCATGGTGAAGGGTCAAATCTTTGTAACACTGATTTTAACATTATCACTTTAACCTACAGAAAATCCAGTACGAAGAGAAGCATAGTATAGAGAGAAGCATTGCCTGACCACTCTTCAAGAGACTGTGTAAACCCCGTGGAAGACCTCGCAATTTAACCCACAATCCGACTGAAACGTGTAAGCAGTGAGGTGCAGTGCTTTGGTGCCATACATAAATTACTTGAACGTTATGACACCGATAACCGCAGGGGAACATATCAAAATAATTGGACATTCTCAGACACCATGCAATCTGGGACACCAGGCTCTATAGTCTCAATGTAAAAATGGTTTACTGGAAAACATTGTTGAACTCTGCAATAGTCAAAATGATGTTAAACTATAACTATAATCCATGTTTTTTTATCGGTGCTATATGTTCTGCAGACTTTCGCAAAATCACGTCGATGTGTAGAATGGTTAAATGCAAGTACTGTATTTATGTGGGCATTTGATTTAAATGCATTGTTGTATGAACTGTGGGAACAAATAAGTAGGCTTAAAGACTAAAAGGATTTTAAGAACTTTAATTTAAAGAAATAAGGTTTGGCATGGCCAAAAGTTGCACGTCATGAATTATCGAAATCATATTAATTAACTACTAGCTTTTATTGCAAGCAATAACTTACAAACCCTCCAGAACTGAACAAATGCCCTCTTCAATTCACATGAAAGAAGTATAGAACAAGGAGGGACTTGACGACCTACTAATAATGGGTGCGTCTGAATATATATCTTCAGGGTGCTGCCAGGTTATTAAATAAATGAGGGCTTAGGACGCACCCCTGGAGTAATCCTGGCAGAAGGCGAAAAACCGTTTTTTGGTAGGCTCCTCTTCCTGATGCGCACAGAGTGAGTACAAAGACCGCTCCCGACCTGCACCTGTTGATTGTTCCCATTTATTGCATGAATCCCACCCGTGCACTGTATTCAAACCAAGAGTAGATTGACCATGATTTTGCCTGTTGCATCCAACATTAATGTGAGACGGTAGCTGCTTCTCAGCATCTAATCGCCCTTGTTAACTATTGATACTTTGTTTTACCTACCAAAGCCATAATACAGGGCCTTCCACAGGCTAAATTTTCTATAACATTTTTATTTGCATATTTTAAAGAGACAGAGGAACTTTACAAACGTGTCCTCGAGCATTTTACAGTAGTTATAAGAAACAGCGACAAATTTAAGGAATGTTGTGGTATAATAGTGCAACAGCCACAAAAACACTACTAATGCAGGCTTCTTTAGAGGGACAATGGTTTTGTATAGACGTTGGAGTTTAGCTTTACTAGGAGTGAGGGGGTCATTTGTGGGCTCATGCTCCAACTCTAAGCTTTAAAACGCTGAGTTGCATGAAATGTAAGTAAATCTGCCCCAAAGCCCAGTGCAGTAACCAGCTAAGCAGACTATAATCATAAGAAATACCATAAACGGGGCCGGCAAAGCTGTTCAAAGCTGCCAGTGACTGAAAAATCATAACGTATAGTTTACGTATCTATGTCTCTCACACCTTATCAACCACCACACTGCTACATGCTGCAACCCCAACATGATAACCGCACCTCAGTGGTCATCACGCACAACATGAAAACTCTTCATACATGGATCACAAAACAAAGACAACACACACACCACCACACACCACCCTATAGGCTGCAGATTGCTGCCAATGTAGGTAAGCCCTTCTGTGCCATTTGTGTAAGCTCTATACAAATGGGCAATACAATACAATATTCATCACGTTCATCAAGATTTGTTTTGATCCTGCTTAAAATCTTTGTTTGCATCACACTTCAGAATTATTAAACAAAATGCACAACATTTGTGTTTTCTTGCTGCATAAATTAGTCAACACTGCCACAGAATTTAAGCCTCAGCTGCTGCCTAATTCCAGTGGCCCGTTTTATACTGTAGACAGATTGTCACAGAGTTCACTTTAGACAAACCTTTCACTTTCCAAAGGAAGAAAAGTAAACAACATTTTCATGTTAAGTGAAGCCATTTTAGTCAGAAGACAGCCTGACATTAAAAATGTCTTGCAACACACAGCAAATGTAACAAGATAACAAGCATTTGCAATGCAACAGGTCTCGCATTTACGCGAGTTTCCGCTATTGGCATTGTAAATGACAATGTCTTTTATTTATCTTTTGGTTTTTGAAACATAAATAAAACGCATTGTCTTTTACAATGCCAATAGCTTAAACTTGTGTAAATGTGAGACCTATTGCATTGTATTTGCCTGTTTAACAAGGAAGGAATTCTAGAGTTTGGCTGCTTCCAACTAGAAGGTAGATCCGCTACAGATTACTTATTGAATGGCGGCATGAAGATCTGAGGGGTGAGTCTGGAACATAGAGCTCTGTTTTGTCTGTATTGCTTTAGTTTATTAGTATTTTCCCAGGGGGACTCTGAGGACAATGCCTTCAACACTGATGTCTAGCTCCTGGTAGCCAGTGAAGTGCTTGCGGGATTGGTGTCTGTCATGCGTTTCCTGAGGTGAAAGCAGAGTACGAGTCTTGCTGCGGCGTGCTGAATTTGTTTTACATTTATTTTACTTTACCATGATGAAACAGGGCGCTCCGAATACAGGCTATCGGCATAATCAAGTTTCGGACTTCAAGTAAGAAAAAAAAAGGATGAGGAGGGAGGAAAAAAAGAAAAAAGGATGAAAAAGAAGAAAACAAAGAAAGGAAGGAGAAAGATACTGCTTTTGTCTCTAGTTCAATCCACGGATCTCCCCAGGTTTGTGATTTTGCTGGCGGCTCAGAGTTTTTTCCAATATCTGGGAATGCACGTCGGTTGCACTGGGTGGTGGTCAGTGGCTGCACACACTGCACCCTGCACACGGAGAATACAAAGGGAACACAACCTTCATGCATCCGTCTAAACTGTGAGTATGCCTGTTTACCCCTCTCTGTGTGTACCCCAATGTACCCCTGAGTGATCTATGTCCTACGTACCCATATATGTACCTCCTTGTGTGCACCCCATGTCTTTGTGTGCCTGCCCTGCATTGTCTCGGCACACAGTGAATACAAAATGGATTACAACCTTCAGATATTCTTCGGGGATAAGTACATGCCCGTGTACTTATCCTGCTGTGTTCTCCATCTCCATGTCTGTCACCTGTATGTGTCATGACTAACAATGCGTGACTCCCATCTATGCGTACGTCCAGAGTGTACCCGCGTTTGTAACCCTTTGTGTTTTTACCCAAGTTAGCATGTACACACTCCTTGCATGTACCTCATATGTATGAATTCTTTGCTTATCCTTCCTGTTTACATGTCTTTTCTAGCTTAGTGTGAGTGTGCCCCATTTTGTATATTCTCACCTCGGCTGTCGCTCCCCGGGACTGGGGGCAACCTTTAGTAGTAGTCAAATGTTGTATGTTGGGGTAGGGGTTTGGTTCTTGTTTGCAGCAGCTGGCTGTGATGGAAATGCGGGTACGTGGTTCCATCTGACGTGCACACGCTTTTGAAAATTAATAGCCCAGTACAAAGTTCAGGGTACTACTCTCTAGTAAACATAGCTGAGCAACCATGACCAAGAGCAGGCGGCTGCATACACGGTGCTGTTCACAATGCTTGATACAGTCTGGCAATGACAACACTGCTAGGTACACTCTGCTCACGCGCTTTTTCTGGGTGCACTTTGCATATAAACCGTCCTAGCGCTCACACTGCTTAGATGTGATTCATTTGATTTATTTCTTGAACAGCGCTAAGTTCATGCCACGGGACATCCTAGGGCTGATTTAGACAGTTGAAATAAACCACAAAATATTGATTCGTAAAATATAATGCATTTAAGTAAAAACTCCTGAGAGAATACTTATGTTCTCAGAGTTTCCTAAACGAAAAAAATATTTCCAATGCCATAGGTCTCGTATTTAAATGCGAGACCTATGGCATTGCAATCAAGCGGCCCCCACAGTCTCAATAAAGAAAAACTACACATACTGTGTAACAACCAAGTAAAGGGGCCAGTAACCATGGGAGGATACAAATGACGATATGGCGGTACTAAGGAGGGACTAACAAGCCTATTAAGGAATCAAACGCTAGCATTTACGAAGGACAAAGACACAAGCCAATGAAAAATATGGGCGGTGGAGTGGGCTGGGCTTCTCTCCCATACTGAACTACAACAGATCATCCCCAGAGCAGCGCTTGCGCACTGGCTCAGACTCGACCTAAAAACAACACTTTGAGGGATTTTTATTGCTCATTCACCTTTTGAACTCCTTCACCTCTAAAGTGTGCCAGCTGCCACTCTCCTTTGGGGGGGACAAAGATTATTCTGGGCTGGCCTGGCCCTCAATTGTCTCCCGTGGCTAAGGCCCTGCTCACTGTGGCCGACGTAAAATGAGTGGAAATTGAGACAGTGAAGAATTATTGAGCTATCATTTGAACGAGAAGGATATCAGGTGACTGAAAGAATGGCTAGGGGATTTGAGGGCAGCTTAATCAAAATCAATCAAGCAACTTTTCAAAGTCCTTCAGCAGCACTTTAAGCTTTTGAGGTGCTAGCACGCAAACCAAAATTACATGCTACGTAGGAGCGTTTTAAAGATGACTGAACTTTTCTGTCAATCGGATCTGCCAAGGTAGTCTTCAGCTGCTAAGGAAGATTCCAAGGTCATTAAAGTCAAAATAGCATTGACTTTAAGAATTTGTGGAAATTGTTCTAATGATATCTCTGGTTAAAAAAACAGGGAGTATTCTGCATATCAACATCCTTCCACTCTTTTGTAATTAACTCCTTTATAACATCATGGAAAGGGAGATCTTCAACAGTAGAAGCTTAGAACCCATCCTCTGTAAGGGTTTTGGGAACAAAATCAAGGACTTCCCTTATGTGCGTCATGATGTCCGAAAAAATCTTTCCTTGGACGTATTTCCCCTTAAGGGAAACATCCTGGCCATCATCAGTGTCACATTACTGTTGCTTGGCATGTGGGTCATTAAAAGCATCCTTCACTTCCTGGTTGATCATTGCTTGGAGGTCTGATTTAGATATCTGTAATAAATCCTCCTCCTCCTTCATTGATTACACATGCCGCCAATTCTGAGCTTCTTTGTCCCAGCAAGTCCTGGAGACCCTTCTTGAGAGGCAACTGCCATGATATGGACGTGAATTGTTCTGATACCAGAAATCAGGAAATGACAAGTGCTAGAAGCCACTTCCTATTTATCCAGTAGCCAAATCACCAAATCTCGATTCTTACGAGACTTGGTTGCTTGAAGATACGGCGTGCTGCCTTCCATGTGCTGACGATGCAAAATAGAACTCGCCGCGGTGTCAGAGTCCCGCCAAAATGACCAGCACCTGAACGGCCCATCCGCAGCACGCTCATAAAATTTCCCCCCTCAGCCATATAGATGAGCGGGGAACGCAGCTGTAGGTGGAATACAATGGATACCACCACCAACAGCGATAAGTTTTTACAGAAGAACCTGCATAACTCACCTGACAAGGCATACACAGAATATGCATAACTTTTAAAAAAAATAACACAAGCGGATGTCTTACCTGTTCTGGACAGACCGCCAGACTGAATATTCTTTATTGTTTTAGTTAATTAAAAGCATAAGAATATACCAATAAAACTAAGTGTATTACAACAAACTAAATATGCATATTAAAAGTTTTGATTTACAATGATACAGTAAAATGAAAGGAAGAGGTATATAGTCAGGTTTGTGCAACATGATCTTAAAGGTGCTATTGTGCTTTTCCCCTCAGTCTATGTCTTAGTAATTTCTCATTCAAAAGTAAGAACTTTACCGAGTTACAATTAAACTGTGGGTCATTCGGACAGGAACACAACAGCAAATATTCCACAAAAATAGAAAAAGGATTAGTATGTGGATGGACTTTCTGGGGGCAGGGCGCCTTCACTGTGTTACGACTTTGATGAAGAGGACTCATAATGGGATAATTAAAGAAAGGCAGGGGGGCGTGGCTTGGGAGCTGAGCATGGCGGACTTGCCTCGGGTGAGCTCCGATAGCCTGAGCCCGTTTCCCTTGATCCACCGTACATCCTGACCCCAGTTACCGCCTACACCGGGAGAGGCGTGGGGCGACTACCGGCAATCCCGTTCCAGCTTGAATCGGGCAACCGAAAACGGATTTGGCCCGGGCCCGGTGCAGACGTGGCTGCGGCTTAGAGGAGGCGGTGGCTGGGCGCGCTGCGGACCACGGCCGTGCTTGCCCGAGAAGGCGTGGTTCGGCGGCAGCATAACTTGGGGGAAGTGACTGATAGACAGATATTTCTCTATCTGTGTTTTTAGCCCTCATGAATACCTTAAGTAGATTCCTCTTAGAGCAGGTGAGATCACTAAAACATCACCAGTGGGTGCATGGTGAAGGGTCAAATCTTTGTAACACTGATTTTAACATTATTATCACTTTAACCTACAGAAATTCCAGTACGAAGAGAAGCATAGTATAGTGAGAAGCATTGCCTGACCACTCTTCAAGAGACTGTGTAAACCCCGTGGAAGACCTCGCAAGTTAACCCTCAATCAGACTGAAACGTGTAAGCAGTGAGGTGCAGTGCTTTGGTGCTATACATAAATTACTTGAACTTTATGACACCGATAACCACAGGGGAACATATCAAAATAAATGGACATTCTCCGACACCATTCAATCTGGGACACCAGGCTCTATAGTCTCAATGTAACAATGGTTTACTGGAAAACATTGTTGAACTCTGCAATGGTCAAAATGATGTTAAACTACTCAAGTATAATCCATGTTTTTTTATCGGTGCTATATGTTCTGCATACTTTCGCAAAATCACGTAAATGTGTAGAATGGTTAAATGAAAGTACTGTATTTATGTGGACATTTGATTTTAATGTATTGTTGTATGAACTGTGGGAACAAATAAGTAGGCTTAAACACTAAAAGGATTTTAAGAACTTTAATTTAAAGAAATAAGGTTTGGCATGGCCAAAAGTTGCACGTCATGAATTATTGAAATCATAATTAATTACTAGCTTTTATTGCAAGCAATAACTTACAAACCCTCCAGAACTGAACAAATGCCCTCTTCAATTCTCATGAAAGAAGTATAGAACAAGGAGGGACTTGACGACCTACTAATAATGGGTGCGTCTGAATATATATCTTCAGGGTGCTGCCAGGTTATTAAATAAATGAGGGCTTAGGACGCACCCCTGGAGTAATCCTGGCAGAAGGCGAAAACGTTTTTTGGTAGGCTCCTCTTCCTGATGCGCACACAGTGAGTATAAACACAAAGACCGCTCCCAACCTTGCAGATGTTCATTGTTCCCATTTATTGCATGAATCCCATCCGTGCTCTGGATTCAAACCAAGAGTAGATTGACCATTATTTTGCCTGTTGCATCCAACATTAATGTGAGACGGTAGCTGCTTGTCAGCATCTAATCGCCCTTTTTAACTATTGATACTTTTTTTTAACTACCAAAGCCATAATACATGGCCTTCCACAGGCTAAATTTTCTATAACATTTTTATTTGCATATTTTAAAGAGACAGAGGAACTTTACAAACGTGTCCTCGAGTATTTTACAGTAGTTATAAGAAACAGCGACAAATTTAAGGAAGGTGTGGTATAATAGGGCAACAGCCACAAAAACACTACTAATGCAGGCTTCTTTAGAGGGACAATGGTTTTGTATAGACGTTGGAGTTTAGCTTTACTAGGAGCGAGGGGGTCATTTTTGGGCTCATGCTCCAACTCTAAGCTTTAAAATTCTGAGTTGCATGAAATGTAAGTAAATCTGCCCCAAAGCCCAGTGCAGTAATCAGCTAAGCAGACTATAATCATAAGAAATACCATAAACGTGGCCGGCAAAGCTGTTCAAAGCTGCCAGTGACTGAAAAATCATAACGTATAGTTTACGTATCTATGTCTCTCACACCTTATCAACCACCACACTGCTACATGCTGCAACCCCAACATGATAACCGCACCTCAGTGGTCATCACGCACAACATGAAAACACTTCATACATTGGATCACAAAACAAAGACAACACACACACCACCACACACCACCCTATAGGCTGCAGATTGCTGCCAATGTAGGTAAGCCCTTCTGTGCCATTTGTATAAGCTCTATACAAATGGGCAATACAAAACAATATTCATCACGTTCATCATCAAGATTTGTTTTGATCCTGCTTAAAATCTTTGTTTCCATCACACTTCAGAATTAACCCCTTGTCTGCCCATGACGAGCTGGACTCGTCATGGAGCACAGTCGCGCTGTGCCCATGACGAGTCCAGCTCGTCATGAGGCATTCCCAGAGGGATTCCCTTTAATTGAAAATAGCCTCGGGAGCTGGGGAAGAGTTTCCCCAGCTCCCGAGGCCCCCCCCCCCCCTTAACTGTAATGACGATCGGCGCGCACGTCGCACCGACGTCTCAGCCCCCTGAGCACGTAGAAAGACGGGAGATGTACCGTTGGAAAGGGGAGAATCTCCCCTTTCCAATGGTACCCCTCCCCAGTGGATCCCTGCTTGGGGATCACCACAGGAGGGCGATCCCAAAGCAGGGATCCACCCACTAGACACCGGGGAGGGGGGAGCGGCCCCTTGGGCAAGGGCCTTTGCTCCCCCCAAATAATTTGGGCATTATTTAGACTTTTTGCCCCCCCTGGGGGGCAGATGGGGGCAGTGGCCCCCAATCTGCCCCCCCCCCCGGGGGGGCAAAAAGACCACTAGACACCAGGGAATTTTCAAAAAAATAAAAATAGGGGTGGGGGCTGCCCAAAACGGGCAGGCCCATGCCCCCACCCCACCCCCCAATAATCACAGTCTTTCTGCCCCCCCGGTGGCCAGATGGGGCATTGGCCCCTAATCTGCCCCTTCGGGGGGGCAGAAAGCCCACTATACACCAAGGATTTATTTTCAGTTTTTTTTAGGGTGGGGGCTGCCCGAAACAGGCACGCCAATGCCCCCACCCACCCACCACCATTACAGCCTTTCTGCCCCCCCTGGGGGGCAGATGGGGCATTGGCCCCCAATCTGCCCCCCCCGGGGACGCAAAACGACCACTAGACACCAGGGAATTGTAAAAAAAAAAAAAAATAGGGGTGGGGGCAGCCCAAAATGGGCAGGCCCATGCCCCCACCCCACCCCCCAATTATCACAGTCTTTCTGCCGCCCGGGGGGCAGATGGGGCATTGGCCCCTAATCTGCCCCTTCGGGGGGGGCAGATAGCCCACTATACACCAGGGATTTGTTTTCAGGTATTTTTTTGGGTGGAGGCTCCCCAAAACGGGCAGGCCCATGCCCCCACCCCACCCCCCAATTATCACAGTCTTTCTGCCCCCCCTGGGGGCAGATGGGGCATTGGCCCCTAATCTGCCCCTCCGGGGGGGCAGAAAGCCCACTAAACACCAGGGATTTTTTTGGCGCAATTGTTTTTAGGGTGTGGGCTGCCCGAAACGGGCACGCCAATGCCCCACCCTCCCCCCCACAAAAATGACAGTCTTTCTGCCTCCCAGGAGGCAGATGGGAGCTGTAGCCCCCAATCTGGCCCCCCCTGGGGGCGCAGAATGCCCACTAGAACCCATGGATTTTTTTGTTTTATTAGTGATGGGGTAGGGGCTCCCCAAAATGGGCATGACAATACCCCACCCCACCCCCAGAGAAATTCCAGTCTTTCTGCCCCCTCCCCGGGAGGGCAGATGGTGGCAGTGGCCCCTGATCTGCCCCCTGGGGGGGCAAAAAGCCCACTAGGCGTCAGCGTGTATGCAGGCTTTTTTTATGCGTGGGGGCTGCCCAAAATGGTCATACCAGTGCCCCCACCCCCACAAAAAATAGCCACAGTCTTTCTGCCCCTTTAGGGGCATATCCGGATGAAACCCCCTTCCCCGATTCCCCCTCAGGGCGGCAGAAAGGCCACTGGGCTCCGGATTTTTTTAGCAATGTGCATACCTGTGGATTTTGGGCCCTAGCGCAGTTGGCACGTAGGCAAACCTAGCAAACCTGTACATTCTTTAAAACTAGACACCGAGGGGAATCCTGGATGGGGTGACTTCACTGGCTCTCACCAGGTTCTGTTACCCAGAATCCATTGCAAACCTAAAAATGTGTCCAAAATAACACATTTTCCTCACATTTCTGTGGTGGAAAGTTCTGGAATCTGCATGGGTCCACAAAATTCCACCCACCTTGCTTTCCCCAAAGTCTTCAGAGAAAAATGGTACCTCACTTGCATGGGTAGGCCTAGTGCCCGCGTCAGGCAAGGGCCCAAAACCTATTGAGGAGACATCAAAATTACCTATCACAAAGCAACCTGGTTTTGCAAAGGGGGTCCTATGAGTTTTTGGCCCCGGGCTTGGCGCCCACCTAGGGAAACCTACCAAACCCACACATTTCTGAAAACTAGACACCAGGGGGATTCCAGTGAGGTATGGCTTGCGTGGATCCCCCAACGTTTCCTTACCCAAAATGCCCTGCAAACCTCAAATTTAGGCAAAAAATGCACCTTTTTCACACATTTTTGTGTGGGAAAGTTGTGGCATCAGCGGGCTGACACAAATTTCCTACCACCCAGCGTTCCCCCGGGTCTCCCTATAAAAACGGTGCCTCACTCGTGTGGGAGGGCCAAGTACCTGTGACAGGCAAGGGCCCACAACGTAGTGATGCGACATGAAAATTGCCTACCTCAAAACGACCTGGTTTTGCAACGGGGTCACCTGGGTTTTTGGCCCGGTGCTCGGCGGCCACCTATGGGAACCTACCAAACCCACACATTTCTGAAAACTAGACACCCGGGGGATTCCAGGGACGTATGGCTTGCGTTGATCCCCCAATGTTTCCTTACCCAGAATGCCCTGCAAACCTCAAATTTAGCTGTAAAAATCATCTTTTTCACACATTTTTGTGTGGGAAAGTTGTGGCATCACCGGGCTGACACAAAATTCCTACCACCCAGCGTTCCCCCAGGTCTCCCGATAAAAACGGTGCCTCACTCGTGTGGGCCCTTGCCTGTCGCGGGTACTTGGGCCTCCCACACGAGTGAGGCACCGTTTTTATCGGGAGACCCAGGGGAACGCTGGGTGGTAGGAAATTTGTGTCAGCCCGCTGATGCCACAACTTTCCCACACAAAAATGTGTGAAAAAGGTGAATTTTTTGCCTAAATTTGAGGTTTGCAGGGCATTCTGGGTAAGGAAACGTTGGGGGATCCACGCAAGCCATACCTCCCTGGAATCCCCCGGGTGTCTAGTTTTCAGAAATGTGTGGGTTTGGTAGGTTTCCCTAGGTGCCGGCAGAGCTAGGGTTAAAAAACTACAGCTAGGCACTTTGCCAAAAAAGGTTAATTTTTCACGGCGAAATTGAGGTGTGTCCACGATGCGTTTTGCGCCATTTCCTGTCGCGGGCACTAGGCCGACCCACACAAGTGAGGTACCATTTTTATCGGAAGACTTTGGGGAACACGGGGTGGGTGGAAATTTGTGGATCCACGCAGATTCCAGAACTTTCCACCACAGAAATGTGGGGAAAATTTGGTATTTTTGGCAATGTTTTAGGTTTGCAAGAGATTCTGGGTAGCAGAACCTGGTGGGAGGCAATCAAGTCACCCCATCCTGAATTCCTCTGGGTGTCTAGTTTTCAAAAATGTATAGGTTTGCTAGGTTTCCCTAGGTGTCGGCAGAGCTATGGTTCAAAAACTACAGCTAGGCACTATGCCAAAAATGGGTAATTTTTCACAGCGAAATTGAGGTGTTTCCACGTTGCATTTTGCGCCGTTTCCTGTCGCAGGCACTAGGCCGACCCACACAAGTGAGATACCATTTTTCTCTGAAGACTTTGGGGAACGCGGGGTGGGTGGAAATTTGTGGATCCACGCAGATTCCAGAACTTTCCACCAGAGAAATGTGGAGAAAATGTGGGTTTTTTGGCAATATTTTAGGTTTACAAGGGATTCTGGGTAACAGAACCTGGTGGGAGGCAGTCAAGTCACCCCATCCTGGATTCCCCTGGGTGTCTAGTTTTCAAAAATGTATAGGTTTGCTAGATTTCCCTAGGTGACGGCAGAGCTATGGTTCAAAAACTACAGCTAGGCACTTTGCCAAAAAAGGGTCATTTTTTGCTGTGAAATTGAGGTGTGTCCACGTTACGTTTTGCGCCGTTTCCTGTCGCGGGCACTAGGCCGACCCACACACGTGAGGTACCATTTTTCTCGGAAGACTTTGGGGAATGCGGGGTGGGTGGAAATTTGTGGATCCACGCAGATTCCAGAACTTTCCACCAGAGAAATGTGGGGGAAAAGTCTTTTTTTTGGCAATTTTTTAGGTTTGCAAGGAATTCGGTAACAGAACCTGGTGGGAGGCAGTCAAGTCACCCCATCCTGGATTCCCCTGGGTGTCTAGTTTTCAAAAATGTATAGGTTTGCTAGGTTTCCCTAGGTGCCGGCAGAGCTATGGTTCAAAAACTACAGCTAGGTACTTTGCCTAAAAAGGGTAATTTTTCACTACAAAATTGAGGTGTGTCCACGTTACGTTTTGCGCCGTTTCCTGTCGCGGGCACTAGGCTGACCCACACAAGTGAGGTACCTTTTTTCTCTGAAGACTTTGGGAAACGCGGGGTGGGTGGAAATTTGTGGATCCACGCAGATTCCAGAACTTTCCACCAGAGAAATGTGGGGAAAGTGCGTTTTTTTGGCAATTTTTTAGGTTTGCAAGGGATTCTGGGTAACAGAACCTGGTGGGAGGCAGTCAAGTCACCCCATCCTGGATTCCCCTGGGTGTCTAGTTTTCAAAAATGTATAGGTTTGCTAGGTTTCCCTAGGTGCCGGCAGAGCTATGGTTAAAAAACTACAGCTAGGTACTTTGCCTAAAAAGGGTAATTTTTCACTACAAAATTGAGGTGTGTCCACGTTACGTTTTGCGCCGTTTCCTGTCGCGGGCACTAGGCTGACCCACACAAGTGAGGTACCATTTTTCTCGGAAGACTTTGGGGAATGCGGGGTGGGTGGAAATTTGTGGATCCATGCAGATTCCAGAACTTTCCACCAGAGAAATGTGGGGAAAAAGTGTTTTTTTTGGCAATTTTTTAATTAGGTTTGCAAGGGATTCTGGGGAACAGAACCTGGTGGGAGGCAGTCAGGTCAACCCATCCTGGACTCCCCTGGGTGTCTAGTTTTCAAAAATGTATAGGTTTGCTAGGTTTCCCTAGGTGCCGGCAGAGCTAGGGTTAAAAAACGACAGCTAGGCACTTTGCTAAAAAAGGGTAATTTTGCATTGTGAAAATGTGGTGTGTTCACGTTGGGTTTTGAGCCATTTCCTGTCGTGGGCACTATGCCTACCCGTACAAGTGAGGTACCATTTTTATCGGGAGACTTAGGGTAATTCAGATTTGTAAAGGAACTGTTATTACCTATTGACTTTCGATGCATTTCTCCCTTCCAAATGAAAGACATTGTGTAAAAAAGAAGTCATTCTAAAAAATGAAGTATGAGTATTCCCAAATTCGGAAATGTGCAAATATCTACTGTTTCTAAACTCTATATTTTGTTCCCATTTCAGAAATACATAGGTGTCTTTCATACCGATTTTTCCATGTACACATTTTTACTGAATAATTACTATATACCCGGTACATAATAAAAAACCATTGCAAGTTTCTGCTCAGTTTTTGGCTCTGGGTTCGTCGGGTTCTTGGTGAACCTACAAGTCCTATATATCCCCACAACCAGTAATGTCCAGCGGATGTAACGGTATATTGCTTTCAAAGAGCTGTCATAATTACAAGAAGTTACAGGTGAAAACGTTGACACAAAAGGCGCTTTTTTTCAACAAATTTTTAATTTATCCTATATTTAACTGTTAGTTTCTATAAAGAAACTTTGATGGATCTACACAAATGACCCCTTGCTGAATTCAGAATTTTGTCTACTTCTTTAAAATGTATAGCTTTCCAGGATCCATTATTTCTTTTGTACCCATTTCTACCATTAACTGTAAGGAGGTCGAAAGCACAAAAAATAGCAAAAATAGGCTATGTCCCAGAAAAATGCCAAAACTGTGTAAAAAATGTTGGGTTTCTGACACAAGTCTGGTATCCCCTAAAAGCTGGGAAAATGGTGATTTCAGCCCCACAAACCCTTTTTTGACAACACTTGCAGGGAAAAACCCAGATGCTTTCATTTGCAGCCCGTTTTTCCCATTTTCCCCCCCAAAAACTAAATTTTGCTGTATTTTGGCTCATTTCTGTGACCCCACCAAACCCACACATTTCTGAAAACTAGACACCTGGGGGATTCCAGGGAGGTATGGCTTGCGTGGATCCCCCAACATTTCCTTACCCAGAATGCCCTCCAAACCTCAAATTTAGCTGAAAAAAATCACCTTTTTCACACGTTTTTGTGTGGGAAAGTTGTGGCATCACCGGGCTGACACAAAATTCCTATCACCCAGCGTTCCCCCGGGTCTCCCGATAAAAACGGTGCCTCACTCGTGTGGGCCCTTGCCTGTCGCGGGTACTTGGGCCTCCCACACGAGTGAGGCACCGTTTTTATCGGGAGACCCGGAGGAACGCTGGGTGGTAGGAAATTTGTGTCAGCCCGCTGATGCCACAACTTTCCCACACAAAAATGTGTGAAAAAGGTGAATTTTTTGCCTAAATTTGAGGTTTGCAGGGCATTATGGGTAAGGAAATGTTGGGGGATCCACGCAAGCCATACCTCCCTGGAATCCCCCGGGTGTCTAGTTTTCAGAAATGTGTGGGTTTGGTAGGTTTCCCTAGGTGCTGGCAGAGCTAGGGTTCAAAAACTACAGCTAGGCACTTTGCCAAAAAAGGTTCATTTTTCACTGCGAAATTGAGGTGTGTCCACGATGCGTTTTGCGCCGTTTCCTGTCGCGGGCACTAGGCCGACCCACACAAGTGAGGTACCATTTTTATCGGAAGACTTTGGGGAACACGGGGTGAGTGGAAATTTGTGGATCCACGCAGATTCCAGAACTTTCCACCACAGAAATGTGGGGAAAATGTGGTTTTTTTGGCAATTTTTCAGGTTTGCAAGGGATTCTGGGTAGCAGAACCTGGTGGGAGGCAATCAAGTCACCCCATCCTGGATTCCCCTGGGTGTGAACCTACAAGTCCTATATATCCCCACAACCAGTAATGTCCAGCGGATGTAACGGTACATTGCTTTCAAAGAGCTGTCATAATTACAAGAAGTTACAGGTGAAAACGTTGACACAAAAGGCGCTTTTTTTCAACAAATTTTCAATTTATCCTATATTTAACTGTTAGTTTCTATAAAGAAACCTTGATGGATCTACACAAATGACCCCTTGCTGAATTCAGAATTTTGTCTACTTCTTTAAAATGTATAGCTTTCCAGGATCCATTATTGCTTTTGTACCCATTTCTACCATTAACTGGAAGGAGGTCGAAAGCACAAAAAATAGCAAAAATAGGCTATGTCCCAGAAAAATGCCAAAACTGTGTAAAAAATGTTGGGTTTCTGACACAAGTCTGGTATCCCCTAAAAGCTGGGAAAATGGTGATTTCAGCCCCACAAACCCTTTTTTGATAACACTTGCAGGGAAAAACCCAGATGTTTTCATTTGCAGACCGTTTTTCCCATTTTCCCCCCCAAAAACTAAATTTTGCTGTATTTTGGCTCATTTCTGTGACCCCTCCAGGGGAATCCACAAACCCTGAGTACCTTCAGAATCCCCATGATGTTGGAAGAAAAGGACGCAAATTTGGCATGGATACCTTATATGGTCAAAAAGTTACAGGGGCCTCAGCGCGCACTACCCCAAATAGCCAAAAAAGGGCGTGGCACAGGAGGGGGAAAAGGCCTGGCTGCGAAGGGGTTAATAAACAAAATGCACAACATTTGTGTTTCCTTGCTGCATAATTTAGTCGACACTGCCACAGAATTTAAGCCTCAGCTGTTGCCTAATTCCAGTGGCCCGGTCTATACCGCAGACAGATTGTCACAGAGTTCATTTTAGACAATCCTCTCACTTTCCAAAGGAAGAAAAGTAAACAACATTTTCATGTTAAGTGAAGCCATTTTAGTCAGAAGACAGCCTGACATTAAAAATGTCTTGCAACACACAGCAAATGTAACAAGATAACAAGCATTTGCAATGCAACAGGTCTCGCATTTACGCGAGTTTCCGCTATTGGCATTGTAAATGACAATGTCTTTTATTTATCTTTTGGTTTTTGAAACATAAATAAAACGCATTGTCTTTTACAATGCCAATAGCTTAAACTTGCGTAAATGCGAGACCTATTGCATTGTATTTGCCTGTTTAACAAGGAAGGAATTCTAGAGTTTGGCTGCTTCCAACTAGAAGGTAGATCCGCTACAGATTACTTTTTGAATGGCGGCATGAAGATCTGAGGGGTGAGTCTGGAACATAGAGCTCTGTTTTGTCTGTATTCCTTTAGTTTATTAGTATTTTCCCAGGGGGACTCTGAGGATAATGCCTTCAACACTGATGTCTAGCTCCTGGTAGCCAGTGAAGTGCTTGCGGGATTGGTGTCTGTCATGTGTTTCCTGAGGCGAAAGCAGAGTACGAGTATTGCTGGGGCGTTCCTAATTTGCTTTACATTTATTTTACTTTACCATGATGAAACAGGGCGCTCCGAATATAGGCTAACGGCATAATCAAGTTTCGGAGTTCAAGTAAGAAAAAAAAGGATGAGGAGGGAGGAAAAAAGGATGAAAAAGAAGAAAACAAAGAAAGGAAGGAGAAAGATACTGCTTTTGTCTCTAGTTCAATCCACGGATCTCCCCAGGTTTGTGATTTTGCTGGCGGCTCAGAGATTTTTCCAATATCTGCAAATGCACGTCGGTTGCACTGGGTGTTGGTCAGTGGCTGCACACACTGCACCCTGCACACGGAGAATACAAAGGGAACACAACCTTCATGCATCCGTCTAAACTGTGAGTATGCCTGTTTACCCCTCTATGTGTGTACCCCAATGTACCCCTGAGTGATCTATGTCCTATGTACCCATATATGTACCTCCTTGTGTGCACCCCATGTCTTTGTGTGCCTGCCCTGCATTGTCTCGGCACACAGTGAATACAAAATGGATTACAACCTTCACATATTCTTCGGGGATAAGTACATGCCCGTGTACTTATCCCGTTGTGTTCTTCCCGGCCATCTCCATGTCTGTCACCTGTATGTGTCATGACTAACAATGCGTGACTCCCATCTATGCGTACGTCCACAGTGAACCTGCGTTTGTAACCCTTTGTGTTTTTACCCAAGTTAGCATGTACACACTCCTTGCATGTACCTCATATGTATGTATTCTTTGCTTATCCTTCCTGTTTACATGTCTTTTCTAGCTTAGTGTGAGTGTGCTCCATTTTGTATATTCTCACCTCGGCTATCGCTCCCCAAGACTGGGGGTAACGTTTAGTAGTAGTCAAATGTTGTATGGTGGGGTAGGGGCTTGGTTCTTGTTTACAGCAGCTGGCTGTGAAGGAAATGCGGGTACGTGGTTCTCTCTGACGTGCACACGCTTTTGAAAATTAACAGCCCAGTACAAAGTTCAGGGTACTCCTCTCTAGTAAACATAGCTGTGCAACCATGCCCACGAGCAGGCGGCTGCATACACGGTGCTGTCCACAATGCTTGATACAGTCTGGTGATGACAACACTGCTAGGTACACTCTGCTCATGCGCTTTTTCTGGGTGCACTTTGCATATAAACCGTCCTAGCGCTCACACTGCTTAGATGTGATTCATTTGATTTATTTCTTGAAAAGCGCTAAGTTCATGCCAAGGGACATCTTAGGGCTGATTTAGACAGTTAAAATAAACCACGAAATATTGATTCGTAAAATATAATGCATTTAAGTAAAAGCTCCTGAGAGAATACTTATGTTCTCAGAGTTTCCTATACTAAAAAAATATTTCCAATGCCATAGGTCTCGTATTTAGATGCAAGACCTATAGCATTGCAATCAAGTGGCCCCCACAGTCTCAATAAAGAAAAATTAAACATACTGTGTAACAACCAAGTAAAGGGGCCAGTAACCATGGGAGAATACAAATGCCGACATGGCGGCACTAAGAAGGGACTAACAAGCCTATTAAGGAATCAAACGCTAGCATTTACGAAGGACAAAGACACAAGCCAATGAAAAATATGGGCGGGGGAGTGGGCTGGGCTTCTCTCCCATACTGAACTACAAAAGATCATCCCCAGAGCAGCGCTTGCGCACTGGCTCAGACTCGACCTAAAAACAACACTTTGAGGGATTTTTATTGCTCATTCACCTTTTGAACTCCTTCACCTCTAAAGTGTGCCAGCTGCCACTCTCCTTTGGGGGGACAAAGATTATTCTGGGCTGGCCTGGCCCTCAATTGCCTGCCGTGGCTAAGGCCCTGCTCACTGTGGCCGACGTAAAATGAGTGGAAATTAAGACAGTGAAGATTTATTGAGCTATCGTTTGAACGAGAAGGATATCAGGTGACTGAAAGAATGGCTAGGGGATTTGAGGGCAGCTTAATCAAAATTAATCAAGCAACTTTTCAAAGTCCTTCAGCAGCACTTGAAGCTGTTGAGGTGCTAGCACGCAAACCAAAATTACATGCTACGTAGGAGCGTTTTAAAGATGACTGAACTTTTCTGTCAATCGGATCTGCCAAGGTAGTCTTCAGCTGCTAAGGAAGATTCCAAGGTCATTAAAGTCAAAATAGCATTGACTTTAAGAATTTGTGGAAATTGTTCATGAAATTGTTCTACAGATATCTCTTGTTAAAAAAACAGGGAGTATTCTGCATATCAACATCCTTCCACTCTTTTGTAATTAACTCGTTTATAACATCATGGAAAGGGAGATCATCAACAGAAGAAGCTTAGAACCCATCCTCTGTAAGGGTTTTGGGAACAAAATCAAGGACTTCCCTTATGTGCGTCATGATGTCCGAAAAAATCTTTCCTTGGACGTATTTCCCCTTAAGGGAAACATCCTGGCCATCATCAGTGTCACATTACTGTTGCTTGGCATGTGGGTCATTTAAAGCATCCTTCACTTCCTGGTTGATCATTGTTCGGAGGTCTGATTTAGATATCTGTAATAAATCATCCTCCTCCATTGATTACACATGCCGCCAATCCTGAGCTTCTTTGTCCCAGCAAGTCCTGGAGACCCTTCTTGAGAGGCAACTGCCATGATATGGACATGAATTGTTCTGATACCAGAAATCAGGAAATGACAAGTGCTAGAAGCCACTTCCTATTTATCCAGTAGCTAAATCACCAAATCTCGATTCTTACGAGACTTGGTTGCTTGGAGATACGGCGTGCTGCCTTCCATGCGCTGACTATGCAAAATAGAACTCGCCGCGGTGTCAGAGTCCCACCAAAATGACCAGCACCTGAACGGCCCATCCGCAGCGCGCTCATAAAATTTTCCCCCTCAGCCATGTAGATGAGCGGGGAATGCAGCTGTAGGTGGAATACAATGGATACCACCACCAACAGCGATAATTTTTTACAAAAGAACCTGCATAACTCACCTGACAAGGCATACACAGAATATGCATAACTTTTAAAATAAATAACACAAGCGGATGTCTTACCTGTTATTCTTTATTGTTTTAGTTAATTAAAAGCATAACAATATACCAATAAAACTAAGTGTATTACAACAAACTAAATATACATATTAAAAGTTTTGATTTACAATGATACAGTAAAATGAAAGGAAGAGGTATATAGTCAGGTTTGTGCAACATGATCTTAAAGGTGCTATTGTGCTTTTCCCCTCAGTCTATGTCTTAGTAATTTCTCATTCAAAAGTAAGAACTTTACCAAGTTACAATTAAACTGTGGGTCATTCGGACAGGAACACAACAGCAAACATTCCACAAAAATAGAAAAAGGATTAGTATGTGGGTGGACTTTCTGGGGGCAGGGCGCCTTCACTGTGTTTCGACTGGGATAAAAAGGACTCATAATGGGATAATTAAAGAAAGGCTGGGGGGGCATGGATTGGGAGCTGAGCATGGTGGACGTGCCTCGGGTGAGCTCCGATAGCCTGAGCCCATTTTCCCTTGATCCACCGTACATCCTGACCCCAGTTACCGCCTAGACCGCGAGAGGCGTGGGGCGACTACCGGCAAGACCGTTGCAGCTTGAATCGGGCAACCGAAAACAGATTTGGCCCGGGCCCGGTGCAGACGTGTCTGCGACTTAGAGGAGGCGGTGGCCGGGCACGCTGCGGACCACGGCCATGCTTGCCCGAGAAGGCGTAGTTCGACGGTAGCATGACTTGGGGGAAGTGACTGATAGACAGATATTTCTCTATCTGTGTTTTAGCCCTCACAAATACCTTAAGTAGATTCCTCTTAGAGCAGGTGAGATCACTAAAACATCACCAGTGGGTGCATGGTGAAGGGTCAAATCTTTGTAACACTGATTTTAACATTATTATCACTTTAATCTACAGAACTTCCAGTACGAAGAGAAGCATAGTATAGAGAGAAGCATTGCCTGACCACTCTTCAAGAGACTGTTTTAACCCCGCGGAAGACCTCGCAAGTTAACCCTAAATCAGACTGAAACGTGTAAGCAGTGAGGTGCAGTGCTTTGGTGCCATAACTAAAATTACTTGAAATCACCCCGGTGAACCTTATGACACCGATAACCACAGATGCAGGGGAACAAATCAAAATAATTAGACATTCTCCGACACCATGCAATCTGGGACACCAGTCTCTATAGTCTCAATGTAACGATGGTTTACTGGAAAACATTGTTGAACTCTGCAATGGTCAAAACGATGCTAAACTACTCAAGTATAATCCATGATTTGTGTATCTGTGCTATATGTTCTGCAGACTTTTGCAAAATCACGTAAATGTTTAGAATGGTTGAATGCAATTATTGTATTTATGTGGACATTTGATTTAAATGTATTGTTGTATGGACTGTGGGAAAAAAGAAGGAGGCCTAAACACTGAAAGGATTTTAAGAACTTTAATTTAAAGAAATAAGGTTTGGCATGGCCAAAAGTTGCACGTCATGAATTATAAAATCATATTAATTAATTACTAGGTTTTATTGCAAGCAATAACTTACGAACCCTCCAAAATTGAACAAATGCCCTCTTCAATTCTCATGAAAGAAGCATAGAACAAGGATGGACTTGACGACCTACTAATAATGGGTGCGGATGAATATTTATCTTAAGGGTGCTGCCAGGGTATTAAATAAATGAGGGCTTAGGACGCACCCCTGGAGAAATCCTGGCCGAAGACGAAAAACCGTTTTTTGTAGGCTCCTCTTCCTGATGCGCACACAGTGAGTATAAACACAAAGACCGCTCCCGACCTGCACCTGTTCATTGTTCCCATTTATTGCATGAGTCCCACCCGTACTCTGGATTCAAACCAAGACTAGAGTGACCATGATTTTGCCTATTGAATCCGACATTAATGTGAGAAGGTAGCTGCTTGTCAGCATCTAATCTCCCTTTTTAACTATTGATACTTTTTTTTAACTACCAAAGCCATACTACAGGGCCTTCCACAGGCTAAATTTTCTATAACATTTTTATTTGGATATTTTAAAGAGACAGAGGAACTTTACTAACGTGTCCTCGAGCATTTTACAGTAGTTATAAGAAACATCGACAAATTTAAGGAATGGTGTGGTATAATAGCGCACCAGCCACAAAAACACTACTAATGCAGGCTTCTTTAGAGGGACAATGGTTCTGTATAGACGTTGGAGTTTAGCTTTACCAGGAGTGAGGGGAGCTGGATTAGGTCATTTGTGGGCTCATGCTCCAAATCTAAGATTTAAAACTCTGAGTTGCATGAAATGTAAGTAGATCTGCCCCAAAGCCCAGTGCAGTAACCAGCTAAGCAGACTATAATCATAAGAAATACCATAAACGGGGCCGGCAAAGCTGTTCAAAGCTGCCAGTGACTGAAAAATCATAACGTATAGTTTACGTATCTATGTCTCTCACACCTTATCAACCACCACACTGCTACATGCTACAACCCCAACATGATAACCGCACCTCAGTGGTCATCACGCACAACATGAAAACACTTCATACATTGGATCACAAAACAAAGACAACACACACACCACCACACACCACCCTATAGGCTGTAGCTTGCTGCCAATGTAGGTAAGCCCTTCTGTGCCATTTGTATAAGCTCTAAACAAATGGGCAAATCAATACAATATTCATCACGTTCATCATCAAGATTTGTTTTAATCCTGCTAAAATCTTTGTGTGCTTCACACTTCCGAATTAATAAACAAAATACACAACATTTGTGTTTTCTTGCTGCATAAATTAGTCAACACTGCCACAGAATTTAAGCCTCAGCTGCTGCCTAATTCCCTCATTCACTTCCTGGTTGATCATTGCTTGGAGGTCTGATTTAGATATCTGTAATAAATCATCCTCCTGCATTGATTACACATGCCGCCATTTCTGAGCTTCTTTGTCCCAGCAAGTCCTGGAGACCCTTCTTGAGAGGCAACTGCCATGATATGGACGTGAATTGTTCTGATACCAGAAATCAGGAAATGACAAGTGCTAGAAGCCACTTCCTATTTATTCAGTAGCCAAATCACCAAATCTCGACTCTTACGAGAGTTGGTTGCATGAAGATACGGCGTGCTGCCTTCCATGCTCTGACTATGCAAAATAGAACTCGTCGCGGTGTCAGAGTCCCGCCAAAATGACCTGCACCTGAACGGCCCATCCGCAGCGCGCTCATAAAAGTTACCCCCTCAGCCATGCACATGAGCAGGGAATGCAGCTGCAGGCGGAATGCAATGGAAACCACCACTAACAGCGATAAGTTTTTAAAAAAGAACCTGAATAACTCACCTGACAAGGAATGCACAGAATATGCATAACTTTTAAAATAAATAACACAAGCGGATGTCTTACCTGTTCTGGACAGACCGCCAGACTGAATATACCTTATTGTTTTAGTTAATTAAAAGCATAACAATATACCAATAAAACTAAGTGTATTACAACAAACGAAATATACATATTAAAAGTTTTGATTTACAATGATACAGTAAAATGGAAGGAAGAGGTATATAGTCAGGTTTGTGCAACATGATCTTAAAGGTGCTATTGTGCTTTTCCCCTCAGTCTATGTCTTAGTAGTTACTCATTCAAAAGTAAGAACTTTACAGAGTTAAAATTAAACTGTGGGTCATTCGGACAGGAACACAGCAGCAAACATTCCACAAAAATAGAAAAAGGATTAGCATGTGGATGGACTGTCTGGGGGCAGGGCGCCTTCACTGTGTTACGACTGGGATGAGGAGGACTCATAATGGGATAATGAAAGAAAGACTGGGGGGGCGTGGCTTGGGAGCCGAGCAGGGCGGACGTGCTCGGTAGAGCTCTGATAGCCTGAGCCCATTCTTCCTTGATCCGCAGTACATCCTGACCCCAATTATCGCCTCGACCGCAAGAGGCGTGGGGCGACTACCGGCCATCCCGTTGCAGCTTGAATCGGGCAGCGGAAAACAGATTTGGCCCGGGCCCGGTGCAGACGTGACTGCGGCCTAGAGGAGGCGGTGGCCGGGCGTGCTGCAGACCACGGTCGTGCTTGCCCGAGAAGGCGTGGTTCGACGGCAGCACCCGCTGGAGGCCACGCTGCGTCTGCAAAGACTGTGATCGACTGATCCTGGCCGGGGGGCCTTCCCTGGGGTGACGGCTCTCGGCCCCCCAGCCTGCGGCCCTGATACCGGGGAGGCCTGGAGCCAGACAGGGTTTGCTGGTGGGTGGGCGTGGCTCCCTTGACTTGGTCTTGCCTGGGGCGCCCCGTGAACAGACCCCCCCCCATCTCTCCCCTTGATTTGCTGAGGGATATCGTGGCCACGACCCCCCGGTGTTTAGGGCAATCCTGTGTGGGCCCGACGCCCTCCTGGAGCAGCGCCGAGTATTGGGGGCTTTTGGCCCCGGCAGAGGCTCTGGGACAGGCAGGGAGGGCCCCCACTATCCTACGCACCGCATTGCCGGGCCGCGTGGGTGGCCAAGCACCTGCAGCGTCCTGGGCCGTTGGTGCTCTGCTGCCGGGGAATCATCTGCCTGCCTGAGCCCCGAGGCGAAGAAGAAGGAGAAATCCCCTGGCAGACACAGCAACGGTTCCTGGGAGTCAGATGGGCCAGCTTCTGCGTGGGGGTGACGGTGCTGTGAGGCCTTGCATAGACAGGTGAGACCAGCCATCTCTGTAACGGCAAGAGCCGTGCTATCGCCTTGGAGATACTTCCATGGCCCCTGAGGCTCGTTTACCAGGGGCCACCTTCTCTTGTCGGTGCCTCCCTCCTCACCACATGCTTTGGAGCTGCTGCGCCTACAGCGACAACCTACGCCCAACAGAGGAGGGGTTCTGGTGGGATGCGCAGTGGTGGAGCTGGCATTGTCCTGAGGCCTCCGGCTACCGCATTGCGCAGAAGCCCAGGGTGAGCTGGTGATGACTAAAATGCAGTGCGATTGCAGCGGGGTCTGCTATTGGGTGATCCCGGTCGCATTCATCGGGGTGGGTGTCTGGGTCGGGGGTCCGGCGAGTCTGGTCCCTGTAGGGGACCTACTTGGCTGTCCCTCTCAAGCGGCAAAAGCGGCTAGGCTAGGCCTGGTGCTGTAAGGGGGGGGCAGATTCCTTGAGGCCCAGCCCAGAGTCCTGCCATGGTTCGGATTGAGACATTTCCCGCTGCGTGGTGGTCCTCGCTGGGGGAGCCCCTTCATCTGACACAGGCGGATGACGCCGAGGAGGGGTGCTTCATCCTGCTAGACCTACTTGCCCTTGACGTCAGTCCCTGTCTCGAACCTCTGCCTGCTCTCTCTCCTCGCAATGGGCAAAGACAAACCTGTCGTTGCTGCCCCCAAACAAAATACGATCGATTATACTACCACCACTGTGGGGAAGGAGGGTGCTGGGGCCAGTCCCCAGATAATGCAACTCTGCTCACAGCTATTACTCAATCACGGACCGCGCTCGAGGCCCAGATTGGGGCAGTTGGGTCTGAGGTGGCTTTTCTCCGCCAAGATCTTCGTAAAGCTGTAGATCGGATCACAGAAGCGGAAACCAGGGTCTCCACGGTGGAGATCACGGTGACCACCCACCAGAAGGTCGATAAACTCACTGTGGTCATGAGAGAGCTGGCTTCACGGGTCGAAGACACGGAGGGCAGGGCGCGACGCAACAACATTCGCCTGGTGGACTTTCGAGAAGGATGCGAGGGTACATCTATTGATGATTTCCTCTCTGGCTGGCTCAAATCGCTGCTGTCACCCGAAGCTATGTCCCTTTGTTTTGCGGTTGAGAGGGCCACCGTGCCTTGACTAAGAAGCCGCCTCCCGGGGAGCGCCCGAGGCCCGTGATCGCCCGGCTTCTCAACTATGCAGACCACGATGCCATCCTCCGATTCGCCCGGACTCACAAAAACAAGATGATTTACAATTCCCACGTAATCATGGTCTTCCCCGACTATACCAGGTTGGTGCAGCAGCAGTGCCCATCCTGTGTGGCGGTTAAACGTAGGCTCCAAGAACTTAACTTATCCTATACGTTATTGTTCCCGCTAGAACTAAAGTGATTTTCAACGGAAAGACCCACTTCTTTGACTCTCCTGAGCAAGTATTCGCTTGGACTGACGAGAGGCGTCACCTCAAACCACACTCGCCACTGCCGTTGGACTCCGACTCCTCACAGGGGTCTCACAAAAATGGCCGGCAGGGCAAAGGCGCATCACAGCAACGGCACAGATCCCGGTCTAACTGGCGTGCTCATGATCAGTCCGAAACCACGGTTTGAGGCAGATTCTGTTGAGATCTTGGCCCCATGCTGAGGTGGCTGGCCCTTCCATGTGGATTTTGGAAATCCCTGTACTGGGGTCATATATATATGGGCTCTAGACAAAATTGAACAGTCCACGCCCCTGTACATTTTGTGTTATGTTTTGTGATGTTGGGTTGGGTGGGCTCCATTGGTGGGTCTGCTTGGGTTGTCGCGTTTGGGGCCTGAGACTTGATTCCACCGCAACAGGTACTCCTTGTTTTTGGAAGTAGGGGGTGGTGGGGATAGGGGCGGGGGTTGCTGGGTTTCTTGTTGTTCTTTATGTTTTATGCACCAACCACACAATTGCACATTACGCCACAGATCGTACACCAACCGACATCCACTTTGATGCTGGGTGATGACACACCATACAGATAACTCTCCACTGGGAGAACTAAATATTTTGTCCTGGAATGTACAGGGACTGCTGAACAAGATTAAGCGTGGGGCAGTACTCTGTTTAGCAAAGCCTTATGCTGCTGATATCCTGCTGCTACAGGAGACTCATCTCCACGGCAACAAAGCCTCGTGTCCTCATAGGTTTGGGTTTACTACTATTTATCATTCTGGATTCACGAGGGGTGCACAGGGCACAGCGATTCTCATCCACCGCTGGGTGCCGATCCACATCACGCAATACTGGTTAGACCCTGGTGGGCGCTTCACTGTAGTCTCTGGCACAGTGGCTGGGGAGCAAATGACTATTGGGAGTATTTATGCCCCTCCTCCATTGGGTCAAACATTCATTGATAAACTTATGCAGCTCTGAGGAGACCTTCCTGGCGGCCTGACAATTCTAGGTGGTGACTGGAATTATACCATTGCCCCCCATGATAGATGGCGGGCGGTACCGTCCGACAGACCCCCTCCCCCCGTTTCCAAACTGAATGTTCTAATGCATACACTGGGTCGGTCGGATTCCTGGCAGGTATTTCATCCCACTGAGATGGGGCTCTCCTATGCATCGGCCGTGCATCCCACACTTCCGCGGCTTGACTACATTTTCCTACCGCATAGCTAGGTCCAAAGAGTAGTGCACACCTCTAGTTTGCCCCGAGGCATTTTGGATCACTCGCCCGTCCAACTTAAGCTGCGCCTACGGATTCGACGGACCCCGTACAGGTGGCGCATGTCCCCGTGGCTCCTCCGGGACGCCAAATATCAGGAGACCTTGCGCCTCGCCATCGTGGAGTACCTCCAGTTCAACATAGGTACCTCTTCATTGCATATCACAATTTGGGAGGCTCTAAAGCCCACGATTAGGGGAACAGACATTGGTTTTCGCACAGGGGAGAAACAGCAGCGCTTAGCACAGGTGCTAGAATTGGAGGATCGTCAAGGCCGACTAGAGTCCCAATTGTTAGAAAGGTCCAGCCCCAGTTCTTGCTGCAACCTTTTGCACGTCCAACAGCAAATTCCCCAGCTCCTCACGGATAGTGCTAAAGAGGTGTGGCTGGTGACTCAGCACAGGACTTATCAATGAGGCGATAAGTCCAGCCAAATGCTCCATAGGCTGTGCCAGGTCAGATCGACTCTGGTGCAGGTCCCTCTTCTGCACTCTTTGTACATCCCCTGAGGCTGTGGTCCAAGCCTTTGCTTCCTTTTACGCCGCTCTTTATGAAAAATCAGGAAGTAATAGCAGAGCCCCTTATCGACTAATTCCTCTCGGACATTCCCCCACTGCCGATTGTCAGAGTAAGTGCGTGACTTGCTGGAGTAAGAATAGTAATTTTTACCCCTATACTATCCAACACTTACCCTACTGCTGCACCCCCTGGAGTTAGAATAGTAATTTTTACCCCTATACTATCCAACACTTACCCTACTGTTGCACCCCCTGGAGTTAGAATAGTAATTTTTACCCCTATACTATCCAACACTTACCCTACTGTTGCACCCCCTGGAGTTAGAATAGTAATTTTTACCCCTATACTATCCAATACTTACCTTAAATGCAATGTAATATTATGCGTTGTAATGGTATGCGTTGTAAAGGTAGTATTCGATGTAATGGAATGCGTTGTAAAGGTAGTTTTTAAAAATGCGTTGTAGTGTCATGCGATGTAATGGAATGCGTTGTAGTGGATGTTGCGTTGTAAAAATTGCGTTGTAAGTGCATGCGTTGTAAAAGTATGCGTTGTAACGTCATACATCCGTTTAGGAGGCTTGAGATCTCAAACGCTATGAGCAATATGTTCCACTGTTGTCCTTGAACAGATACAATGATGCTGTTAAATCATCCTACTGTTTATATATGTTATCACAGGTATTGAGGACAGCATGTTTTTAAATAATTTGAATGGTTTTAATTAACTATCAAAAAATGATTGTCCTTCTATTTAAATATACCTCATAAAGATATCCTGAAATATAAAATGCACCAGCCCTCCTGGACCTACGTTGGATAGTCTTCAGTTATTGGATCAGTGCTGGATGGAAGTGTTGCCATGGGGAATGTTTTGCTTAAATGACAGGAAAAGAGTTCACATTAATTGATGTCCGTCATTCATTGCATTGTGCTAATAGTGAATTTATGTATTTTTACGTGATGCTTTTTGTAACGAACCTATGTTTCCTGAGACCATTTCAGACCACTGTACTTGGCTGTGAGGTGAATATATGTTAATTCACTGTTTCTAGTGTAGTGGCTTTCAAGAGATACTTCAAAACGAGGTTAGGTTAGTGTGCATGTTGTACCTTCATTCTCTGGGTGTCATGTTCTCTGCCTCCCTGTTTTCCCCAGTTTACTATTTCTTATTAAGAATACAAAAAAACGAATGAAAGGCAGATTTACGTAAACAGTGTTACTCCCTCTCTCCGAAAGGGATTATCAAACTCATAAAGAAAACCATTGTGTCCGCAGTTTGATATCATGGGAGGCTCTTCTCTGCCTTCACTGGTGTGACCCGTGTTGGGTTTTACCGCCAGGCTCCAACATGCTTCGCTGAGAAAGCTGGGACATATATATTAAAAAATCACCCAGTGCAGCGAGTCACCTTGCTGCGCTTCGTGATAGGGAAAGGGCAGGAATGCACTGGACCTAACATTAAAGAGCACATTCCTGTGTTTCCCCTGCGCTGGCGCACAGTGTGCATGGTGCAAGGGTGCCCATGCTGTTGGCAGGATTGTTTTTGTGCAAGTCGAGATGAAATGTCTGAGGTTGGGGAGCGTGCTCCCATTAATTGCCACCATGTACAGGCAGTCAATGGAGGTGGTCACTTGCTGAGGTGGAAAAGGTTGTGCATCCTGGCCTTGTAAACAATGTAGCTACAACATACTATATATACTCTTTTGTGTTCAGAATGCTTTGGTGTTCACTTAGGATTTTTCCACATAACCACCTCTGCCCTTTCAATTCAGAGAACGTTGCACGTGCTAATAGTTTTTTAGGATCTGAAGGAACAGTGCACAATAATTTTAAATCGCTCCAGAGCAATGGAGATTTGCAACACTTTATAGCTCCAATTCAAGTTCAAAGACCCTACAGCAATATTTTATGAGGCATAAGCACTGAAAAGATAGACCTTTACAGGAAATTCATTATTTTTTGAGGCATCAACATTAAAGATTTAAGGGGTGGGTATTTTGCCAAAGCAAGGTCTGCTGGGGCAGAAACACCATGCTCTTCTACAGTGGTGCATCTTTTTAATGATGTATCAAAAAGACAAATTAATTTACTTTTCGCAATGGAATGTGGATTCTGTGCTCCAAAATGCAGGGAAGAGTGCTTTAAATTGAAAAAACTAACTAGGCCGTTTCTCATTTGTGTACCACATGTTACATTCAATTTTTTTAAAAAAAGTTACATTGGTGTAATCGATCAGGAAAATGACCCTGGCGCATTCACCAATAAGCTTTTTCCATTCTGTTTGCAGGGTCAGACTGCGACAGAAAATAGGCCCAGACCACAACAAAAAGTAACCCCCTTAAGTGAATCAGATAGTTAAAAAAGAGGCCCATATTTTCAAATTAGTGCACTTTTCAACTTGTGAAGACACGCTCTATAAATGTTATGCAAGGTACAGGATCCTGTGTGCATTTGTGCTGCAGGCAATGTTTGTGGTAATATAAGGGGAGTCAAAAGTAAACAGCCCACATTCCCTAAAATGATCGGGTTGAATACAGTTCTGGTGAGAAAACAGTAGTGCATTCTTGTAGGAGAGTAGGATCTGCACCTTATGTTGCCCCCACTTTATTTCTGATGTTTACACTGGTTTCTGGCTATAGTCTGGCTGGGACCCTGCTAATCAGTGCCCCAGCCTCTCTGTTCTCTCTAAACAACTTGGAGTGCATATTAGCTGCACTAGTGATTGGATACTGTTGTACCTTATGAGCCCCTAGTATATGGTACCTTAGGTACCAAGGGCATAGATACTTCACAGGCCCACCAGGGGCTGAAGCATGTATTATGCCACCACTGGCAAGCAGACTAAATCTGACACCACAGGCCTGCTACTGCAGCCTGGGTGAGGTAGTGCTAGCACTCCTCACTGAGATATAGGTTCACTATATCTCTCCCTGCACACACATTTAAAACTATCAGTCACCCCTAAGGCAGGCCCTATCAATCCTGAGGGCAGGGTGCTTGGTTTCCATGTGAGGGGGTGCCTCTGCCCATCTGCAGCTCTCAGAGTCTATTCTCTGGGGCTGTTTGTGAATGCGGTCAAACCATATACTCTTAAGTGCATTATAACCTCACGGTTAATGCTAACTTTGGAATGGCTGCATCAAAACATGTCGTGTTTGGTGTCAAATGCTTTGGAATCATACCCCCACACCAGTAACTGGTGTGGGAGTATGATCCCACCCTTCTAGAGGGATAGACATGTACCTACTGTGGAAACGCGGTAGAATCCTGAAGAGCCCTGGCATCACGAAATAGATGCCACCAGTCACAGACACTGGGCTGCCCTCCTGCTGATGACTGAAACTCGCAGTGGAGGAGGCCCAACAATAGGTATCCTGTCACAGGGAGGTGTGACCACCTCCCAGACAGGGTTTAGTGTATTGGGGCTGGGTGGATGCACTCCTAGAGTGCTTTGAAGTCCTGCACTGGGGGAGCAGTAGACTCCTCTGTGCATATGCCAGTTCAAACCGGCTCTGGGGCTAGCTGCCCCTGCTCTGGCACGAAACTGGACAAAGGGAAGTGGGTGTAACCACCCACTCCCCTGACCCTCCCATAGAAGGGGTCATAGAGCTAGTCCCTCCCTTCCTTCTAGTATAGGTTAGGGAACCCTTGCCATTGCAAACTAGATATCCCTGGACGACGCTCTGAAGAAGAATCCTGGACCTTCGATGTTCCATTACCTCTGGAAGATGGAAGAATCTCCCTTGGAGTCAAGGAGTGACTCACCTGCTTGGCAGGCACCAAAACTTTGCATTAACGGTCGCAAACTTTCGCGCTCCCGCCGGAGTCCGAAGACCCTGCAGCCCAGGAAGAGGATTTCCTGACTTCTCCAAGGCCATTGTTAGTCCCCAGCAACGCTGAGGCAAGTGGACCCCACGAGTAACAAGGAACCGCAATCCCTGGGTACCGTGCAATATTTTCGAGTGCAACCCATTCACGACGTTCTACGAACTTGTGCATGGTCCAAGCCTCCAGCAGGATTTCCACTGAAGATCAGAGACCTACCCCGTCCCGAGTGACCATGGGCCACTGTTGAGTGAATCCTCCCAAGGTGTCGTCACGATCCCTTGCCAGCTGGCTTGTGGGTCCCCAGAATACTTTTCTACAGTTCCAAAAGGCTCCCCTGGTTGCTCCAGGCCTGCCCTGACTTACCCTCGCTGGGTGAGTTCCTCAGACCATGCTGGTCTGCACCGCTGACTTTTTGTCCTTTCCACGAGACTTGCTGTTACCAAGGCTTGTTGGCTCCAATCTGGTCACCGACAACGCAGTAAGCTGCAGACTTTGTGGGACACATCAAATCCAGCTCCTGGTTGTCGTCGACCCCTCCTGGAACTCGTGGCTGAAGAGTCAAGACACCCATGATCACCTGAAATCACCCGACGACTGTGGGCATCCATCTTCCTTGCCCCGGATCACTGCCAAGTGACTTTGAACACTGTCCCCTCTGCTTTCAGATCTTCCTTCTTCTGAATCCAGCCTTGGATTCCACCGAACACTTCTCCTGTCTTCACAAGCAGCAAGTCTTCTTTGGCTCCCATTGAAAACGACGCCGCGACCAGACACCAAAAGACACCTATGCACCCGGCTTCCCTGGGTGAGGTGACTCCAGCACTACAGTGCTCCTGTGTGTGTTGGCTCTAGAACTACTTACCCTGTAAGTGTCTTGCTTGTAGACTCTCCCGAAGTATCCTAAAACTCTAAAATTCCAACCGCAACTTGCTCCATTGAAGTCAATTGGGATCCGCGGCTGTGTTCTCACACTGCATGCGTCTCCCGTGGGTCCTTTACTTACCTGCCTTGGGTGGATTAGTGAGGCCCCAGCGCTTCTGAAGGCCCTAGGCCTTGTCCCCTCTCAAGTCATTGTTCTTAAGTCTCTTTTTTAGTATATGGTCTGGTACGCCCCTAGTGCCCCAGGCATATTTGTGCTTAATTTATTGTGAAACGTTGATTTGTGCATATGTTCCTGACTTCTAATCTCATAAAGAGATTAGTAGAGTGTGTCTAGTAATAAATACATATATATATATATTTGATATATATACCGGTGTGGTGTCCTTTCATTTAGTAATTCAAGAGATTATAAGGTAAAACAAGCTGCTTTACATTCCTCTAAAGACTTAGCCTGACGGCTGCTCTCCACAGCTACCACTAGGATAGCTTTCTTTAAAAGGTTGTCTTAAACCTACTACCATAAGAGTCGAATTGTACTGGTGCAAGGTGTCCACTTTAACTAGTGAACAGCATATACCAGGCCAACTTCTCACAATTCTGCACTGGGGTCATGAGATCATGACATTGGTAGTGAATAATTTTGCAACCGATACAAACATTGGCAAAGCCAATTGGTCTTGGATATGCAAGAGCTATTGGCTTTGCCAATCTGTTTTAGCCATGTTGTACATTAGCGTGGCTGCAGTTCAGCAAGTTAGTGCAATAGAGGAGACTGAGTGAAGTGCAGTGTCATAGAGTGAAGTGTCACAGAGTGGAGTGTCCGTGAGTGGCATGGAGAGGCATAGAGTTGACTGGACTGTCTCATTGTAGCTTAGAGTGTAGTGTTGTGGAGTGGAGTGGCATGGAGTGGAGTGGCGTGGAGTGGAGTGTCATTGAGTGTCATGGAGTGTCGTGGAGGGAGTGGTGTACAGAGGAGTGCCATAGAGTGGAGTAGAGTGGAGTGTCATAAAGTGCTGTGGAGGGAGTAAAGTGTCAGAGTGAAGGAGCATGGAGTGGAGGGATGTGGAGTGGAGTACAGTGTTGTGGAGTGGAGAACAGTGTTGTGGAGTGGAATAGAGTATCATAGAGTGAAGTGGTGTGGAGTGGAGTGGAGTGGCATAGAGGGAAGAGGGATGGCGTGCTTTAGAGGAATTGTGGCATATCCTAGTTGAGCAGAGGGTTTCTAAAGTAGAGTGGAGTCGATTGACATGGAGTGGATTGGCATAGAGTGGAGTGTTGCCGAGTGGAGTGTCGTCGAGTGGTGTGGAGAAGAGTGGAGTGGCATAGACTGGAGTGGCATAGAGTGGAGTATGGTGCCGTAGAATAGAGTGGCATAGAGTGTTGTAAAGTCAAGTGAAGTGCCATGGAGTGCCGTAGAGCCAGTTGCGTAATGTGCCATTAAGTGGATTAGAGTGTTGTAGAGTGAAGAGGAATGGAATAGAGTGGCGTAGAGTGGGAAGGCACAGTGATTCATGGAGTGTCGTGGAATGGAGTGGCATAAAGTTGAGTGGAGTGACATAGAGTAGAGGGGAGTGGCATAATGTAGAGTGGAGTGTCAGAGAATGGAGTGTCATAGAGTGAAAAGGCATTAAGTGGAGTGGCATTGCATCTTGTGTCAGAGTTGTGCGGCCTGGAGTGGCGTAGAGTGGAGGGCTGTAAAGTGGAGAGTCATGTTGTACAGTAGAGTGAAGTGGCATGTCAGAGAGTGGCATGTTGTAGAGTGGGGTTACGTAGAACCAGAGGCGCAACTAGAGCCAAATTTCGGGGGGGGGCGGAGCAAAAATTTCGGGGGGGGCTGAACTTTAAGCAATTGGCAGAGTGGAGCTGCAGGGGCTCTTAGAAGGGGTGAAACAACAGCGAGGCCTCATTAACACGCAAATGGTCTTTTAAAGACCTGTATAGTACTCGGGTGCGGCTGCTTTTTTGCCCGGGAAAGTGTCTCATCCCGGGCTGCCACACACGACGGGGGGGGGCTGAAGCCCTGCGAGTCCAATGGGTGTTGCGCGCCTGCGTAGAACTGAGTATCAGAGTGGAGTGTCATAGAATGGAGTGGCATTTCGCAGAGTTACGTGGAGGGGCATAAAGTGTAGTAGAATTTTGTAGAGTGGCGCAGTGTGCCGTATGCATGGTGTGGTTTTGCACTGCCAATACAGACAACAGATTTTCAATTGAAATGACCATTACATTTGCAGAGACATACAGTTTTACTGATAAAACTATACAGCACAGAAACTATGTTTCAAATGTCATCACCTAGTTTATCAATTTGCTTTGCTTTGTCTCCACCACACTTCAGAATTGAAAAATACATTCTTTATTTGTGCCTTCCTAATTCTGATGTATGCTATATCTGCACCACGTATTTACAAACAATAAAATGTTGTTGTGTGCTAGTAAAAAAGCTCTTTCTTTCACAGCAAGATTGTCACATAAATCCTGTTACGTTGAAGTCAGAAAAAGAAAAGTAAACGCCAAGCTCCCTCGGAAGACAAAACCCGATATTCGACCTCTGTCTTCGAATGCACAGCAAATGTGGCAAGATGAGAACAAGATTTAAAGGCCTGTTTACAGAAAGTGAGAACTCGTGGAAGAAAGGAAGAATACAGTAAATAAGCTATGTTCCATAGGAGGGATGAACTCAAGTTGGACAGCCTAAAACAAATAAAGCCAGCAAATAGAAAGCACACACATTTGAGTTACAAAACACAGCTTCCCTGGGAATGAATTCCCAGGGAAGCTTTCAAAATGTCCCTAGATATCGCTAGTAAACCAGATAGCTGCTCTAGCTGGTAGGCTTCGACCTGATAAATTAAAATAACGTATTTTAGTTCTGCCCATTATTGAATTCAGCTGACCTCCATGCCCGTCTTGAGGAAAGATGACAACACATTTTCGTTACAAATTGTAACTACAATAGACTATTGAAAGCGTGTGAAATTCAAGTCTTGATGCCTAATGTGCCTTTCTCATGAACTTGTTCTATGATCACTGCAACAGTTGGGTATAGCGTGAAATAATTGAGAATAAAGCATTGTTTTAGGCAACAAAAATGTTCACAAAGCAACGCATAACTCTCCCAGATGCTGGGTGCTTTATCCTGCATGGCAAAGTATGATACTGTACCATTGAGGATATAAAGCACAATCAAAACCACTCCACTGTCATAGTTGTTCCACAGGTCCAGGCAGGGACTTTGCTATGTTTGATGAAAATGCAAAGAAAACATCTTAAATAGAAAAAACATGTTCACAAACACTGAACATGAAGCCGGTGTACGGAGTTTTTATTTTTTTCTAAATCACAAATTGACCCGAAGGTACAGGGGCGCTTTATATGAGCACGAGTTATATTGCACAAGGTTACATTTGGAGAAGTGTAATCTTGATCCCATCAGAGATATTTTAGGAGTGCATCATATTTATGCGTAGTCAGCACACAAATATATTCTGTACAATCAACGTTACTAAAGGGAGTGGAGTATTGTATATTTAAAGTACTCCAAATGACATACTTGTGTATAGAATGTTATTAATAAAGGTTTATGTGACACTTAGTTATTAATGTGACAGTATAAGTTAACTTAAATGTGTCCCATTGTGAGGTTATTAAATTTGAATGTTGGTAAGCTAATGTTTACACATTTATGTGTAAATCGAATTTATTTTATGGAGGTGCATTCAGAATCACATCTTCATAATTCTTTACAATGTATACATTTATTAAGGAGCTGCATTTATTGTTTGTATAGAAATGTGCACATATTCTTTAACCATGTGCACTACTAAATTGACTAGAGTGGGCCGCATGAAACAGTTCAGTCCATGCTCACGTTTAGAGTTTAACATGTAATTTGTGTTTAACCTTCAGTGTAGAATGTGTGTACTTGTATTTTGTTTCCACTGCAGATATGGAAAGAGAAAGCCTCAATAGTGGCCATAGGAGGGATTTGTTTTCCTTAAATAACACACTATGAGAAGATGAAGTTGGCAAGGAGAAGCGTGGTAATGAGCAAGGAGGCGAGTTCTCATGGGAGAGTAGAGAAATGGCCAAGGACGAGCCAAGTTGCAACTTATCGATGTGGGAAAGGTAGTGAAAGTATCCAGCTGTGCCAGAGCTATGGAAATTCACCAGCAAAGATCATGTGAAATTGTCTACTCTAACAGCAATTGATATTTAACGCTGAATGAAGTGAGGATAAGGAGAGGTTTTCACAGAGAGCAGACCTGTGGTTATGCTTATGTGGCTTTATGCTACTTGACCCATTGTTGGAGTGCCTTCTACTGAAGACTCTCACAGCGAACGCCTTTCGGATTTCACCCTTACTAAATGCTTCTTAATTTAGGGTTGCCCCTTTTAGGTAATGGAGGAAAAGATAGCTTGCTTATGCTTATTAAGGAGAATCATCTGATGAAATTAACACACAATTTATTTTCCTGATCGTCTGCATCATCCTCATAGAGTTAATAGTCTGCTTTGTATTGTATAGGGTACATTTCTTAGACTAATCTTGGTCTTTCTGTACTTTTATATGATCATGTTGAGATTGGACTACATTGATTTGTTTCTAAATTTATGATTAAACCCTATTAAACTCAGATTAAGTTGCCGAGTGGATTATTGCATTTTATTTATTTAGTTATTAATTTATTTTTAAGGTTTTATATAGCACTAGCTAGACCCTGAGGTATCATAGCGCTTTACAGAATAGAGAGCAAGGCAATCAGTCACTGAGCATATGACGAGCAATAATCATAGGTTTGAGTATACATAACATATATACAAGGGAAGTATAGTTAGGCAGAGCGAGAGGAGCCCACAAAAAAATGTACAAAGAAAAAAAATTGTTTGGCCATAAGGGTGGAATTACTGAATTGAGGTCCATTCGAACATTAAGAGTTCATGGAGATAAGGACATCAAGAAGAATAGAGGCAAACACAAAGAAAGAAACAGCCAACTGATCATCAGAGTTTGAACTGAGCAAGAGAGCCTATTTGAACCAAGTTCAATTTGTTCATGAGGTCCAACATTTATTGAGGAGATGGCGTTTCAAGTCTCTTTTGAAGCCCGGAAAGGAGGGGTTGCATCGTAGGTCCTAAGGAGGGAGTTCGAAATGCTGGGTGCATTACCTGAAAAAGAGCGAGCCTGGGTAGTTTTCCTTTTAAATTGAAGAGGAAAGAGCAGAAGAGCGGTGGAGCTTCTCATAGGTCTGGTTCTGCCTGCTTTTGTAAGTATGTTGTCTAAATAGTCAGAGAAATGTGAGTGAAGCGCTTTGTGGGTGATGCAAGCAGTCTGGTAGATACATCTTCCTTCGATGGGAAGCCAGTTTAGGGACTTGAGGGCAGGTGTGATGTGTTTGTACCGTTTAATGTATGTTATGAGCCAGGCTGCCAAGTTTTTTTTTTTTAAGGTTTCAAAGAAACTTTATTGGTAATCTGCACAGTACATCAGTGTACTGACAATCAACAATGGTATTGCTGAAGTATTACGTCAGTAACTTACACCTTCCTGCGCAGATTCTCTACATATGATCAACTTCCCCCCCACCCATCCCAGCTTATGTAACAGCCCACCCACAAGTCATAGGGTAACACAGAAATACAGTGCCTGAAGAGCAACACGGTCCATAAAAGACGGGTCATCCAGAGTCATCAAAATGCAGATCTTTTCTTTACAATTGACATCAGCCAGATGGATTTGATCTCCCGCGCCTGTGGCAGGTACCTGACAAGCCCCCGTGCCCCCTAAAGTCCTCAAAAGCCATGTACAGACTCAGCATTGCAGCTCCCCAAGGACTCGTCTATTCGGGGGGGATCCCAATGGGGTACCCGCGTCCCCCTCCTTTACGGATCCCTCCTCCTTTCCTACCAAGACTGCTCTTTGGGGTGCCAGATTCCTGAAGATAGGCAGTCAGTGGTCCCCATATATTTTTCGGTCGAGAGTTCACAGGTAACAGTTCAGCGTAATAGTGCATGTGTCCTTGCCACGTAGTCATCTCATTTATCCAATCCTTGAATTTTGGGGCTCGACCCCTTCCCCACTTACAAGCTACCTGCCGTTTTGCCAAAAACAATGCCATAGCTAAGCATTTCTTATGTACTGTTTTTATGCTCTGAATAAGGCCCAAAAGAGCTATGAGCGAGTCCAGGACCATATGTACGCCGATCATAGTGGACAGCCCTTCAAAGACTTGTGGCCACACGAGGGCAGCGCCATGCTAAATGTATAAAGTCCGCACCCTGCTGCCCACATCGTGCACAACGGTCGTGCTCCCTCAGTAGAAGTTTGTGTAGTTTGGTATGGGTATGGTATAATCTGTGCAAATGCTTAAGGTGTATAAGGCGAAGCCTGCTGTTACTAGTAACTTCATCTATCTGCCTGAAACCTAACTCCCATTGCTCGTCCATTAGTGGAGCATCTAGGTCCTTGTCCCATTCCCGTCTGGCCTTTGGAAGGCGGGAAGGAGTCCCTTTACGGATGTGTTTATTCAGTGTTGACACGACGTGCCGTGGGGGTTCCGCCCGTAGCAAGTCATGAAGGGGAGCGAACGCTTCTGGCTCGTCCGGAAACGCTGGGGTAACCGCCTTCACACTTTGTCGGAGCCTGGTGTACATGAAATTGTCCATGGTAGTGGGTTCACGGCCATCAAAAAAGTGTGTCTGAGATCGGAATTGTCCCCCTACATAGAGATCTCCCCAGGTGGTGTAATGCAAACTGTCCAGTAATTTGCGGCATGGCCCTTCATAAGTGACCTGTAATAAGGGGTTACGCAGCAGACGTATTTTGGGGGAATACATCATAGAGGCTCCCAGCCTACGCGCAATATGGCCCCACGCAGCAATCGTACAATCCACTGTGGAAGGGTCGCGCTCTCGCCCCGTCACCCTGGTGAAGAGGTAACCCTCTGGGGGCGTCGGAGACATATAGCCATCTTCCACCGCTAAGTGCGGCATGAAGGGAGGCGGATGGAACCAGTAAACTGCGAAATGTGCCTGTGCGCAATAGTAATAGTATTCAAAGTTGGGAACATCGTATCCTCCTTGTTGATACGGTAACATCAGTGTGGCTAGACTAAGTCGTGCCTGTTTCCCTCCCCATATAAGTCGTATAAGTTGTGAATTTAGTGTTATAAAAAGTATCGTCCAGGATGATAGGGGTTGTTGACAAAGAGATACAGAAGCTTAGGGAGTAGGACCATCTTAATAAGGGAGATCCTCCACGCCATTGACAGTGGAAGGCGGATCCACCTGGCAATCTTGTCAGTTACCCCATCTAGAGCCACCCCATAGTTGGCACGCATCAATGCATCCCTATCCCTAGTTATCTGCAGCCTCAGGTATTTTAACTCATCATTCTCCCAGACTAAGGGATAATCCATTGGCGACTGTTGGGTATTGGCCGTGAGGGGGAACACCGCAGACTTAGCCCAATTTATTTGGATTCCCAATATGGCTCCAAATTTGGTAATTTCTCACAACACTGGGTTAAGATTCTCAGTAGGTTTTTTGATATACAGGGTCATATCGTCTGCATATGAGATTAGCAATTGCCTGGCAGGGTAGATCAAAGAGCGCTCCTTGTGATGTTGTCGAAGCTAAGCTGCCAAGGGTTCGATGGCTAAAGCAAATAAGATTGGGGAGAGCGGGTATCCCTGCCTCGTGCCTCTAGAGACAATAAAGGGAGTGGAACGGGTGCCATTCAGTAGTACTGTCGCCAACGGCTGTGTGTACAGCAGTTTAATCCAGTTCAGGAGGGAAAACGGCATCCCCATGTATTGCAGGGTGCCTATCAGATAATCCCACTCCATCGAATCAAACGCTTTAGTGGCGTCAAGGAAGAGATTTGGGGTCTATGTCCTGTAGGACTGCAAATAGGGTACGAAGGTTGTGGGCCGTGGCGCGATTTGGAATAAAGCCCGCCTGGTCTGGGAGCACCAGGCGCTCCATTAGGAGACTGAGGCGGATTGCTAAAACTTTTGCGAGGATTTTAGTCTCACAGTTCAGGAGGGATAAGGGCCGATATGACTCACAATGTAACGGGGATTTGTCAGGTTTTAAACAGCGAGATAATTTGGGCCTCCCGCATAGTTGTTGGCAGTGTTCCTTACTCTAGCGCCACATAAAACATGCCTTTCAAGATCGGCGCTAAGATTGGCGCGTATGCTTTATAATTCTATTGGTAAGCCATCAGAGCCCGGACCGCTCCCTGATTTCATAGTCATTATTGCCACGACAATCTTGTCCACTTCTAATTCCAAATTTAAAAATGTTTGTTGTGTGGGTCCCAGCCATGCCAGAGCTGTGTCGTCAAAATATAACGGCAGATCCAGCGGGTCCCCCCTATGTGAAGTATAGAGTGCGTTATAGTAACTTCGGAACACTTCCAGTTGGTCAGAGAGGTTTCGTTGCACATTACCCTGGATATCCACCACCTCCGTGACATAATTTGAAAACTTAGGGGGCCTAGTCAGCTGCGCTAATACTTTCCCAGGGCGGTCCCCTTCCCCATAAGCTCTGGCCATGTATGGTTTCCCACAAAATCTACTCTCTCTGCTCGCACCTTCTTCATACTCTGTGAGTGCTTCCCTCAGTTTGGCTCGACTTGCCCCATCGTCCGGAGTCGTCTGGAGTGTTGCTTCCATTATTTTAAGTTCGCCTTCCAGCCTAATAAGGTCCCTCCGTAGTGCTTTGAGTACACCCCCTCCTTTGGAAATGCACCAGCCTCTGGCCGTGACTTTAAATGCCTCCCAGACAGTAGTGAGACTAGAGACAGAGTGCACATTGCGCTCAAAGAATTCTTTAATATCTTGCTCTAGTTCTTTGCGGAAGACTGTATCTTGGAGATGCAAGGGATTAAGACACCACTTGCGATACGGACTATGGTGAATCAGGGGCTGCATGGTCATCATCACGGGGTAATGATCAGAGTATGTACGCGTTAGATGAACAACATCCGAGAGCCAATGCGCCATCCCAACCGATACAAGGAGGTAGTCCAGTCGGGCCCAGGACGCGTGCACCGCCGAGTAATGCGTGCCCTCTCGCTGTGTCGGATGCTTATACCGCCACACGTCAAGGAGGAAGCTGGTATCCAGCACATCTTTGAATGCTCGTTGCGTGTTCGTGTAATGCACAGGCGTGGCACGAGATCGGTCCACCTGGGGCTGTATCACCGTGTTAAAGTCCCCCCCTCAGATTACATATGTAGTGCCTAACGTCTGAATTTTGTCCCATAGTGAGAGTAAGGGTTGGGGATCGTCTGAGTTAGGGCCATAGAAAGTTGCAAAAGTCACCTCATAGGAGTTAAGCCTCCCCCACACCAGGCAGAACCTCCCACCACTGTCCACCTCCGACCCACTTGGTACAAACCCTACCCCGCATTTAATGAGTATGGCCACAGCTCTAGAGTAGTCGGAATAGAACGCAAAGTAACGGTGTGAAGCCCATTTCGCTGCGAAAGGGGGAGCAGTGTCCGCACGTAAATGTGTTTCCTGTAACATAGCAATGGCTATATGGTGCCTCTCTAGATAGCTAAGTACCCGCCTCTTTTTCCTAGGGTTATTCAGACCCCGTACATTCCAAGATAGTACTTTCAGGCTGTTAATGTCCCGTGTGCCCTCTATCATACTTACAGCTAACATATGTGGATTGAAATGCTATCTTCTCCCTGCTGCCCAACTGGGTGAATAACATTACGGTGCGCCAAAAGCACCCCCCTCCCCCCACTCCGGCAACCACAACACGCCGGGCATTTTCACCCTCCCCCCCTGAGAAAACATCAACCCGTCTAACACTGTCCCTCCTTGTAGGAGGTTTGGGGGAACACCCTTGTGGTAGAAACACTAGGGGCACGCACCATACCCACTCTCCTCCACTGTTGCACCCACCCACTACTCCGCTATAAACGCGGGCAGCCGTGGCAGGAGGGAGGTGAGAGTCCGGGCGAGAACAGTAAGCATGCTATATAAATCTGAGTACACCACCAAAGTCCGTCAGCGCCGTGATCGTCGGTCACTGAATGTCCATGTTCGTGTTGCCGCAAGTGGTCAGTTCAGTCCGAGTTTGACATGGGAGACCGCGACCCGGACCGTGATCGCATTCCCGCTCCCGAAGGTGTGTTATTACGATGCTTCTTAAGGAAGTCTTCAACTTGTTGAGGATTCTGGAAAAAATGTTGCCGTCCCTGGTGCGTGATTTTCAGTTTTGCTGGGTACAGCATGGCATAGGGGATCAATTGTGCCTATAGCTTCTTCTTTACGGCAACAAATTTGCGCCTCGCATACTGTACTGATTGTGTAAAGTCCGGAAAAAATGACAGCGTGGTATTTTCTTAGTGCACCTGCTTCTTTTCTCGAGCGAGTCGTTGCACCGCATCCCTATCCCGGTAGTTGAGGAAGCGTACGATAACTGGGCGAGGCGGCGCTCCTGGGGGCGGGCGGGCCGCTAGGGATCTGTGTGCTCGCTCCACCGTGAGGTGGGCCGAGAAGGAGTCACGTCCGAACAAGTACACAACCAGCTTTTCAATGAAGTCCTCCATGCGTCCTGTATTGGCCAACTCCGCCAAACCCAGGTTGCGCACATTGTTCCTTCGGGAACGGGCTTCCAACTCCTCGTTCTTGTCTGCGATTATTTTGAGCAGCCGTTCCATCTGCGAGAGTTGAGCCTTATGGGTCGTAGCTCTGTCGTACAGATCAGATACCCTAGTTTCTGCTTCCGTGATCCGTTGTTCATGATGATCCAACTCGTTAACAACAGAGTCCATGCGGGCATTCATAGTGTCTATTTTCTCTGCAATTGTTGTGAGACTTTGTTTCATACCCAGCAGCAGTGACTTCCATTCCTCCTCCGGGGTCTCCATGTGGTTTGTGTCTGCTTGGTCAGCCGAGGTGGTCTTGGGTAGTTTGCGCGCTTCGAAGGGCAATTTTGCCTGCTTGGTGTCAGTGCGGCCCATAGTGAGGTCACGAGGGTCCCCCCCAGATATAGTGGCAAACTGAATCGGCCCGCGGCGCACCCCGGGCACCTCAAAGCGCAGAGGGGGGATTCCCTTTTGCCTCCTCAGTCCGGCAGAGTCGCACAGTCGTTCTCCCGGGGCCTCTCAGCAATACTCCACAGCAGCCCGTCACTCCCGCCCTGGTGGCACCACAGAGCGGTAGATCCCCCCAGACTGCGTGCACTGTAGGAGGTGTCCTCTGGCTCAACCAGGGTATCAAGGGATCGCCATAGTATGTAGGGCCCTGGAAACAGTCACTCGCACCATCAAATGACTCCCTGTGGTCTCGCAAAATGGCTGCCGCTCAATGCACTCTTAGGGGGGTAAAGGCAGCTTTCACTCTGACAGGTGCCGTATAACCGCCGGGAGAGGCCTCACTGTTTGTTACCATGCACCCCTGGGCAACTTCCAAACCTTCGGTGGGGGCAGACAGACAGTTCGCAGTAGGAGCGGACTCACCTCCCAGCAAACAAAATGGCGGCGAAGACCAACCGGGTCTGTACTCCAATTGTGCCGTGTCAGAGGCGCTCCGCCAGCATAAAGGGCTCCCGCGCCAGCTTCCAGCGCCAATTACTGTGAGTAATTGGCACCGCCCGCCAATTACTCACAGGCCGCGCTCTCGAGCGTCGGATGGATGGCGGGCACTCTACAAGCTGCTCCCGGGCCCGGGAGTAGGAGCGCACAGAGACCACCAGCTGAAGCCGATAGTGGACCTCACATTGCGTGGATGTCCAGCGCGGCTTCACCAACACCACAACCGCCCAAGTTGGTCTGCCACCGCTGCTCGCAGGGCCCGCACAGCACCGGCCTCTCGCAGCAGCAGCAGCTGCTCTCCACCCAGAGGTCAGAGGGAAACCCAGCCGCGGGAACTCTCTCCGGTCGCCAGGATCGGTTCAGTCAGCGTTCCGAGCTCAGGATTCTTCTCGTCATGGGCCTCAGTGGTTCCGACACCTCACAGGTCGGTTTGCGGATCGTGATATCAGCATAGGATGTATATGAAGTATATTATCTCGCCCGGTAAGGTAGGAGCCTTACTGGTGTGCGGCCATCTTGGTCGCGCGCCACCTAGCGCCCCCCGAGCCAGGCTGCCAAGTTTAGTACCGATCTGAGGGAGGCGAGGTGAGTTTTCAGGGTCCCTGTGAGGATAGCATTCCCGTAGTCAAGTTAGGAGAGGATCAGAGATTTAACAACCCATTTGAAATTGTCCAATGGAATTTGTGTGTGTAAAGCGCTCATTTGGCTGAGCTTTTTATATGATTCTTCATTGAAAATGTTTTGTCCAGGGTGAAGCCTAAGGATTTAGACAAATTGGACAGAGTGAGCGAACAATTTAGGGCCTTCAGGTCACTGATCCAGCCTTGGATTGGAAGGTGGTTACTTTTGGGGGAGAACAGAATTACTTCTGTTTTGATGGGGTTTAATTTAAGATGGTTTGAGTTAAACCATGATTGAATCTTACTCAGTGTGACATTAATATGTAGGATGTCACTGTGTGATTTGATTTTGTAGTAGAGTTGCGTGTCATCTGCATAGAGGCGGTATTTGATCCCTGCTTGTTTCAGGGTGATAGTAAGGGGTTCCATGAAGAGGTTGAAAAGTGAGGGGTAGAGGATTGAGCCCTGGGGGACACCAAGAGTAACAGGTGTGAGTTTCGAGAGGCAAGACTTGATTTTGTTGTGATCAATGTTGTAGGTAAGATGTGAATCATTTTAAAACTGTGCCATTGAAACCAAAGCAGATCTTCAGTGACTCCAGTAAGGATGGGTGATTGACTGTATCAAAAGCCGCTGAGAGGTCAAGTAAGATAAGTAGGCAAGCATCTCCATTCTTTAAGGATCGATGGATGTCATCAGCAATATTGAGCATGGCGGTTTCTGTGCTGCAGCCTTTCCTGAAACCAGAAGGAGTCAACTAGGTTGTATTCACCTATGTGCTGTTGAGTTGTTGTAAGATGCATTTTTCCATGGTTTTAGCAAGGAACGGGAGGTTAGAGATAGGTCTGAGGTTGTTCAGATTGTTAGGTTCTGCCCTGGCTTTTTTGAGAATAGGTGTGATTTGACCTAGTTGGAGGGAATCTTGTACACACCCAGAGGCGAAGGAAGTATTGATGATTTGAGTCCAACATGGGGCGATGATGTGGTTCAGGTTATGTACTATTTTTGCAGGGAATGGATCATTGGTGTGTGAAGTAGGCTTTAATTTCACAATAATAATAAAGACTTTTAGATCAGTCATGGGTTTAAAATTAGACCAATCGGCGTTGTTTTTCAATTGGGTGTTAAAAAGGTTGTCGTATGTTCCAATTGGGGTTGATTGATTATTGATAAGTTTGGGTGGTCGGACGAGGGAGGAGTGTCAATGAGGCTAGTTAGCAGGGAAGGTAGGGTTGTGACTTGAGGGAAGAATTGCTCAGTTTTAGCGATTTTGTCAGTGAAGAAGCTGGCAATTTCTGCACATCGTTCTTTAGAGGCTATTATTTTGTGTGGGGATAAGGTAGTGTTAAAGAACACCCTGGGCCTATTTGAACGGTCAAGTTGGATGCGGAAGAAAGAGGCTTTTTCTCTGAAAATGTACTTCTTGTTTGATAACCTAGCAGTTCTGAGAAGAGTTAGATGTAATGACAAGGGGTTTTGTCTCCATGTCCTTTCTGCTAGTCTGAGTTGTCTTCTTTCGTTGTTGAGATCAGAGTTAAACCATGATTTTAAACGGATTGATCTTTGTTGTTTTAATTTGGGCGATGCAAATTGGTCGAGAACTTCCGTTATCACCATGTTGAAGTGGGCAGTGAGCTCATTTACATAATGAGTGTGCGGGAGACGTTGAAGTTGTTCATGAATCTTAGATTCAAGATCCGTAGAACAGACTTGTTTGAAGTTTTTAGTCCACTGCTTAGGTTTATTTGTTAAGTCCAAGTGAGGTTTGGCGATGTGCTCGATGTCGAACAGTATTAGCTGATGGTCAGTCCAGTCAATGGGTATGATGGCACTAAAGAAGACCAGTTCATTACTAGCGATAATAGCGCCTTTGATGTGGGTTGGATCATTGCAGAGTTGGTTTTAGTCATTCATCTCAAGAAGGTTCATGAGGCGCCTGACTGTAGCGTCTTCTGCGTTGTTCCAGTGAATGTTAAAATCGCCCAAAAACATGTCCTTCATGTCGGTAAGGGAGAACTGGGAAAGTAGATCAGATAACTCATCAGCAAAGAGGGGGCAGTCACCAGGCGGGTGATAAATGGTGTGAAGTTTGATAGACGAGGAGCCTTTCTCTTTAAGTTCGACCCCAAGGTATTGAAAAGTCGAGTATTGAGCATTCTTTAGGATGGAAAGTTGGCTTTCAGATTTGTGGATTATGGCTAGACCTCCACCTGTTCTTTCAGTCCTGTCATGTCTAATGATGGAGTACCCAGGAGGAGTAAGTAGGTCAAGTATGGCAGTAGAGTGGTCATTGAGCAAAGTTTCTGTAAGGAAAGCCATATCAATTCCCTCACTCAGAATGGTTTCAGCGGTATCTGTAGCGCGTAGTGCTGCCGGACTACAGTTGACTAGCATGCAAGATAGAGGGCAGGGATTATCCTTTGCAGATTTTAGGGTATGGATAGTGGTTTATTGAGTAGGAGGTCTGGGTGAGTTAGAATTTACAGGGGTTCTATTTATGCCCACTATTACTGGGATTGTAGAGTGAGTGTTGTGAACCTTATGGAGGTAGGATTCGCTAACAGTATCTACTTCCAGAGTGGATAGAGGGCAGTGTGAGCATTGGCGCCTGTGGGCCAGCCCGCATCGGGGGATTGGTAGGCCAGGGGGAACATTGTAAGGTAGTCGGATAACCTGTATGAGGACTCCCGTAACTGTGAGAGCGGGCAAGGATGGCCTGTTTTGAGAGATCCTGTCTGAGTTGCGCTAAATCCGTCGCAAGAGAGTGAGTTTATGCTCCATTCAGTTCAGAATCAGTGAAAGTTAGAGGTGCATCCCACATTGACGGTGGGGGAAACGCAGTGGGAGCTGCGTATGAGGGAGAGGAGATCGTAGCGCTATTGGGGTGGTCTATGTTGTTAAGACTAGGATTGAGGACAGTTTGCAGTTTGGGTTGGATGCTTATAATTTGCCTTGGGAAGGGTGGGGATTGTCGGCTGGGTAATTAGTAAATGATGGTCTAAGGGTAGTGGCCTTGTCACAAGGTTTGCGGTGGGCAACATATAGAATTTTCTGAGGTGTATATTAAGTTTCCTGAAGCCGAATTTCAAGACACCTCAAAAAGGTATTTCCACTCAAATGTATTCAGGCTGTCTCAAGGTTGAGGACAGGGCAGGCAGAGTGAAGCCAGATTTCTGTGGCTGCTTCCTTAAACTTGCAAAGCCTTTTTATATTTAAGGACATTTTTATCCTGGTGACAAAGCAATTTAGTCTGGAGTATGTAGCTCGCTAGGATTTTCCAAGTATTTTTTCAATTCAAGTTTGAAACCACTAATGGCCTATAGAAAGCTGAGTCTTCAGGGCCTCACCCAACTTTATGTATTAAGAAAATGAGTGCCTCTCGAAGTGACTGTACTACCAAACTCTCTGTTGAGGCTGTACGTCGAAAGAACTCTACCAGAAACACATCAGAGCCAGGAGTCTTACAGGTTGCCAGTTCATGTATATCTTTTTAAATCTCTTGGTCTGTAATGGGACCGGCCATCTCATCTCATAAATCAGGAGGAACAGGAGGAAGTGGGAGTTTTTTGTGAAAATTCACTGTCTCTTCTACAGGGCTTCGGGGCCTACTCTCATGAAGTGTGTGGTAAGAACTAAGGAAAAAACACAAGAATATCCAGATGAAAGTGCAGGCGGTCTCCTTGAGTGTATTGTAGAGATGTTATCGGTGTAGGAGTATTTTCCCACTTAGTAAGCCAGTCCAGCAGCCTAACAGCCTTGTCTCTTTTGGTGTGAACCCGATTCACATAGGTAGTATAATCTAGGCATCTCCGTTTTTCAGTTAATGCTACCACTTTCAGACAAGCAGTGTGCAAGGAGGCCTGAAGGGTGGGATCTTCTATTGGCTGTCTTTCAGTTTGGGTACAGGCATCTTCGGCTTGGTCAAGTTGGGGGCACCAACAATGGTGACCTTGTGTGACATCTTGGATGACCTCCCTCTCAGTAGCTAAAGAAGAGTTGGAACCTTAATCTATCTCAAAGTAGTCTACTATTGCTACCTCAAGCATGCCTCAAAAGGCCATGTCATCCAGCATTGCCCTCTAAAAGTGCCAGGAGGAAATATTTGAGATGGCTGTGCCCCAGGTCAATTTCAACTGAAGGGATTATGAACCAAGATGTTCCTACCCAGGTGATCTAATGATGAGAACTTTGGAAATTACCACTGAGCAATTATCCGGTCCAGTCATAGATCTAGTCATGCAGGGAGGAATTGAAGGAGAAGAGTTTGGTATTCAGGTTGTAGAATCTCCTGGCATCTGATAGTGACCACTGGATAAGCCATATGGATAGGGCCTTAGAGTTGTGTGCTGTTTATGTCTGTGGAAGACGGGTGAGATATGGCTCTAAAATCACCCTTACCTCCCTTTACCTCTGCCCATATGTAGGAAAGTGCCCTTTTTAGGTCGAGTGACTTGGTATGGTTGCTAAGTGTCAGGCCGGCCTCAGGCCCTATGTTAATTAATGTATTTTTTATAATGGATATGGTCTGTTACTTTTGACCCTCTCCATGGCAACCACAGTAAGCTTTTCTAGAACAAATCCTTTTCCAATTTCTGGAGAATAATAAGCCTCACCCTTGCCACACAGCCTATTCCATCCCTACTTCCTCATATTTCTCATTTTCCATGTTTTTTCTGCTTTAGTTGTCCCTCCTTTCTCTCGATCTCCCCTTTAAATAAATACTGTTTTCTCCTCCCTGCATTCACCAAACACACCCTGTCTAATTGCACTCTTCATCTGCTTTGACTTCACCCTTCCATCCATGCACTCCCTCCCTGCTTTCTCCCTTCCATCCATGCACTCACTCCCTGCTCTCTCCCTTCCATCCATGCACTCCCTCCCTAATCTCTCCTCATTGTCCCTTTTCTGCTCCTCATACCCCCTTGGCACAAGATGGTACACAATAAATGCCATTGGCGAGGGATGCTTTATTAGGAATAGTATGTCGTAAGTAAGTTGTCTCAAACCATCACAATGATAACTCCGCTCCAACTAAATGGGGCACTCAGCAATGTCAAAAGGTAGCTATTACATCTGGAGACTAAACAGGCCAAAGGGAGCATGGGCGGAAGAAAGCTAGAAAACTATGGGCAGAACACTCTGACCTATTAGAGCAGCTCTGGTGCCACAAGTATGCAGCTCATTCAACGGGCACACACACAGCAGACCGCGTGGGCAAAATGCAAGCATGACTAATACGTCAAGAACAGGCACGCCACCCAATAGCTGCCTTGAGAACAGCCGAAGGGCCGTTGGTACACACACACAACATGAGGTACATGAGGCACTGACGAACCTCTATGCTTCGATATACCAATCCATGTGCTCACAGACAGCTCACCGTACCGTCCTATTCTTAGCACCGTTGCATTTGCCAGAGTCCACGCCGGAACAGAGGGAAAACCTGAATGTACCTATAAGAGAGTAGGAAATCCGCAGCTCAATAATGGCGCTAGCAAGCAGCAAAACCCCAGGCCCAGACGGATTCCCTGCGGAATTCTGCATGGTCTATAACACTGTGCTTACTCCTTACCTGCATGAGTTATATAATAAGCCAATCAGTGAACGTCGTTTTCCTCCTTCAATGAATGAAGCTAATTTGGTATCATTCATTACCCAAACCTGATAAGGACCCCACTGACCTAGGCTCGTACAGGCCGCTGGTGCTTCTCAATGTCGATTATAAAGTACTAGCAAAACTACTGTTAGACTGGCTTGCGCAGGCGGTCCCCACTCTGGTTCACCCAGACCAGAATGGGATTTTGCCCTAGAGAATCACATTCCTAAACCTCAGGCGATTCTTTAGGATCGCCACCTACTCGACCACCCAATGGCCAAGAGTAGGCTGCCTTGTACTGGACCTCGAAAAAGCATTTGATTTCTTAGAATGGGGGTTCCTGTTTGCTACGCTGGACAAATACAAACTAGGAGATTACTTCCTGGGCATGGTTAAACTATTATACAGCGCCCCCACTGTGAGAGTTAAAACAGGCCTACATATCGAGCCCGCTGAATATCAGGAGAGGGACGAAACAGGCATGTCTCTTTTCCCCGCTACTCTTCTCACTGGCAATTGAGCCGCTGGCGGAGGCAGTGCGCGCTGGGGAGGGCGATGGAGTCCTATTGGGAGATGGTCTGCATATAATTTCATTATACAGTGATGACCTCTTAGTATACATAAGAGACATCCAACACAGTCCGCAAAACCTGGCGTCGATCTTAGACAACTTTGCTTCTATATCAGGGCTGCGCATCAACACCTCTAAATTCAGCCTATATCCCTTCAGCGGACAATGCAAGGATCCCGGCTACATACACAACCAGACGTGAGTCCGTTGAGATTACGTATATATCGGAACCCAGCAGACTTACAAGACAGAAACCAAGGCAGGGCCCTAACTGCAATTCGATTGCAGTCGACATTCTGGAGCACCCTCCCACAGTCAGTGACAGGGAAAGTAGCTTTAACAAAAATGGTGATACTGCCCTGACTATTAAATTACTTCACTAATCTCCCACATTACATCCCACCATCCTTTTTCTTCTCCCTGGAAAAGCTAGCTAAAGATTTCATAAGGGGTAAGTCTAGACACTGAATATTAATCCACTTGCCTGTAGACCAGGGAGGCTTAGCAGTCCCGCACTTAGAGCAGTACTATCTAGCGGCTCAGCTACAATGGATTTCCAGGTGCTGGTGGAACGCCACTACAGAGATACAGCAACAATGCAGCCGCATACGGAACTAACAGCACTATTCTACCCCTGCTCCAAAACCAAGCCTCCAGACTTACTGATACTGACAGTAACGCACAGATGCTACCGAAGGGCACTCTACATTACCTGCAAATGTACCCCATACGCACCAACCTTAGCACTGGAGGGCATGCCCAGGGGCATTAAAGTTACCACAGCGACAGAGCTAAAAGATTGGCACGAGGGTGAGGTGCAAGACATAGAAGACCTATACTGCGAAGGCGCTCTAATACCATACACAACACTGGTGGCGGAGGCAAATTTGGTCCCAGGTCGGTTTTTACACCACCGCTCCCTGCTGGCGGCACTCATCGCTAAATAAGGAGACTTAACAGCAGAGCCAACGATGCATCTCACAATACAATACCGGCACGTCATGGGACGGAGGGGGACATATTACTAAATGGTTTGCTGCATCCCTCAGACACCATACAGCAGCCAGTCTATCGCCCCTCCGCCAGCGCTGTAAAGCAGATATGGGCTGTCAACTCACAGACCCGGAATGGACCTCAGTACTTGCGAGCTCGATACAAGCCCCCAGTAACGCACACCTGCGCCAAATCCAATTTTACATTACACACAGGGCATATCTCATGCCTGCGAAAATTAATCAATACTTTAAATGCAAAAACTCGGCCTGCCAAGTTGCAAACCTACTACACATGCTATGGGGATGCCCCACCGTAGCTAGATATTGGTCAGCAGTGGCAGATACACTGACACAATGCACTAGTTGCACCCTCCCATTCGAGTGGCACACTTATTTCTTACACTTATAACACAGGAACCCCAATATCAGTCACTTCCAGGTTTATTGACCTTGGGATGGCAGTGGTGAAACGATTGATCACCAAATATTGGAAACCCCCTGACCCTCCTAATATTGGAATGTGGAGAAACTCGATGCTCACCTGGGCCAGGGCGGAAAGTGTAGCAATCCACCATGAGGACCCATTAGGACTTCACAAAGTCCCCCTTGCCACTTACTGGGACACAATCCTGACTGCTCTGACCCCCCCGCAGAGCACCGGCACCCCGCCCTGGCCTGCGGGGGAGACCGAGCCTCAACCTGCACAAGATCCTACAGTGAGGAATATCCTGCCCACACATGCACCCCATACTATAACAGCAATCACCGCCAGAATGCAAACCACGCACAGCAACGCTAGAGAAGCGAAGACTGTGGTACAAATGAGCTAGCCTCATGTTTCATATCTATTCCCTATTATGTATTATTTTGTCCCTGTTCAGTTACAGCCCGCGTCCACAGTTTAACAGCACACAAGTTCAAACACAAGTAGCAATATAGACAAGCGAGACAACCCCATCAATGTCGGTCGGCTGACTTTGTGGCACACGCCCGTAACCTGCTGTGAAACAAAAATAATGGACCAAGCCCATTGATGATACATAAAGCAGTTAACAAGGGCAGAATGAAAATAAAACCATGATTCAAGTGACACTATGGGCCATATTCTCAAGGAGCTATCGCCGAGTTAACTGCACTTTATCCCAGCTAAAGTTGCAATAAATTTATCACCCCATTCACAAGCTGGTGTAAACAGCCCATAACACCAGTTTATCTGTGATAGCAGCTGCAAAAAACATCGCCACAGATGACTCCGGCAACTATCGCTAATGAGATGCAGAGTAGGCATTCCCTTGCAAAAAGCCACGACAACACCACTCCTCAACATTCTCAACGACTAGCCACATTGGCGAAAAGACCACAAAACATGCGATAATGCGCATTAGCAGCAGAAAATTAACACCTGCTCTGACCTGGTGTAAAGTCGAATGACAACCGGCAGCAGCCAAGGGAGCACAGCCCAAAGCCAAACATGAAGAAGAACAGCGGACAACCAACATCCCACCCCACACAAAGTTGCTGGCTGTGATGCACCTGTTGGCCTCTGGTACCCCCTAACCAACACCCACCAGAGTCGGAGGAGTCTCACAGCCAGCCGCATCCATGTCCCTCACACCTGTCCTGGATACCATCATCAGCCTGGTACCCCAGTATCTAAACGTCCACCACAATGCGCAGGATCCGCTGGAGACCAAGCAAGGACCATTCACCATAGCTGGATGCACGCACGTGTTGGGAGCAATCCACAGCACACATGTCCTACTTGTGCCCCCTGGTGACACAGCACACAATCACCGCAACAGAAATCACACGTCTCACATCAATGTGCAGGCAACATCCGAACACCATGGAATCCCCACCAACGTCATCGCCAAATACCCAGCCAGCGTGCATGATTCCTTCATCCTCCGACAGTCCATCATCAACCAGCGCTACCAGGATGGCACCAAGGGAAATGCACAGCCCCTTAGAAAGTTCCAAATGAATACCCCACACACCTCAACTCCACAACCATGCAACTCACAACTCTGGCAATGCACACGTCACAAAATCACATACAACATGCAAAACAACATGCCCAGACACAACAGTGCAACTTACAATGGTAACCTGGGCAAGCCGTGAACATGAGCCATCAATGGCATGGCACCTCAGCCACACAATAGCAAAATTTGGGGAGAGGTGGGAACCAGGCATGTGTGAAGGAGGCAGGAGAACCATGATTGGAAAAGTACACAATGCCAAGAGTGGCGGCGATGTGCTGGACAGACCGCAGTATGCAGAACACACCCATATCCATGGCGACATAAACCGCTGGTGTATGGAGTGTAGTGGACAGTGGATGCAACCATGTCACCCCAGCCAGTGGGGAAGTTCGCGGAAATGTTGCCTGTTACGTCCTCCCCGTGAGCGGAGTGGGATGGCCCGGCGTACGACAGGCCAGCGTAGGGGTGTGAATAAAAAGCACGTAGCCCTGGGCGTGGTCCTCTTCCGGAATGTCTAACATCTCTGCCAGGCCGGCGCATCTCACCCTGCCATGAGGCCGATGCCGTCCTCGCGAGTGGAGTTGCCTGTGATCCTGTGCGCCTGCCGTACCCCAGCCCGCTGGATACTGAACCCGTCAGGCCCGCCCCTGCGCAGCCAGGCTACACTGATCACCTGCCGACACCGGTGTGTGTCAAGGAGGGCCCACCACATGCAAGTGCAAGCTGCAAGCCCGAGGCCCGCGACCCTCGCAGCCTCCTCAGACCATCACGGTCTCCACGACACAGGCCTGCTTTACTCCTTTCTCGTTGACGTACTCAACTGCTGCACCAGCCTACACAACGGTCAAGTAGATCACGGAGTCTTGATTACACCATGGCAGTAAACATTATTTAAAGCAGAGTTTGTGTCACTATACTCCCTTCGATGTGGTGCCACCAAGCCTGTGCATAGCATTACAACCACACGTGTCTGTGGGCCTACGTAGACTACTGCCCTCGGCCTACACTGTGCACAAGTAAGTCACAGAATTGGAACTGAACATCGATTATTCAAAGACAGAATACATATTATTGCACGCAAGGAGAGGCGTAAGAGCAGGGACATCTTAAGGATTTTGGGGGCCCTGGGCCAAACATATTTTGGGGGCCCCTGTTGAGAACAGCTTTGAATTTATGCTCCAATTTGAGCCCCTGTTTCCCACGCAGTTTCCGCGTCCTCAGCTGCATTAGCGATCCAGTTAGCATCATAGGCATTAGCCTATATATTCCTGATGCAAACAGACGCGTGCAGCTGACAGCGGTAGGATTTAGTGTTTCCTGCCCTGCTATATTAATACTTTTTAAATTGTATATTGTGGCTGAATTACTCTGTGCTTTTTAACAATTTCTTCTACCTTCTACCTGCACTTTACTTGATTCTGCTTGCCTGCACCTCTTTAGCTGCTCCGATTTGCATCTCGCTTTTCCTCCAGTCCTGGTCCACCGTGGCTGATACGCAGATTGTGCGGAGGGCTGGGGCTACTATCGGGCTCCTCACTTCCGCCCACGTAGTTTCCGCTTCCTCAGCTGCGTTAGCTGTCCAGTTTCATCAAAGGCATTAGCCTATATATTCCCGATGCAAAGGGACGCGCGCCTTCTGCGCACCGCTGGTGTGCCAAAGGCAAGGACCTCTACGCCCGTCAGCATCCCGGAGGCGTTTGGCTATGGCCATGCTGCCCAGTTCCCCTCCGGTGAGTTTCTTCCACTATATTACAATAGGGAAAAACTGCTTAGCCTTAGGCGGCTACCATTATGTCAGTGTACAGCCTCTGACCCGAGCTTGGAGGTAGACTTTCGATGCAATAAGTGCAACTGGTCTCTCCTCCAGCATAGGAAACTCGCACCCTAGATCCTCCCACGCAACAATAAGTGTAAAAACAATAAGAAAACAGACGACTTAAAAGCCACCCTTTTAAATTGTCGCTCTATGCAAAAGCATGAACCACACATTTATGACCTACTTTTAGACGAACAGCCTGATCTTTTATTTCTCACTGAGACCTGGCTGTCTGTAGCCTTCAACCCTACTATCACCTTGGCCATCCCTACGGCTTATAAAATCTTTAGGAGAGACCGACAAAGTGGGATGGGGGGCGGTGTCACCATAATTTACAATTAACAACTAGACTGCTCTCCCATACCAATGGAAAATATCGAGGGTGCAGAGTCCTTAGGCTTCTGCTGTACCTTATCCCCCCATCATAGAATAGCTGTTTTTTCTGATTTACAGACCTCTCGGTGCAATTGGAAATGTTATTACTACGCTTAATACAGCCACCACCTCCCTGGCCTTAAAATGCAACAACTGCCTTATTCTGGGAGATTTCAATATGTATATGGACAATGGAAAAGACCCTCAAACAATTTCCTTGTTGGGGACGCTGCAGGCCTGCAACATGTTTCCATCTATTTCTTCGGCCACCCATGAGTAGGGCCATACTCTAGACCATAGCTTTCACAACTTTGACATATAAGCAAGCCTATCTCTTCCCATTACCTGGTCTGACCACCTCCTATTAAAATGTGTCATTCCCAACTCTGCCACAGCCCCTCGGGCTAACACAGGGCAGAGGGTCCCTAATTACAGGACGTTCCATAAAATATCCACCCGATGTTAGCAGATGCCCTCGGTTGTTCCTGAGCGGAGCTGTCTGGCTGCTCCGACTCGGACACCCTCTCAATAGATTCATGGCTCCGTACCAACATTGGTACAGTGGTACCGGTTGTTTCCCGCTCCTCAAAGAGTTCGGCCTCACCAGCTCCATGGTTTAACGATTCCCTCAGATCTAGCAAAAGAAATTGTAGAAAAATGGAATTCAAGAGGCGTAAATTCTATCTACCAGAGGACAGGAAGGTGTATAAAGACACCTTAAAAGCTCATTACATTCTTGTGAAGGCAGCCAAGAAAAACTTCTTTCAAACCAAAATAGAAAATGCCCAAAATAAGAGTAAGGAAATCTTTAGCATAGTTAAATCCTTTACCATCCCGAAAGCAGGCACAAAGGAAGGGCCATGTACGGAAGAATGGTCTAAGCAAATAGCTCAATTCTTCCACAAAAAGATCTTCGTGATCCAACAAGCCTTCACTAACATCTCAGAGGAAGGACTGACCGTCTACCTTAGTTCCAATAGCAAATTTCACCTCTTGGATCCTCCATCTTTACTAGCTTTCCCTGAGTTTCAGCTTGAAGAGTCAATGACCCCTCTCCAAAGCATTAAGTCTGGCTCTTCTACCGACCCATGTTCAGCGAATATCCTGAACCTATTAGCTCCCACCATAAACCCCACGGTAAACCAGCTCTTTAATGGTTCCCTCTCCTCAGGCAACATGCCGAAATTGTGGAAGAATGCTAAGATTCTTCCACTGATAAAAAAAGCTAACGCCAAACTGAGGGACCCTGCTAACTACAGGCCAATCTCCCTTCTTCTGGCCCTCCCAAAGTATTAGAGAAGCATGTAAACAAGACCCTCCAAAAACACATTGATGATGGGAAGCTCCTTCATGAGTCCCAATCCGGTTTTAGGGCTAACTACAGTACGGAGTCTGCTCTGCTGGAAGTGACTGAATTTCTCAAGGGTAAGCTGGACCAGGGAGGCAAGGCTGTTCTGATACTGCTCGATACATCGGCGGCCTTCGATATTCTCCCGGAGAGACTTGCTAACATCGGTCTGGGGGGGGGGACCGCCTTTACAATGGATGTCCTCCTTCTTGGCAAATAGATCTCAGGACATCTGGCTCCCCCCTTTCTCATCCCCTGTTCCGGCCATGAATGTAGGTGTCCCTCAGGGCTCCATTCTCAGTCCTACCCTTTTTATTATATATCTATCCCCGTGCCTTTCTGGTAGAGGAAGAGGGCTTCAAAAGTGTTTCCTATGCTGATGACACTCCGCTGATTTTTACATGTGAAAAAGGAACCGATCTTTGAAGGTGCAATGATTAGGTCGTGCCTCACAAAGGTTTTTAACTGGCTTAAGATCAATCAGCTGAAGTGCAATCCTGACAAAACTGAAGTTATTTACTTTGGGAATCCATAAACGCCTGACTGGAGTGCTTGCTGCTCCTGCCCGTGGAAAAGGAGAAAGTAAAAACGTAGGAATTGTCATAGACCAGACAGTCTCCATGCGCTCTCCAATCCAAAATCTAAATGGCGCTTGCTTTGGCATACTGCGGACGCTAAAAAAATTCCTGCCACTGTTACCGCATGAGAGTAGAAAGATCGTGGTGCAGGCTCTGGTGACATCAAAGCTTGACGATGTTAACAGCTTGTACCTCGGTCTTCCGAAAGCCCTTATCCAGCGCCTACAAGTAATACAAAATGTGGCGGCCAGAGCCATCCTGAGACCTAAACCCAGATCTAGTATGAACCCTATTCTTAAGTCTCTACACTGGCTCCGCATAAAAGAACGGACAAACTTCAAAGCGATGACCATCTTCTTTAAAGCTTTCCACAGCTTAGGAGCTGGCTACCTAAATAAGCGCGTTAATCACTGCACAACATCTGGAGCCCTAAGATCTTCCAATGCCTACCTGGTCATCGTGCCTAAAATATGCCGTGCCCGCACTGGAGGCAGATCCCTTTGCTTTCTAGGCGCAACATTGTGGAATAGACTCCCTGAGTCTCTGAGACTAACCACAGACCTACTCTCTTTCAGGAAGAACTTAAAAACCTGACTTTTTAATAACTGATGGGTCTTTTACGCACGTTTTCCTCCCGCTGTCATGTGCCAGGACACTCTAGTCTGAGTGGCTGCGCGCTTTATTAAATACATTATTTCATTTAATTTCATTAGGTCGCTGACAGTGCAAAGGAACACTCGTCCAAATTCTAAGGGCCTTATTTATGAGGCCTTGTTTCACTTTTATGCCGCCGGTGCGTCACTTTTTGTGACGCACCGGCAGCGAAAAAAATTGCCATGTTGCGCCCTATTTACAAAGTGACGCATCTAGGCAGATGCGTCACTTTGTAAACCCCTGCACCACATTATACCTGTGCCAGGTATAATGTATGCAGGGTGGGTGTTCCCCCGCAAAAAGCCTCATAGAACTGGTGCATTGAAATCTATGAGAACTCAGTGCACCACTTCTAGGACGCCATTGCGTCAATATCTTACACCTGCCTCACGGCAGGTGTAAGACTGATGCATTCACTTTCACGTGGGGCTTGCCCCATGTGAAAGGACACATTGCTGGAGTTGCGTCTATTTTCAGACACACCTCAGCAATGCATCACTTTTGCGCCTACAGATACGCCAGAAATACTGATGCATCTGTAACTCCTTGCGACATGATGCGTCATACTGTAAATATGACGCATCCGTCATGTCGCAAGGAGGGTGCACTAAGAAGTGACGCATCCCTGTTGTCACACAGCGATGCATCACTTCTCATAAATAAGGCCCTAAATGTGTTTACATCTAATATTCAGGGATAGTTATGTGTGTTTTCAACATTGTAACAGCAGCACCTCACCAATATTACTGCAAATAATCTCTGTGACGCCCTCCCATTTCTTATATGTTAGGCCTTGTTTTGATCTAAAAGAAACTTTTTTTCTGTATATTGCATGAAACATAAACACAACATTTCCCAGCAAAATGGTTGTACTAGACTAATCAGGTACATAAAACATAAATTAAAGGAAAACAGTATTTAAAACAATCAATTTCAGAAATATTCAAGGTCATTAGGGCAAAACTCGGGAGAAGAGCTGACTCTGTCAGGGGGCCCCCTGAAAGGCTGGGGCCCTGGGCCAGAGCCCACTTTGCCCATGCATTAAAACGTCTCTGCGTAAGAGGATGACACGTTGCAGTCCAGAGGGAATAGGATCATCGTTAGGGAGGTGATCGAACACTACCGACAACTGCACTGGTGTCACTAACTCTGTGCATCGCGAGCCAGCGACACGTGGCTGTGGGCATATGCTGACCGCTGCCTTCGGCCTACACTGCGGTCCAGTAAGTCACAGAGTCTTGATTTAGCGATGGTGGAGTTCATATCAGTGTACCGGCATCATCGCAGACTGCTCCCCCTCCCAGCCCTGGTGCCATTTATTTATTTTGAAAGTTTTATATAGCGTGAACATGACCACCGAGGGTGTCAGAGCACTTTACAGATTATGCATCACGATGGTTATAATCAAACATACAAAATCAGCAAGGCACAAAATCAGAGTCTAATTCACAAACCTTTTCCTAAGGGAAAAACAAACAAAATCATCAGCTCAACAAGGTCCAAATCTAGAAATGTCTAAGAAGACTCGTGAGCCATGTGGCTGGGCCATAGTCAGCATGTTAAAGGAGAAATTTCTTCATCAGGAGGCCTTTAACTTCTTTTTTGAAGAAGCCAGTAGAGGGGTTCACCCTGACTTCGGGTGGAAGGGAGTTCCAAATCCTCGGCGCCATCCCTGAGAAGGTTCGGTACAGCGGGGTCTTGAAGTGGATGGCCTTGTGAGCCATGCATGCAATTTTTAACTGTATCCGACCTTCATATAGAAGCCAATTCAGGACTCGCAAGTCCGGAGATATGTGGTGGTATTTTTTTGTGCCAGTTAAGAGTCTAGCAGTGGAATTGAGGGAGGCCCTAAGTGGAGCCGTCCTAACTCTAGGCAGGCCGCAAAGAGTTGCGCTACCATAGTCCAGCTTTGAGATCACTAATGCTTGTACTCCCACCTTCAGGTCATGAGCAGGGAGAAAGGGTTTGAGTTTCCTGAGTAGGCTGAGTTGAAAGTTCGCTCCTTTGGTGAGGGAACTTATGTGCTTCTACATGTTCAGGTTTTTGTCCAGAATGATATCCAGAGAAGATGCCGAGTCCACAAGGTGCGGTCTACAGTTAAGAGCAGTCAGCTGGTTCAGCCATTGCTCCATGACAGGAGATTGGTTGTGGGGTGAGATCAATAAGAATTCCATTTTAAGAGCATTTAACTTCAGGTGATTACTTGTCAACCAGCTTTGTGTTTCCAGCAGGACTGAGTTGAGGGACGGAATGTCTTCGAGAGAGGCGATCTTCATATATAGTTGGGTATCAGCCGCATACATACGATAATGAATGCTGGATGATTTTCGAATTTCGGTCAGAGGCTCCATGAACAGGTTAAAGAGGGTGGGGGACAGTGCTGAACCTTGGGGAACCCCCAAGGTGACCTGTGCAGGATGAGACAAGGAGTGGTTCACCTTGAAGCTTTGGGTTCTGTTGTGAAGGAACAAAGAGAACCAGTTTAGAACCGGCCCAGACAGCCCCATCCTATGTTCCAGTAGGTCAATTAGGTGATCGTGTTTGACAGTATAGAATGCTGATGAGAGGTCAAGAAGGATCAATAGGCACGCTTCATTGTGATCCAGCATTCTAAGCGCATCATCCACGATGTGTGTTAGCGTCAACTCTGTACTATGACCTGGGCGGAAACCAGATTGGCATTAATCCAGGAGCTGGAAGTGGTCGATGTGATGACAAAGTTGGGCGAGCACACATTTCTCCAGGAGTTTTGCTAAGGTAGGGATGTTAGTGATTGGGTGAAAGTTAAGGAGGTCCGTGGGATTAGCATTTGGTTTCTTTATGATCGGGGTGACTTGACCTGATTTAAGGCAATCTGGAATAGCACCTTGCATAAAAGAAGCATTGACTATCGTCGTCCAGAGTGTTAGTAAGGAGGATCTCACTTCCGGGAACATGTTTGATGGCAAAGGGTCGTTGTAGTGATTGGAAGATTTCAACGTCAACAGCATTTTGCGTATAGTTGGTTCATCCAAGGTTTGGAACAGACTCCAAGATGCATTGTTTTTGGGGAGGAAGGGCTATGAAGGGTCAGTGCTAGTCGACACTGAAGGGCATCGGGTGGTCAGAGGACCACTCGGGAGGAGATCACGGGCCAAGCTTAATTCCACCTCAATCTTGGTAGACTTATCAGTGAAGAAAACAGCGAATTCTTCGCAGTTCGGGAGTGCCCCTTGAGCTTGCTCTTAACGATTCAAGGACAAGGAAGGTGATGCAGTAGTGGTCCGTCCAGTCACATGGAAGGATCGCCTCGAGGAGGAGAGAATTGGGCTTACCAATGACCAGATCTAGCGTAACTCCTTTGTTATGCGTAGGGCAGTCGCATAGTTGGGTAAGGTTAAGGTCAAGTAGGAAGGGTTTGAGGCTGTTGACCATCTCATCATTCATATCATTCCAATGGAGGTTGAAGTCTCCCAGGAAGATCTGAGTGCCCTGGAAATCTGCGTTAGATGAAATAATATCCATGATCTGTTCTGTGAAGGGAAGGTTGTCGCGAGGGGGGTGGTATAACGTATGTAGTTTGCATATGTGCTTGTTGCCCCCCATCACTTCAATGCATAGATATTCACAAGACGGCAGGAGGTCGGCATGAATGAATTTTACTGTTAGATTACTACGATATAGGCATGCAATGCCTCCCCACCTGACCACTAGTTCTATCCAACCTAATGATATCAAAATTATGGAGGCATTAAAAAGTCCAGGCTAGGAGCGGCTGAGTCATTTAGCCAAGTTTCTGTCAGCATTAAAAGGTCCAGATCTTGAACAAGGATGAGATCGGCAATATCCGCAGCGTGTTTAACAGCCGATCTGCAATTTAGGAGCGCACATTTGAGATTAACGGGGATAACCGTTGATGGGTGTAGCATGGCGGTGACTGTCTTGAGGTTGTTCAAATTTAAAGTTCTTGTATTAGGCTTAGGTTCCCTGAAGTGATCAGAGGGGATTAATTCAATTAGATGTGAGTTAGATGGGGTGGAAGGAAGTGGCAGATCAGAAGACAGTAGGAGAGATTCAATATCACTCTCAGACAAGGAGGATCTACATCTAGGGGGGCGAGAGGGGTTATTAGGGTGCGGAGTGGAGGCCCAACTAAGGGTTGTGTGGGAGGAGTGGGATGTGGTTCACCTAGGAGAGGGGGAGGAGAGAAGCGCCAGGTGCAACCGCAGTCAGGGAGCGAGCGTAGATGTCGATTGGTCAAATGGGAGCAGCTTAATCTAGAATTAGCTGAGAGATCCTCAGTGATGTGAGATAGGCTACGAATATCAGCCTTAAGTTGTTGAAGGCAGAGTGCAATCTCATTCAGACGGTCTTCCAATGAGGTGTGTGAATGGTGATGTGAGGCAAGGTCCCGGGGACCCTGCGGCTGAGGATAGCTAGTGGGGGAAGGGACAAGAGGGGCCGTGGCGAGTGAGTAGGTCCCAAGGCAAGGGATTCTTGGAAATGGTACTGTAGGCTTGGAGGTGAAGGTGAAGAGGCAGGAGATACAGATTGGGCAGTATGGGGAACCCTCACATTTACTACATGCAGTGCGGAAGAATTGTTATTTTGAGGAGAGGTAGCTAGAGGGGGGCCCTTTGGAACAAATGTCGAGTTGGCCACTGGTGATGCAGAGGTGGGGGATATAATTTGCACAGACCGGGGAACCCTTGCAGGACTAGCCTCTCTATGGGGAGCGACACTGAAGTTATCGACTGTCTTCATGATGGTGTGGAAAAAGTTGTCAAACAGCGATAGATTGCGGTCAGAGGCTTGGATAAGGATGGTTCCGTTCTTGTAAAGTGAGATGGTGGCTTCAGCTCTAAAGGCCGTGGAGGACGCAACGGTCACTCTGAGACCATGTGGAGTTTTGCGGGAAAAGGAGATATTGAGAAGAGAGTAAATGGCCTTCCGCCATTTAGCGTTTCGTTTGGTGTAGAAGATGAGATCATTTTTTGAGATACCCTTGTTGATGGAGAAGACGGGGTCTAAAATAATGGTTTCCGGATGTGTTTTATGTCGTCTATGTTTGAAATTTCTTGCAGCTTTTTTTGAGAAGTTCGGAGGATATATGATTCGGAAAGCGTTCTGGCCCGCCATCTCTAGGTTGGGAGAAAGGAGCTTTGGAGGGTTCTGCTCCAGAACCACCCCCGCCATGTCTCCTCACCCAGGAAGGCTAACTACGCAAGTAACCTGGGAAAAGGGCAAACTAAAGCAGACCAAATGTGGGATATATGGGGAAGAGCCTACTCAAGGAGGCAATAATGTACTTTACACCTTCAAAGGTAAGCAGTTCAGGCAAGCCGCTTCATAAAGGCAATAAAACCATGAAACCATCACCCACTGTTCGGAGAAGGGGAAACTAAGCAGGCCCATGTGGGTGAGATGTGAGGAAGAGCCCACTACAAGATGACCGCCAATGCGGAGTAAAGGAAAAGGCCTATTACACTTTCCATGACTGGCCCTAAAACAACAGGCCCATTTCTCTTTCCATGGCAGCAGTACCTAGTGCTCATGGAAGGGGGCGACCTTCTTCAGCTGCCTGGGAGGAGGCCGTAACGGACATCAAAATGGGCGTCAATTATGTGCCTAACTAATCTCATAGGCCCCACTTGAGCTAGGAAACAACAGACCCAGTTTGGCTTGTATGTTATCACAAGACAGCAATAAGGGATGGATCAGTAGCACACATGCCAGTATTCCCTTACTTGTTACTAGCGAGACAGAGGGGAAGTCAGGGGGGGTCATACAGGACCATGGGAGATCAGTCCCAATGAACGCATCACCTGAAATCAACTTTTCCATCGAGACTCTACGAGATCGCAGCGAGCACAGGACAGTTTCACCTCAGCTGCAGCGAGACTTCTTTGAAACCAATAGCCACTGGGACCGTCGAGCACCTCTCCAGAGGCGCAGATGATAGTGCACAGTACGAAGGCTGTCAATTACACCCAAGCTAAACAGAACCAGCACACAGTGCACTTGGCGCCTCTGCCACGGCTCCCCAGCAGTCCCACCGGAATCCATCATCCAACACCAGTCATGAGACAGAATTGCTGGACTTAACAGAAGCAAGGAGCATCACGGCGCGAACTGCGCTCCTGTCTCTCTACGACAATGGTGTTCATTCCAGGAACACCTCAGGAGTCAGCACATGAGTTGCGGGCCGAAGTTCGTGGTGCGGGGGTCGGCACTTACATCTACAGCCGCAGGGTGTATCTGATCTTGGACGGTAGGACCCTTAGGCACACAGTGGTATCTCAGCCTCATTGAAGGGGGCGGTGTGATGGATGGGTCCCTTACTTCTCCTTATTGAAATCCCCTCCGCACCAGGAACTCAGAAGCTCGGGAGCCAAAATCCGCATCCACAGCTCTTAACGACTCCCCACAGAGCACGGGGCTTATCACCAGCAGAGCTATGGGATGAAGCAAGCCGCCGGACAGATCGGACCCTCGAAGCAAGAGCAACTCCAGGATCGCGACGGCCAGGATGGGAGAGGGGTGGAGTGCTCCTTACATAGACCAGAAACAAAATCCTCACCACAACAATACAAGCTCCGGATTCAGTGGGCAGCAGGCACTAGATTCCAGGAGATGAGATACTCATGCAGGACAGAGCGCATTAGCATCCAACAGGACTCGGAAGGTTTCGCTCCGCACTCCGGTCCGAGGCAGTCCCAGGCAGCATCCACAACGAGACGGGAAGAACTACATGTGGGATAGATGCCACAATTTCTTCAATACATGGTTTTAAGTCAAATCGTTACTTTCCAGACAGGTTACTCGTTATGCTGATGTCATGTGGCAGGGCGGATGAGGGCATAACCAGGGATATTCATCAAAGAGTGATCCAAGCCCTGGAACTTTCATGGGGAGCTCCAGCTCAGTGGCCATCTTGTCACTCCGGATGTGTTCCACGACATTCATGGACACTCTCTGGTCGTACATTGGTGCAGTCTGAGTCTATGGACTAGGGGGTAGTTTTCATCTTCATATGGCTGTCACCGAATTGGTGGTGGCAAAGAGGCTGTCGCTTTCCACTCCTCCATTTGCTGCTTCCGGATAACATCAGACCTGTGCATCATGCCTTGGAGGACACCTTCAACTGTCCCCCACAACCCTCTGCCACATTCACCTCAAACATCGATGAGGACCCGCCCAGTACGCGTGTGTGAGAAATTGGCCTGGTATATGCTGTCCACTAGTTAAAGTGGGCACCTTGCACCAGTCCAAACGACCCTTATTGATGATTAGGTTAAAGACAACCTTTATTGATAGCTATCCTAGTGGTAGCTATGGAGAACCATACAAGGAATATATCAAATATATGCATTTATTACTAAACACCCTCTACTAACCTTTTTATGAGATTAGAGAACAAAGCACACAATATTAAAGCACTAGAACTACAGTAAATAGCACAATACACAGCGGGCTTCAGGGGGAGACCGAACCATATACTAAAGTGGTATAACAACCACGAGTTGACTAGACACAGTGCCTAGAGCATGTAGAATCGCTGGGACCCCGAGGAACCACCCAAGGTAGTGACACAGGGGACCCACGGAGGCCGGGTGCAGTGTGAGAACACAGCCGCGAGCTACATACAACTCTATCGGAAAGTCACGGTTGGAATTTTAAAGATTAAGGACACTTAGGAGAGGACTTCAAGCAAACGCTTTGGAACATAGAAGGTTCTAAGGCCAGCACCTTTGAGAGTACTGAGGTACCCTCGTTACCTATCCCAGGAGAGCCGGGCGCATAGGGGTCAATTGGTGTCTGAAACGCTCGATTTCAATGGCATGATGCGAAGAAGTGCTGCTGTCGGGAAGATGAAAAGTCTCCGGTGTGATCCAAGCCTGGATTGGAGCTGAGAAGAACCTGAAAGCAGAGGGGACAGAGTCTGGGTCACTTCACAGTGACAAGAGGCCCGATAGACGAATGCCCACCGATGTCGGGTGTTTCAGATGAGAAGAGATGAAGCTTGACTCTGCAGCCACGGGGACCAGGAGACGTTGATGATGACCAAAGTCTGGAGGTGAGCTGTCCCACAAAGGATGTCGAGTGTTGGGGGGTTAGTGTCCGGATTGGGCACAAACAAGCCTTGGCAACTGCAACCCACGCGGTCAGAGGAAAGATGCCTTGGCGGGGACCAGCAAGGTCCTGGGGACTCTCCAAGCTATGGAGAGTCAGGGCACGTCTGGAGCAACCAGGAAAGCCCACTGAAAGTTAAGGACACCTTCACAGGGACCCACAGGTCAAAGGACCAGGGATCGCGAAGGGATCTCGAGAGGAATCACAAAATAACAGCCCACGGAACACTCGTGGAGTGTAGGCCAGAAATCTTTGGTGGAAACACTGCTCAGGGTCAGGACTACAAGTAGCCCAAAGCACCGCCTCAGGGGTCGCCGAAAAGCATATGCTGCTGCAAATGGACACAGTGCACAGGGGTACCAGTTGCACGGTCCCCACGAAGGCTGCAGACCTCAGGATTGCTGAGAGCACTAGTCGACCTCTGGAAACTTGAGAACCCTCCTCCTGTGTTGCAGAAATCTTCAGAGTCCTCAGGAGCTCAGGAGATGCAAAACGGTCAGATGCATTTAAGGTGCCTGCCTTGCAGGGGAGTAATTCCTTTACCCCAAGGGAGATTCTTCAGTCATCCAGGGTCGTGCAGATCGTCAAAGTACTTGGTTTCTGTAGCAGAGTTTTGTCCAGGTAAATCTTAAGTCCTGTAGTCAGGGGTTCCTACTTTATACCCAAGGAAGGGGTGGGACAAACTCTGGGGATCCACCTATGGGAGGGTCAGAACAGAGGGGTGGCTACACCCATGTCCTTTGTCCAGTTTCGCACCAGAGCAGGAGCAAATTGCTCCTGCAACCAGTTTGAGCTGGACTATGCACAGGGACACCAAATGTGCACCCAGTGCAGACATCAAAGCACTTTTGGAGTGCACCCACCCAGCCCCAATACACTAAAGCCTGTCTGGGAGGTGGTCACACCTCCCTGTGACAGGAACCCTATTGTCCAGCCTTCCCCTGTCATGGTTCCGTCAAGCAGCAGGAGGGCAGACTCGTGTCTGTGGCTGGCAGCATCCATCTTGTGATGCCAGGGTCGAGAAAGCTGGTACCGGATGTACCGGTGTTGTCATATTTCTCCCTCTAGGAGGGTGGAATCATACCTCCCACACCAGTTACTGGTGTGGAGGTATGATTCCAAGGTGTTTGACACCAAACACAACATGTTTCCATGCAGCTGTTTTAAAGTTAGCATTTACCGCGAGGTTATAATGCACTTAAGAGTATATGGTTGGCTGCATCACAACCCCGGAATAGAGGTTCTGAAGGCTGCAGAGGGGCTCTGCTCATGCAGGACCACCCTCTCACTTAAAACCCAGCACCCTGCCTTCAGGATTGATAAGGCCTGCAATAGGGGTGACTGATAGGTTTATATGTGCAGTGATATGGAGTAGATATCGTGAACCTATATCTAATTAAGGGGTACATGCACCACCTTACACAGGCTGCCGTAGCAGACCTGTTGTGTCATTTTGAATGGTCTCCCAGGGGTGGTATAATGCATGCTGCAGCCTCTGAGAGGCCTCTGGGGTACCTATGCCCTGGGTACATAGTATACCATATACTAGGGACTTATAAGGGTACCCCATAATCCAATCTGGAATGTACCTAAAGTGCATGCAATACCAATTTAGGGAGAAAGCAGATAGACTGGGGTCCTGATTAGCAGGATCCCAGCCAGACCAGGTCAAAAACTAGCAAAACACCAGGAAAAAAGTGGGGGTAACCATGCAGTCAGAATCCACCGTCCTACAGCGTGGCCCTACCTAAGTGCACCGCAAGTCACCATCCCATGGCGGTGTGCCGACCACTGTGCATCCAGGGCCACTAACTCTGTGCAGCTCACGTCAGGGACCCTGTCTGAATGAATATTGGATGACCTCTGTGACAGTGGTCTTGGGATCATCGACGCCATATGCATGTGGCCCTGCGCTGTCCACTGCCTCCGGCCTCAACTGCGGACCACCAGGGCTCGCACATCAAATCGAGTCCTGACCGGCTCGGACGTCGAATCACCACAGGAGGCAGACGCCACCATCGCAAGGGCCAACTCCATCCACCATCTGCCAGAGTTGAAACAGTGGTACTGGCAGACTAACAGAGTTGCTCAGGCCTCTCGTGGATGCCATCATCTGCCTGATCCCCTGCTCAGCACTCCAGGTGCCACTGACTCAGTTCACTGCAACACATGGACCATTACTGATTGAGTTTTGTGCTGTTGAGAGGTTGCGCAGCAATGTCACCTCAGGTAGAGTGGGAGACCTGGGACGTTGATGAGGAAGTGGATGCAGGTGTAACACACCCCATTGCATCTGTATCAGGACTAACCCAAAGGGACAAAATCCTAGCAATTTCTTCACATGAGCGCGCTCATCTCTAGTGCCCCAACCTCAGTGCACTGCAACTCACGTAAACTTCTGTTTGAATGTTGGGTGACCGCTGTCCTTGCTCTGGCTCCCTCCATGTTGCTCATCAGTTGACTCTGTTATGCACGTGTTTTCTGTTTCCATTGCACTGGTGTCCACTGTTCAAGTTGTTGCCAGCACCAAGCACTCTGTGCGGGCTGGCTTATACTCACCCCACACACATCCAGTACAAGTGTCACTGTACATGTGGCCCTGCCAATAAAGGGGCCGGGCGCACGTGCCCGTAGCCAGTTTAACCTGATATATGCATGTGTCCCTGTGGTCTTGTTGTATGCTTGAGGGCCCTGGGCCCTACGACATTACATTGTGCTGAGTACAGTGGACACAGACATGTCACCGCAGGCAGCGGGTAAGACCTTGGATATGTAGCTTTGTCGTCAGCCACTTAATGCGTATGAGGAGTGGACTGGGCCGTCATACGGAGGACCAGTGTCAGGGTGTGAATGATGATTCCGTGGCTCTGGGCGTGGTGCATTGCAGGACATGTGCGCATTAATGTGTATCTGTCGCGGTGTGGGTCTCCTTTGTGGGGTGTAGGTGGTCCCTGATGGGACTTGGACACCCACGTATGTGATCTACTTTGGCTTTCATGAGCTCTGAGCCCACCCGCACCTGTTCGGCCACCTCCTTTTGGCATTCTGACACCTGGCATTGGAATGCGATGTGTGCCTCGGTGAAGTGTTGGGAGCCAGCCGTGGTGGCGGGTGCTTCCTGCTGTGTGGTCTGTGCAGGGGCTGGGGTCTTCTCTATGTAGCTTGGCTGCCCTGCTCCTGGGGATGGGTTGCCTGAGAAGTCCATGAGCTGTTGTAGGACGTCAGAGGTGTGGTGGTCGTCTCCGGCATCACTGATGGGTTGTCTGGTCTGACCTGCTGGAGGTGTTTTTGTCCCTCTGCAATGTGAAGGGGAGATGCATGTTGACATTGTGTTGACATTTATGGTTGCGCACTGATCTTGTTTACATGCAGACTGTGTGACAATGTACATGTGTCTGTTTGGGCGGTGCTGGCAATTTGGGGAGGATAGTGGACATTGGGACTACATGACGGATGTGAGCTTGTACCCATGCATATGCATCTCACAGTTCCCTGCTCTGTCCAATGTGATTGCCTGTTTCTGCGCATGAGCGGACCCAGTTGTGTCCCCTGTTCTGCAGTGTGGGTGTTGCACTTGGTGCCACATTGTCATGGGATGTGCTGTGATTGCTATGTGTGTGGGCTGCAGTGTGCCACGGGGATGAGGGACATGATCCTGGGTCATTGTGGGTGTGCAGTGTGCTATACTTGATTGTGCATGTGTGCCATTGTGCCCATCTCCCCCCGTCCCCCCAGTCCCTGTTCGTTACTCACCCTGTTGTTGTGTCAGGTCCTCTGGAGCTGTGTCCATACTCCCACCTCCTTGCACCGTCTCCACACTGATGACTTGCCTCCATTTCTTCCTGCTCCTCCTGTGGCGCAGGACTCCCACCTGTCGCCATTGCTGCCTTCCTGTTGGCAGCGGGTTTGGGCCTGGTTTAGGTTTTGAATTGAATTGAAACATCATTTGTTAAGCATGTGGTTATCCGGAGGCATGCCATCACTGCGAACATTATATCAGCCAAGGCAGCAGTGAAGTTATTTGGAGAAGAGCCCTGGTTTTATTTAGGGAAAAGCCAGGTTTTAAGCATCTTCTGGAATGTCATGTAATTGGGGTCCTTTCTTAATTGAAGCGGGAGAGAGTTCCAAAGCTTGGCGCCGTTGTATGAAAAAAGGCAGCCGCCGCTTCTAGCCTTCTTAATTCTGGGGAAGAGAGCCAGATGAAGGTCGTTTGAACGTAGTTGCCTGTTTGCATGGTAGGGCTGGACCAAAGAAGAGATGCCAGCGCCTCCTGGCCTCATCCATTGGCCTCCTCGACACTCCGGCTGCATTCCAGGTAGTCTGATTGTGGGACAGTTGCTGGTAGTGTTCTGTCACCTCCATGACGCTGGTCTTGTGTTGCTGCGGACTGCACCCAGTCTTCCTCTCCCTCTTCTTTCTGGCCTTCCCCGACCCCGTTGTACCTTGCTGGTGGTCTGTGGGGTTTGCGTTGGCCTCTGCGCTCGGTCAGGGTGCATCCACGGTGCTTCACACTTCGGATTGTTTCTGGTGTGTTTTTCTTGTTCTGCTTTTATAGTGCATTTTCCCACCAGACACGTGGGAATTGCAGGCCTGTGGCTGGTTTTCGCAGCTTTTTGTATCGCGCTTGGCCTCATCACAGCTTTTTTTCTTGTTCGTGTTTCACATTTTTGCAGCGTGGTGTTAATTTTAACACGGCCATTTGCCGTGTTATCTGGTGTCTATCGCAAGGTACTGCTGTGTTGTGAATACTTGGTTAACACAGCGTATATTTCCCGCGATAGACTGCAATGTTGTAGTTTGCATTAAGTTACTTTTGCGATGATTATCACACGTTCTTGAGAATATGCCCCTTTGCTTGATAAGAGGTATAGTAATGCCTATGTAACCAGCCAATACGAAATGCGATATTTGATCAGTTGTATAACCTAAATATGCTTGTTAAACTGCAAGAAAACCAAATAAAAACAGTTTTAAAAAAATTATGACGACTACACTCCACCAATACATCTTAAAAAACTGAACCCTCCCACCCTTAATACCCCCACACATGACGTCACGTTCCCAAATTGTATATGGTTATCTTCAGGCTCAGCCTCACCTCTACATCCCTGTAATCTTTAACCCCCTTTTTTTTCTGTCCTCTTCTCTCTTCAATTTCTTATGCCCTCCCACTCCATTCACGCTTGGGTACCCCCCCCCCCTTCAGCCTTCCTTTATTCTTCTTCACCAGTTACCTTTCACGATCTGTGTCCTTAATATCCCCTCTTCATGTTTTTCTTTAATATCTACTCCCTCCATTCTTTTTCTCTTCTTATTTACCCTCCACCGATTCCCCAGCCCCTCCATTCACGTGCTAACACTTTCCTTCCTCCTTTACTTTCTTCTCCTCTCTTTCTGATCGTTTCTAACTCTCTGCCTCGTCTTTTCTCGCCAATCTCACCCCTCCTCCCCGTCCCACTATTATCCCTGAACTCCTGGCAGTGGTCTTTGCTATCGCGTCAAGTCCGCAACGCCCCAGGAGCAGGTAAGCTTTATCCATAGCATTTAATGTCCCTGCCTGTCCAAGCATATCCTCGTGCTCCTCAGATGCACCGTGTCACCTGGACATCAGCACGTCTTCAATGCAGGTGTATATAATATAGGCATTTGGTTCTGGAACCTATCCGGTCCCTTAAGAGGAAACCCAGCCATGTATTTGTGATAAAATCTTCCATAGGAAATCTCCCAAAGCATTTGCCATGCATTGTTGTCCGTGTCAAAATGAAGTAACACAATCATTGTTTAATGAAGGATTGTGCTCAATAGTGTCATTTATACATTCCTAAGTGCAGCCTCGGGACGAGGGTGAAAAAAGGATGAAACTATGAAAACAAAAAAACAAAAAATAAAGCAAGGCAGAGGGGTCGCAAAGTGGCAAAATTAGATGTATTAACAATCACACACATTAGCAGCACTTTACAGACTTTGCCAGTGAAGCGCTACTTTCATTTTCTCGTAATTCTTTGAACATGTATTGCCACCGGTGGGGAAGTGCACCATTCCTGGAGGTACTGCAATACCAGGTTGATGCATAGAATGGAAGACGTTTGATGTGGTCCTTATCAGCTGCTATCCTGATTTTAATTTATAATGCGTGTACCGAGGCTCTGTGTGCAGAGATGTGGTTTTTTGTGATAATGTGCTCAAAGGCGAGACCGATTGCATTGTAAATACTTGTTAACATAGCGGTTACATAGAGGAATCAACATTGTGTGTTATTTATTCTAGGTTATTGGCAAACATGTGTTGACAGGAAACACGTACCCACAATGCCAATTTAATTTCAATGAATTTAGGGTTCTAAAACCAGGAACTACTGAAATTCGGCTTACTCTAATTAGGTTTGGCTAGACAGCACACCTGTCTGGGAGATTAAGGGGTCCCTTGCGCCGCTTGTGCGTCACTTTTTGTGATGCACCAGCAATGCATCCTGCTGCCCTGTATTTGCATGGCTTTTCGTGCCTTGTAAATATGGCCCCTCTACATGCAACACTTTGCTTGAAAGGGCATGCAATGGGTGTTGCTGTGAGTGTTCCCAGGCAACACCCATGGCTTCTGCTGCATTTCCAGAGTTACAAGAAATCGTAAATCTGAAAATTCATCAGAATTCTATGCCTCCCCAGTGGAGGCATAGGGAGCCGCAATGAGGAGAAATGTTTTAATTTCTCTTCATTTTTTCCCTCTTTATATGCATGCTGCATTCTGCAGCAGACCTAGGAAGAGGAAATCACTTTTGTGATCTGTGCAGGACGGTGTCCAGGTGTCCCTTCCTGCACAAAAACAATCATTCCCATCGATCAGGCAAGTGTGCCTGCGTCGGCGCATGGCAGCTAATTGTGCACCAGCGAAGGGGAGAGCAAAGCGATCTGTTATATTGTTGAAGATAGGATGCATCGCTTTGCTTCAGAATTAAGGCAGCGCGGTGCAGCCAAATGGCTTGCGGCAATGCGCTGCATTAATTGTTTCTAAATAAGGCCCTTATTATTTAAAAACGTATATAAAGGGCTTTGGCTCCACCTGGATCAGCAGGACCTCATGCTATTGGTTGCATGAGCCATCCTTCCATCTCCTGAGTTTGCATGGGAATGCATGGGGGAACATTTTACATCTCAAGCGTCACTGGATCATCATACATTAAGTTATTTCGTATAGACAGCGTACACAGAAACCATTTTTGTTTCATGTTTTTTAATCTCAGCATTTTTGTTTCATGTTTTAGTCAGGATTCATTCAATGCATGTTTTTCCCTGTCTGTTTTATCCTTAATTTTTTCATTTTCTGTGCCTTTCCTAACAACTGTGCATGGATAGTTATTTTTTATAGTTTTCCCTGGTATGATTTTTCCAATTGTTTACTCCATCTGCCTATTACCCATATTTCTTACTCATCAATGTTTTCATGTAAAACACTTCAGCAAAGCCAATAGGCCTGGCTATAAAAAGTGCACACATGCAAATACAGACATGAACTAATGCTCCCAAATGTTGGCACATTAAAGCCAGACATTCTGGCTTTGCCAATGTTTGATTTTCATTGCAGATTAATGCCCCCTGTCCTGTCAGGAATGAAACCATTCATTTCAGTAATCATCTTAAAGAAAAAGAATAAGAGGTCAACTCAAGATGACCTTTTACAAATGGTCTCTGCTCAGTTTGTTAATTTCGCCAAGGCTACTGTATTTATTTTCCTGAATGCCCACCTCCAGAAACGCAGACTGTACTTTTTCGAAGTGGCGTTCTAGAACATAAGGGAGTAGCACCAATTTACGTCAAGCCTCTTCTCTTAGGTTCCAGCCATCCACGTGGAGATCGTTTTAACTACTGGGATCAGACTTTTGGCAGTTAAGATCTGTTTTCTAACTATTTATTGTGGAGCAGATGGGGCCCCTGGTTTTATACTTCACTTGACGGCTGCCACTAGCTGGGGAAGTGGCAGCTAGGCTCAGACTGAACGGTAAAGAGGTGTAAGGACGACAGAGGTGTGTGGTGTTATATAAATATATCAGCAGTGCCCTCTATCAGTCCTTCCCACGGGGACTATTCCAGACATCTTGTGTCCTGCTACTGCAGGCCCTCTTTCTTGCTGCACTCCATTAATTAAGGTTTATTTTCTCTATTTTTTAAATGCTATGTCAGTTTATTTATCTTTTCTTTTGTAGCCCAGACATTAACCCCTGGGGTGTTATTGATTTAATTAAGGAAACGTTGGTAAGACAATATATTTGCTCATCAAAACATAAATGAATTGAATAGTAGATCTTATTAGCATTTAGAGTATTGGTTAAAGGAGTTCAGAATCAGAATCAGAAACAGCTTTATTCGATTTTTAAGATACAAAACCATAAAAGCATACATACATCACATTTCAATCAAAAATAAACTTTCAAGGTTAAAAATATCAGCATATTAAAAATGATCTAGTTCATGGAGATCCTGAATCTGATAACGGTTTTTAGGAACATAGAGACCGAAAAGATAAGAAATTCATCGTCTAACATTTGTAATCTGACCAGCGCCGCTCTACATTGTCTCAATCCTAGCTTTTTCAAAACGGGTCGAAGAATACTTTTTCTAGGTTCTGAGTAAAATTTACAAAAAAGAATACAATGGAGGGAAGATTGGACAGAAATCTGATCACAAGGACAGGGAATAAGTTCCTTAAGCCAACAGTTCTTCTCAGGAAAGGTGACCATTCTGTAAAAGATGTCAGCCCTAAAACGAGATAACAGCATACGAGTGTAGCAGCTGGGGACTAATTTCAAATATGGTTGGATACCTGGGTTAGTAATAAGTAACTGATTGGGCATAACAGAGCTCTTACATTTCTCTGACATCCAGCGTTCCTCTGAAAGGAAGTGCAGACAAATTTGCTTGAACTTTTTTCTTGAAAAGTTCGTCATGCTAGCTGGAGAGTTAAAGAACTCCGGATGGCCTAACTCAGTGAGAAATTTCCTTACATAATTGAACCAAGGAATTTTCAATGCTCCATCTAAGCCCAGGCAGTCCTTGATTATGTCCCTGTTCAGGTCTGTCTCAGTTCCAGACCAGACTTTATGCCACAGCAAGATGGGTTCCAGTTTGATGAGATCAGCAATATAGGGCACGCCCAACTCTTGATGACAGGCATAAGAAGAGGATGACCCCGGCACAGCCAATAAATACCGCAGAAAAGCATTCTGACAGATCTGGATTTGAATACTTGGGGTGTTCACAATCCCCCAGATTCCTGCGCCATATAGTGCAGTTGATACACACTTAGCCCTATAGATATCAAGCAAGACTGGTACCGGGCGTCCTCCAACCTTATTTGAAAAATGTTTGACCGCCCCAATTGCTCGCGAGAATGCTAGCTTTCGGGATTCACCTGCCGCTGACCAAGTTCCCTTTTTGTCGAAAGTAATACCTAAATACGAAAAAGTAATAACAGTCATGATTTTTGTGTTAGATAAAAATGAATTACAGCTAAGGTTATTCTTTTTTGTACAACACATGTTAAATGTTTTACCTATGTTAATCTTTAGGCCTCTACTGCCCATATATTCGGAAAAACTAGTAATCGATCTCTGGAGACCGATTTGGGTCCGGGCCATGATTACAGCATCGTCTGCGTATAGGAGAATGGGGATAAAGGAGTTACCAATTTTGGGGTAATCCTGCTTATCTTCAAGGAGGTGAGACGCGACCGAGTTGATATATAAATTAAATAAAAAAGGTGCTAAAATACAGCCTTGTCTCACTCCCTTTTCTATGGAAAATTTAGAAGTGCAGTCCCCCTTTTCCCCATAACCTACCCTTGCGCCCGCCTCCCGATATAGTTCTCTAATGAATATTAGGAGGTTTGGGTCCACTCCCATTTCCTGCATAGTTAGCCAAAGTTTATTGTGATTGATACAGTCAAAGGCCGAACTTAAATCCACAAATGTTAGAAATAAGTTCTCTTTTTTTGCCTCGACGTATTTGGCTACTATGAGTGCTAAATTCAGACCTTGCTCAATTGTACCTAGGCCTTCCCTAAAACCATATTGAAATTGGGAGAGAGTACCTGTGTCGTTCACCCAGTCTTGTAGTTTATTCAGTATGACTCTCCCCGCTATTAAAGGAGTTAATTTCTGTGTCTGCAAGCTTCCCTCAGCTTCCCCTACACCACTTCAAGCTAACTGACACTGCTCCCAATGCCAGAAGCATCCACAAGTTTATCACTTATGCAAGCTTCTCTCGGCTGCCCGTACACCACTGCAAGCTACCCGACACTGCTCCCACTGCTGAGAAATTGCACATTCCTCACTTCTGCAAGCTTCACTCGACTGCCCATACACCACTGTAAGCTACCCAATACTGCGCGCATCCACAAGTTTCAATTTAGGCTTGATATAACCTTAAACATATTTAGGAATAAAGTTCAAATTGAACCACACAGGATAATCTGTTGCATGTCTAAACACTTCTAAGTACCAAAGGCGAGAGCTATTGGCTATGTTTTTTATATTTGATCTGATTTTGACTGGAAGTGCACAGTGTTCCTGCTAACCAGGTCCAAAGTGCCAGATCTCTTTCCCATAACTGAGCGATTGTTCCCCCCAACTGGCAATACCTTTAGTATCCTCTGCAAGCCCCTAGTAAATGGTACCCCTGGTACCCAGGGCCTGGGATACTAAAGAGAGTCCCAAGGACGGCAGCACCAATTGTGCTATCCTAAGAGGCCCCTCACCAAGCTCATGCAATCTGCCACTGCTGGCCACATGTTTTGGTGCAGACAAAAGTGAAAACACAACATGGCACACAGCCTGTATGCCTTGCCTACCAACTTGGCATGCAATATAAGTAAGTCACCCCTACAGCAGGCCTTACCACCCTAAGGCACGGTGCACTGCCTTAGTATACCCCCATACCGGTCTGTTCCATTACTGCCAGGACAAGTGATCACAGAAGCCATTTTAAGAGCATGAGTTGGACACTGGTGAAAACGAGTTCCCCAGTTATATGATGGCTTCACTGAGAATAGGGATGCTTGGAACCCTGGCATCAGGATATCAGATCCTGCTGATCAAAAGAAGAAGGGCCAAAAAACTGCGAAAGCAAAACTACAGAAGACTTGGCACCCACCCAACCGGCCTGCTCGCCTATTGTCAACAGTTGCGCCAAACTCATCGCGCCCTGCAAGCTGCTGATCCCCAAAAGCCTGGGAGGACTGCCAGCACTTCTCGAAAGACTCAGGAACTCAAGTGGAATAGCAGAGCTGTTCCCCTGCATCTTGTAGGTACCAAAGATGGAGCTGTGTGGCTCCAAGACTATGAAAACCGAACATAGGAAAGTACAACTGCACTGGAGCCACCTAGCTCGGGGTGAAGTGGGCCAAAGGTGCCAACGTGGTCCCATGATCCTGACTATGTACGAAGACAGACACTAAAGAGCCATGAAAGCAGAAGACAGAGAAAGAGCAATTGTTTTTGTACCCGGCCTGTCTGCTGTTCCCTGTCGAAACTGCACCAAAGACATCTTGTCCTGCTGCTGCTGTGCCTCCAAAGCATAGGAGGACTCCCTGCCTTTAATAAAGACTCAAGAACTCCCGTGGAGCAGCGGTGCTGCTTCCCTGCATCCGGCAGGCACCCCAAAGAAGATTGTGAGTGCTCCAGACCGCAAAAATCAGACAGCACAAAACACCTCTGCACGAGTGCTTCTGAGCCCAAGCTGAGGTGGACCAATGATGCCAGCATGGTCCCCTGGCTCTCCAGAGACAAAGCCCACCTTGTACCTGCCCACTGTGGACTTCCTGACGCCGCCTGCAGACTCCGTTTGCAGGACCCCCCTACTGTGGGTGCTCCAATGCCTAAAGACACCTCTGTCTCGTCGCTCCTGGAGAAGAGGACCAAAGGAGTCCCCATGTCCCAGAGCATCACAAGAGTTGAGCCCCCTTGTTGATTCATCCTGTCTGGTCCCCCAGCCCAAGAGCCCAGCCTCTTCTTTTCTGATGGACCGATCTCCATAGACTTGAATGGGGCAACCGACGCTGTAAAGCACCTCTGCATCTGGCTACCCCAGTGCTGCCCAAAATGAACTCTGGGTGCTGCCTTGGACCTTGTCCCATACTCACCCTAAATCCAGAAGACTGTTCCAGTAAATTGCTGTTGAGTGCCTGAAGGCAATACCTGTTTTTCTTCTCAAGTTAACATAGCTGCAAATTCCTTTGATTACAATTTAAAGTATCAAAACCCTGTTTTCTTCAAACCTGCTATTTAAATTTATATAAAGATACGTGTTTTTTTTATACATTTGTGTGGATCTCCTTATTGAGTCGTGTGCATCATTTATTGACCATATTAATGTATAGCCTCTCTGATAAGCCTAAGGCTGCTCCCTAGAAGAGCACCTTGAGCTTGCTAGAGCAATCCCCTGGCCACTAGTAAGGAAATAGCAGGAGTGTTTGCACGGTATACCTTTTTTTGGTATACCATATAAGGAGCCGCCTTCCTATACCATCCCTAAACCCTAAAATCACCTTTACTTCCCTTTTACTCTATCCACCCCTGAACCACATAATCACCCTTATCACCCTTACCTCCCTTTACCTCTACCCTCTCATGAACCCTAAAATCACCCTTGCTCCCCTTTGCCTCTAAGTACCCCTGAGCCTCAAAATCACTTATCCCTTTACTTCTACCCTACCCTGAACCCTAAAATAACCCTTACACCCATTTACCGGTACCTACCCTTGAACCCTAAAATTTCCCTTACATCGTTTACCTCTACCCACCCTAAACCCTAAAATTTCTCTTACCTCCCTTTAGCCCAACTATTACCACTGTTTTTTAACGAACATACATTTATTTATTTAAAAACAAATACCTGCGTGGTAAAGTACAAACCAGTTGAAAGACTGTAAAAACACACCCCAGCTGATAGTCGGACGAGATGGTGAGGTAACTGTTTCCCCAACAATACACGGCCCAACCTCCTGCAGAACATCCTCCCTGCCTTGACTTCTCTCCAAGTGAAGATGAGGCGCCCCAACAGAACCTGAATCTCCTTGACCTTGACTTTCTCATGTGGCAGCATGTCTTTCAACAATGCCAGCATCTTGACCTTCTTATCCTGAGGCAATCGAGCCTCCATTCTCACCAATTCAATCTAAATTCCCAGAAATAACAGCTCTGTGCTAGGGCCCATTGTCTTTTCCGGTGCCAATGGTACCCTGAGATTTCCCATCAGCTCTTGCAAACTTTCCAGTGCTTCCTGGCAGCCCGCGCAGCTGTGTAGACCCACAAAGAACAAATCGTCCAAGTAGTGTGTGACCAACTGGTGCCCTGTGCACCTGGAAAAAAGCCACTGCAGAAATGTGCTGAAACATTCCAACAGTGTGCACGAGATAGAACAACCCATTGGCAATGCTTTGTCCACGTACGACTTTTTCTCAAAGTTGTTACCCAAGAGCTAAAAATCATCTGGGTCAACTTAAAGCAGCTGAAACTCAGATTTGGCATCGCATTTTGCCAGCGGTGCTCCTGGGCCACCGTCACCACTAGTGACAAGGCCACGTCAACTGAGGAATAAGACACCGTAGCCAGATCCTCGGCAATGAAATAATTAACTGATCCTCCTTCCAGCCTTGACAAATGTTGGATCCGTCTCAATTGGCCCTCCTCTTTCTTGGGGACTACACCAATTGGAAACACAATCAAATTCTCCATGGGCCAATCATAGAAGGAGCCCACAATCCTACCTTCCATCACCTCTTTAACAAGTTTGTCCTGTACCACCTGTTGTGTTCTTTGGCTAAGCGCAGATTATCCGCCCATCTCCTGACCCACCAAAACCCCTCCCGAAACCTCTCCAAGCAAAGCCCTTGCCTCTTTCAGACGACGCTCATAGCGCTCCAGCCAAAACTCCAACCTGTCTAACTTAACCAGAGTATGAGCCCTTTGGCCCAACCCATTGCATTCCCTTACCTCCCCGAGCACCTGAAAACTGCTGCTGGTGCCCCCCTGGATTCCCTGTTGCCAATGGTTTCCTCCCTGGTGGTACAAACCCCCGCCCCAAAGCAATTGACCAGCGGGTGCCGTTCTCTGCACTTTGAGCATTCATGGCGGAACATACAATACTCGCGCATGCACAGCCCCTTATTAAAGTCCCAGCAATATCCCCTGGCCCCCTGCTGGCTCTTCCCTGTTCCACCCACCCCTCCCCGGGTGGGTTGCCCCACAAAAGGCTGGTAAACTATGGCAAACTGCTGGCAGTGAAAATTGCCTTACCACCTTTCGCTGCCCCCATTGTGTGTTGCCACAGGTCGCTATCTAATTCTCCCCATTTGATGTAAGGGTCTCATGTCAAGTGCGTCCTGAACTCTTCATCATACTGGGCCCACGCATATCCCTGCATGATTTGAACCTTCCTGATAACATCCATATATTGAAACAGCTTGACACAGCGCTACGGGTATTTTTCACAATATATGCTTGCGTAATTCAGGAACGCCACCGTCCAATTTTCGATCGTAAAGGGCACCTTCGGCCTCTTGGTCAACTCATATTCCTCTTCTTTGGACCCCTCTTTGGACCTTACTTCCCGCTGCAACAGTTTAAGCATCTCTACATACTCCCCTTCCATATGCGCCAGCATAATGTGCACCCCTAAAGGTTTTGTTACCCCCATATAAGATAGCTTCTAGAGCTTCAATTCTTTACTCTCCGGGCCCTCTTTCTTATTTCATTTATTGCTCTCGTCCACTGCATCTTTACCTTTGACCAAACTACCCTCCTCTTTAGTATCCCCCAAAAACCCTGACTCACTAGTGCCCTGTCCCACATCTGACACATACATCCCTTTTTGTAACCTCCACCCTCTCTCCCTGCAGCTCTTCAGCGCTTACGCCAATGGAGACCATTATCTGCTCACCCTTAAATGCCACTGGCCTTAACTGGCTCCAAGGAGGGTGCCCGTAAGGATGCGGTCCACCTCGCCAGGGGCCATGAACTTCCAGCGCTCTTGTTGGCCTCGCCCCAGGCCACAACACCCTTACTGGCCTCTACGCTCGCCAGTGCAACACACTAGGCAAAACATTAGAATTTCCCCCCTTATCTCCTTTCTCATTGTCTTCCCTCAACATTCCTTCTTCAAGGCTCTCTTGTCAAATTCCAACACATCAGTGCTATGCAAAACTTCCTGCGGCCATTCCTGGCCACCATATACCTCTAACTGTGGAGCCCTATTGCCCCCCCCCCCACTCTTAACCCTTTGCCAGGTTTCCTCTGCCAGGTTTCCTCGGCACTAGTGAGCCTCTCCCAACTGTGCCGAGTTGCCTTCACTGCCCCATATGTCGCCCTGAAAGACAAACAGTTGGACTGGTGTGCTGGGTACCCTCCACAGACCTGTTCGCTCAGACCTCCTCTTCCTGCCCTGCCCCCCTACCCCTGCTTACCGCCCTCCACCCCTCCTACTTTCATCTCTTGCTCACCTTTCTCCTACCCGCCCTCTTCCTCCCTGCTCCATTCTAACATTGCTGCAATGAACACCAACGCTGGGCCCTGAATCACTGCCGCCTCTTCCCCTACCTGCTTGCTTGGACCTTTACTCCCTACCTGCCCACCCCCATTTTGAGATCGGAATCCTCTATCCCAATGAAGGGACCCCCCGTCTTGTCAAATATGCATCAAGTTGTGCCACCCTGTCCCCTACGGGGACACGAGAAAATGACACTGCCTACCATGCTAACCTTTGAATACTCCCATCAGCTCTCCGAGGTGAGGGCATCATATTTGAAGGCCTCACTTGCACCCCAACCTGTGAAGACCGAATCTGTTCAATGGAGATTTTCAAAACAATACTAAAGATAATCTGGATTCTTTTAAAGACACAGAGGCAAGTATTATGCTTCTCTTTACTACTCGACACAGCAGCAAAGAGGCAACTTATGATAGCAAAGCCAGTACCACTACAAAACTACACCTCCGATGTATTCTGTAGCACAGTAAACAAAAAACGCTGTGCTGTCTCATTCAATAAGCACAGTTCCAAGTCAATGAATCTGCATGCTTCACTTTCTCTTCTCTTCGTCTCACCTTGCACTTCATAATGCTGGATACATTTTCTTTCCTTTGAACGTCACTCTGTCTTTTTTTTATTAATCTCCATCTTCCTTATATCTTCTTCTGCTCTTCACCTATCAACATAAATATCATTATCATTTCAGTACTGGGACTTCCAAAAAACAACAAAGCCTTTATAATCCTCTCTGTACACATGAAGATAAAATTATCTAGAAACATACTTTAAACATTTATCCCTGGTTCTCCTCAGGATGTAATGATTATATTCACAGTTGTCTCTTTAATAGAATCCAGACGTTATTTTACGTGATTTAGAAAATCTTCTAATCTATGGCAATATACAAAAAAATATCTGGTACACAACAGTCGTGAACGAAAAGGTGAAATAAAATTATCTACTCCCCTATGTGTTGTAAATAATTTTGTTATAGGGAAGGGATAAAATTAAAAGCTACATAAGTAGGTGCTTACATGGATGTTTTATTGGTCCATTGCACCTGGTGACGGGTCGGTCGACATGTTTCAGCTTGTTTTGCCCGTACGGGTCAGTTGGCTTTCATCGGAAACAAAAGGAAGCCGGCTCTGATATGAGGAGGCTGTATGTGCATAAGGGTGAGAGTGCGGGTAAGTAGAATCACTCACCCTTATTTCATCAGCAAGTTAATTTGTTCGGTGGCTGACAGCGTGTTATAGTCACCAACTTGGCCAATAACTGTAGGATACAAAAATAAAAATAATACAGAATATTGTATTCCTGAGTATTTAAAGTGTTGCCCAATGTAATAGAACTTGGGGCTGTTCCGACCAAATTGTGATATGCCAGTCGGATTCCTTTCCGACTGACCCATTATGATGGTGTCGGTTGGGAAGGAATGCGAATGGTCATTTCGACTGGCCAGCCAGTCAGAATGTGGTCAGTAATCCCAAGGGCGGCTCTTTCCACCCTTGGGATTACGATGTCGGGTGGAGACAGCCTTTCTGTGCCTGCCTTTCGGACACAGAAAGGCTGTCGGAACTCTACTTCAGTGGCCCCCAGCAGGGCCCCCTTTGAAGCGCGGCCTCCGATTGGAGGCAAGTGCCCCCTGTTGATCCCTGCACCTATTAGGCGCACCTCACACTTTTACAATGGGAGCATGCATTCTGGTCGGAATGCATGCTCCCATTGTAAAGTATATGAGTGCGACTGAACAGTGTTCGGTCGCATCCTACTTAGTCAGTCAGGATCACTGACTGGGTGTTGGTCTGTCCCTTGACCGAGACAATGTTGGATGGAGGAAACTCCGCCCGACATCGTAATGAGGCCCTATGTGTTGACAGCATAGTCAATAATTCATTTTAAGATTACATGGTTTGTTCAATAAGGAGTAGCGCTGGTGTGAAAATTCTTTTCTGCGCTCAATGAGGGAGGGAGTCATTTAGTATAATTTCTTTATCGCACTACTTTCGCATGGCGCACAAGGTGTTGCTAGGCTCTGAAATTAGGCGAATGCAAGGTTTGCAGAGCACAATAACCTCCGTGTTACTCTGCCAGCAGTGCTTGTGAAGTTTGTCTGTATGGATATTGGATACGCGACATATGCATACCACACACAGTAAGTCTTGTGGTTTCCAGGGCATTCAGTTAAGAACAGCACTGGTACGAGGCTTCTACTTAGTGCTGGATAAGTGTGGGAATTAATTCATGTGCTACATTGGCATTGCGAGCAATACGTTGCTAGATATTGAGGAGACTGTACGGAGCTTGCACATGTGGCATGCGAATAGCACGCAGACTGAATCTTGAGCGGAACAGTAACATAACTGTAGGCAGCTGGTTCTGTATCTACTATACCAAAGTAAGGTATAGTGTGCACAGAGTCCAGGGAGTCCCCATAGGTATAGCAGAGGCTAAATTAGGTAAGTACTAACAGCTCTCTTTGTGGAAGTGTGAGCAAGCAGGTAGGCTTATCCAGACGGTGTGTTGAGCATTCATTGTATTCACTCAATCCAGACTGATGGCACCACTCAGAGACAGAATCTAGACCAATTGGGTAAGTATAAAAAAAGGTATACTTACATCTTATTTCTAGAACCAAGCAGGATTTGGCACAGGTAGAATTTACTTTCAATTGTAAACCTTTACACAGAAATGCACTTGCAAATGTATTCGCAATTGTTACAGGTTGGTGTGTTTTCAAAAAGCAGTTTCAATTAAACAGTAATTACTTTTAGGATACTTTTTGATTACTATCAAATTACATTGCCTTCTTGTGGTGGTATGCCTTCATACCACACTAGGGATCTCACAATACAAGGTAAGTAAGACTTTTAATGCTTTGTAGTTTAGTTATTCTTTCTCCATACAAACATCAGTTCAACACGTAGAACATTGTTAGGCTCAAAAACACATAACATTGATCTCTGTGAGAGAAAAATGGTTATCGGTTTCACCAGTAAGTATTCGACTTACGAGTGGGAGTTTTGGGGGTTAGGACCAAGGTTCCCCAAGGTCTAGAGAGGCACTCAAGTTGCACCGCCAAGTGCACTTGGGCGGCCAGTTGCAGAGTGCAGGGGGCTAATGTTAGCCAATGGAGCTAAGGCGGCCTTCGGTTAGGGACTGCTTACGAGCAGGTCACTCGGTATGGGAGCAAACCTCCTGGGGGTAAGGTCAGCACTCCAGGGGTGAACAATCAGCACAGGAGCTGCACCATCAGCAGCACTGGGGCGGCTGGGTGCAGGGTGCCAAGAAGACATCGGGGACCCTGTGATTCTCAATGGAGATCTATGGTTCGGCAAAGTTGCTGCAGGCTTGGGCAGGGAGGCTTCTTGAAGGCAACCACTGGCTGGAGAGGTAAGCTGGGTTTTTGAGTGATGCCTGGACACCGTCAGTTGTGCCACCCAAGGCAGCGGGGCGTCAGGTGCAGGGGTGCCTTTTGGCGTCAGGTTTCTTTAACAGCTGCAGTCGGGGAGACCCTTCAGGTTGAGGCTGCAGGTGTTGTATTGAAGCTTGAGGAGGTTGGGGATCACCAAATCCCAGGGCAGGCACGCTGGGGAGATTTTCTCTTGGTGTTGGGCCACTCGAACTCGGGCTGTGGGCGTCGGGTGCAGAGTGGTGCAGCATCGCAGAATCACCAGAATCCGGATTCTGTGGGGGTGTCTTGGCTTGAGCAAATCTGGTGCTCACAGGAGACATAGTCTGTTAGTTGAGGGCAGGCAAGTCCTCTGGGCTCTGGGGATTGCTGGCTGCTAGACTCGCCAGGGTTCTTGCAGGTCGTAGACGGGACAGGCCGGTAGGGCTGAAGCCAAAGCATTTGGTGTCCTCTTCTTCCTGGGTCAGCACAGCTCTTCAGTCCTTCTTTCTTCCTCTAATCTGAGGAGGCAAGGTTCAAGTTTGCATCAAAATACTACATTTAGGGGTGTTTAAAGGGGTGTGCATGTTGGGGGCAATGAGTCCCATTCTTGGGGTGGGTGCACCCCCTATTATGCCACCCTCCAGTGGGAGGGGGCATGAGCCTCTCCCTAATTGGTTGAGTCCCTTCATCTTCAGATGGAGGGGACTGAAATGTGCACTTCACCTCTCCTCTCACACCTGAGGGGTGGGGTTGGCAAAGTTGAGCACACCTCTCTACCTAGCTTGGTTTTCCCACCGATTATCCAGCTCAAAGTGGGGGCAGAACCTGTGGGAGCCAGTTGCTGAGGGTCGCAAAATGCAGGGATAGCTTTCAAAGGCTGCCGGCCTTTGAAGCTTCGCCTTCGTGGACCCAGCCCATCCTGGAGGAGGAGGCATGACACCTCTGCCCAGGATGGGTTTTGTTTCTAGGCCGAGAGAGTGGAGGCTCTCTACCCAGGAGTCCAGAAACCTGTCCAATAGTGGCAAATGACTAGCAGCCATTCAGGAACCACACCAGGGCTGGCCGACTTCCAGGGGCATCCCTAAGATGCCCTCTGCGAGCATTTTACATTAAATCCCACACTGGCATCAGTGTGGGTTTAATGTGCTGAGACGTTTACTACCAAGCATCCCAGTTTCTAGTAAAGCCATTATGGAGCTGTGGAGTTCATAATGACCACTTTCCTACATTAACACTAAGACGTTGCCCGTAATTATCGGGAAGATTCCTTGGGGGGAGAATGTGACCCTAGTCGGTCGGTGTAATTCGGTGTGCATTTAGCAATATCTTCAAGGAGAGCTGTGGGAATGGAAACTCTCTCAATGTACTGATCGAGGTGTAAGTGGAAATCGTGTTAGCAGATCATTAGTATGTGGACTTGTACGAGTTAAAAAATGGTACAATGTTACCTTAAGGTATGTGCACTTATATGAGTTTTTGGAGCCGAGAGCGTCCTATGGCAGGCTCTGTTCCAGCCGTACTTTTCCGGCATCTGTGAAATGGCGGCCGCCATATAAACTGCATCACAGCAAGCGGGACTTGAGGCCAGGTCGTCAGTTGCTTTCAGACTACAGGGCCAGTAACGGAGAGACTCTTTCATAATTACAAAGGTACTGTTTACTACATCTCTTTGGAAATAGGACCCAGGCTTTGGATTCTTCATATAAAATTAATGAAGATTCGAAAATGGCACCCGCTATGAGGAATTTTTCTGTGACGTGTTATTTTGCCTAAAAGTCTTTAAGTTTGCCTTTGAGTGACAAACCCAGCACTTAATGTAGCACTACTCAGAGGTTACTTGTTTTTATTGAGACTTATTTGGCAATCACCTGTAAGGTTCTGTTTGCTACAACTCTTTGGAATAAGTCCCAGGTTTTGGAATCTGCATTTCCAATTACTGGAATACCAATATATCTCTTTAGTGAAAATTCGAAAATGGCAGTTGCAAAGATACATTTTTCTGCGAAGTAATATTTTGCCTGACAGACTAAGTTTGCCTTTGAATGACAAACCCAAAACGTATTGCTCACTGAAAACTACTCAGAGGTTACTTGTTTTCCTGAGTCTTATTTTGCGATTTCTTTTTCCCCACAACCATTAGCATTTTAGGGAAACCCCTCACTAGGAACGTAGATATTTGGAGCTCTTTACTCATGATTAATCACAGCGCTATATTTGGAGTGTGCTGCCATTTCTTTCTTTCTTAATGCCATTGAGAATCTAATGGTTACACACTGATTATTTCCCTTTGCATATTTTTCTTCCTAATACACATTGGATACTTCAACAAGTGTTTCACGTTGTGCACATGGATTTTTCTAACTTTTTTCGCATGACACCTAGATTACTGATTTTGGTGGCACAGATGCAGAGAGCCACTCGGGCTCTCCACTACAATGTTGCGCTAACGCACGCATCCACACAACCCTGGGGGCGGGCTCGCCCCGAGGGGATAAATAAAGGTGGGCGAGACCGCATGTGGTCTCTATGGTGTAGCCCAGTAACATATAACAGTGTTGTGTCCTTTACTCCTACCTGATCGTAACTGCGACCCTGGGCCTGCACCTCTACACTGGCGACGAGGCCGGTCGTGCCCGTGCGTGCGACGCTGCTGTAGGAGCGAGGGGAGCAAGCGGAGCCCACCCGCGCTGGTCGCGCTCCCTCCTCGCGATCGCCTCTGCCTGTGGTGCCCACCCGCGTGGTGAAGGAGGCGGCCTGCGTCCGGCTGAAGCCTGCTGTCGGTGGAGCCCACCCGCATGCTGGAGCGCTCGCCTGGAGCCGCTGGTGCCGTTTGCTGCTTGGCCGGGTGAGTGGCAGAACACGCACACTCCCCGGCGCTCGACGACGCTCTGATTCCGGCGAGGGGGCCTAGGCAGGCTGTCCTTCGCGCTGCCTGCGGGAAATTCGCCCATCTGTGCCGCTCGTGGCTGCTAGCTGCAGCGTGTGGACTCCCTGGTGGGAGGAGCTCGTCGGCACGAGGCAAAGACGCCTGGGTCACAGCAAACAAGCATTGGCACCTCTAAATCCAGGCCTAGGAGGACATTGCTCTGCCTCACAGCTACTGAAGGCAAAGCACGGGGGGAACACATACACCATCAGGGCTGCACTCCAGCACAAGTGTTCCACAGGCTGCCCCAAGCCCCAACATGTCCACAAGGCCGGCAACCGGCGCAGGAACATCGCAAGGGAGCGGACCCGCCGCGGTGGCTGTCAACAATCTCCCGCCGCCTTCGGTGGTCACCCACACAGCTGTAGCGCCTTTACCCCCCTTCAGCAAAGCATGGGACCCAGCTACCGCCGCCCCGCGATGGGAAGCATGGGTGGGTAGTTTGAATCACTACTTCCGAGGGACCCGAGAGACGGACGGGGCGGTGAAGAGATCGTTACTGATCTACTATGGAGGGACGGAAATATACGAGCTGTTCGACACGCTTCCTGACACCGGGGACGATGATGATTACGACGCCGCGGTCGCGGCACTGAACAAGCATTTTGATCCCCAACTGAACCCGGACTTCGAAAAATTCAAGTTCAGGAGGGCGTGTCAAACTGACGCAGAGTCGGTGGACATGTTCTATGCGTGGCTGCACCAGCTGGCCAGCACGTGCCCGTTCACCGATCAAAGGGCTGAGATAAGGGATCAAATCATTTTAGGATGTCGCTCCAAGCTCCTCCGGAAGCTGATCCTTCGGCAGCCAGGGATCTCGCTAGATGACATCCTCATCCTGGCCCGGTCCCACGAACTCTCCGATGCCAGGGCGGAAGAAATGGAAGCCGCCCTCCACACTCCCGTTGCGGCAGGACCGGGGCTCAAGAGCGTGCCCATCAAGGAAGAGAGGGAAGAGGCAATACAAAGGCGGCCACCCGCGCCTCGCTCGGCGCCCAAGCCCGCGACGTCGGGCCTGTGTGGATACTGTGGGGAGGATCACCCGGCGACGGCAGTCTGCGGAGCGAAAGGCAAGACGTGCTCTCGCTGCGGGAGAATGAACCACTACGCCCGGGTGTGCCGAGGCGGACGCTTCAGGCAGCAGTCCGCGAGGCCGAAGTTTGGACAACAACAGGTGCGCCAGATCGAACACGAGGATCCCCTGCCGAGCGAAAGACCCCACCACCAGGCACAGGACCCGGTGTACGAGGACGAAGACGACGAGGTATTCGTGGTGTCGTTCGTCAGCAGGACAAGCTCCCGGTGGAGGCCACCGCCCATGTGCTCAGTCTCCGTGGGCAGTGCAGAGATCCAGGCCCTCATCGACACCGGTGCGTCTGTCAACGTCATGGACTCAGACCAGTATGACCGACTATCTCTAAGACCCCCGCTGGCGTCGTCGAAGGCGCGAATATACACATACGGAGGGACGGATCCCCTTCCGCTCCGTAGCATCATTACCACCACCGTCGCCAGCAGAGGATACTCCACGCAGACGCAATTCTATGTCACGGAGGGCAAGAAGGGGACGCTGCTCAGCTGTCACACTGCCGAGGACCTTGGCCTGGTCTTCTTTGCGAATCAAGTTCACGACTTCCACGCGGAGGACATACTTCAAGAGTTCCCAGCTCTCTTCACTGGCCTGGGCAAACTGAAGGGCAAGAGGTTCAAACTGCACATAGACCCCACCGTGAGGCCAGTAGCCCTGAGACACCGGAGGGTACCGTTCAACTTGCGCCCGCAGGTGGAAGAGGAGCTGAGGAAACTCGAGGAACTGGACGTAATCGAGAAGGTGTCCGGCCCCACGCCCTGGGTGTCCCCGCTGGTCGTGGCGCCCAAGCCCAAACAGCCCGGAGCCATTCGGCTTTGTGTCGACATGCGGTTGCCCAACACCGCGGTGAAGAGGGAAAGGCACATCACCCCCACGATGGACGACATAGTGGCAGATCTCAACGGGGCCAAGTGGTTCTCGAAGCTGGATCTTAATGCGGGATACCACCAGCTGGAACTGGATCCCAGCAGCCGATACATAACGACCTTTTCAACACACGTTGGTCTCCGCAGATACAAGAGGCTAAGTTTTGGCGTCTCCTCTGCGGCAGAAGTGTTCCAGAACGCCATTTGAGAGTCATTGTCGGGACTGCAAGGGGTGATTAACCTCAGTGACGACATCCTGGTCTACTCCACCACCCTGGAGGGGCACCATGCTCACCTGAGGGCCACGCTCAGCAGGCTGGAGGAGTGCGGGTTGACCCTGCACAAGGCGAAATGTTCGTACTATCAGGACCGGGTGGACTTTTTCGGATACACGTTCACGCGTGACGGACTGCTGGTAGATCCGAAAAAAGCAGAGGCCATCAGAGCGGCACCCACCCCTCGGAGCCTGAGTGAAGTGCGAAGCTTCCTCGGAATGGCTACGTACTGCGGGCGGTTCATTCCCCGACTGGCCGCGATGTCTGAACCGCTGCGTGCCCTCACGCGCCAAGATCGCCCATGGGAATGGACCCCTGAGGCTCATAAAGCGTTCCAAGAAATCAAGGAAGGGCTTCTCGACAAGACAATCATGGCATACTTCCACCCGCGACGAAAAACGGAACTGGTGGTGGACGCCAGCCCGGTGGGCATGGGAGCCGTCCTCCTGCAGGAGCACAGCTCCGAAGTATGGAAGCCAGTGGCATATGCCAGCAAGGCACTGACCGACACGGAAACGAGGTACGCCCAAATTGAGAGAGAGGCGCTGGCAATCAAATGGGCGTGCCAGCACTTCCATCTGTATCTCTGCGAACAAGACTTCACCGTGGTCACCGATCACAAGCCTCTACTCTCCCTGTTCACGGGATCGGCGAGGCTCGCCCCGCCCAGAATCGAAAGGTGGGCCGTCCAACTGCAGGGGTACCAGTTCAAGGTGGTGTACCGGCCAGGGGCCCACAACCCCGCGGACTACCTGTCCAGACATCCAAAGTCCAGCCTCGATGCAGGAGTGCAGGAAGACACATGCAACACGGAGGCGTTCGTGAGAATGGTGTCGCAAGGGGCCTGTCCGAAAGCGATGACTCTGGAAGAAATTGGCGTAGCTACACGGGAAGACCCCACTCTTACCAGAGTCTGGAAAGCGCTAGATCGTGAGGTATGGACCCATTTCCTCGACGGGGCTCGGGCTCTGCGGCCGGAGGTCAGTCATGCTCGTCAGCAACTGTGGCACATCCGGAGTGAGCTCAGCGTGGGGGACAAAGACGTCATCCTGAGGGGACGGCTGATAGTGGTCCCAGAGAGCCTCCAGCAGGTGGTCTTAGCCCTTGCGCACGTGGGCCACCAAGGCACGGCCAAGACCAAAGCACGACTCCGAGACAAGGTGTGGTTCCCGGCGATGGATACCAAGGTCGATGAAATGGTCAGACAGTGCCATGCCTGCAAAGAAAAACAAGGGGGGGAGTAGAGAGGTACCACTCAACGAGTGGTGGAGGTGGATACTTCCTCCCAGTCAATAGTACATAAACAAAGGGATCCACCCACGAGTACAAGAGATCACTCGATTACTCAATATGTATCCCACGGTCGTGGAGAATACACATTATTTGTTTAAATACCCCTCACACACCAAAAGGGCCCTTGGTGTCATGCTTCATCATAGGGGTCTTCCTGCCCCTCTACGGGACAGGGCGTGCTACGACCTACGAATACGCGGGAGCACTGTTGTTAATGAGACAGCTATGTGTGATGCGGGGGTGTGAGAGGAAGGGTCAGGAGTGAATAAAGAGTGAGTTAAAAAATACCTGGCTCTCAGGTCTAGGAAAATTTATTCTGCCGGTCGAGCTGGTATTATTAAAAGGTGGGGTGAGGAGGGTGTAAGCCTCAATGAGCTATATCTCCCAGTGGTGTCGACATGTTTCGAAGCTTCCCCAAGCTTCTTCGTCAGGACCTTAAGGATCCCTTCCTGTCACTAAATGTGTTGTGTTTATAACAAAAATGAAAAATTAAATGATATGTAAAAGGAAGTAAATAGCCTCCACGGAATAAATGCCTTAATAGGTCTTACATAGTCCTATTAACCTAGAGGGAATAAAAGGCGAATTAATTAAGTAGGAAATAACTCAATCCATTCCGTGAGTATGGTGATCTGTAAAAAAGGTGAAGGGTGCTGGTCTCTTTAACGCTATCGATAACGTTATCACGTGATCTGTGGTGAAGTCACTGTGTGATAAAAGGACATACAACATAAAACATAACACACACACATAACAGAAAGCACACACTCTATTCTAGAAAATAGTTCAATGTATATCCATGTCACAGTAAAGATCATCACAAAGGTATGGACATACTTGCTATCAGGAGATAAGTAACCTCATGAGCTCGTAAACCGAGTGGTGGGCGTGCCAAGTAGGCCACCTGCATGAAGAGAGGAGCCGGAGAGGACAAAGTTGGCCAATGATTAAAGTATTAGCGTCGTCAAACGAATTACCAATTCCCCACTGAAACGCCGTACTTACGACTCCAGGGATCAGTGTCCCGCCAGATCAACCACCCCGGTCGGCTCCGTCGATGGAACTGAATCGGAGGGTGCCATGTTTAAATAGCCGCACCAATTAGGAAAATTGCGCGAAAAAAGTGAATGCCCACTGCGCGCTGATTCTGCACGCGAGGACCCGGAAACGGAAGTAGACCGTCCGGGTCATTCCCACCGATTGACAGGGCCAGGATTGAAGGTGGAAGGACCCAAGGAGATGGACCGGGGTGCCTAAATACAATGCCTGTCTAAACAAATTGCAAAGGAACTGAAACAGAGTAAATGCTATGGTTATCTACCTGTCTAGGCTTCCTCAAGGAAAGTCGAAGAAGTTGTTTGTAGTTTACTGAGACTCGTGATCGAAATGGTCACCCAGAGAACCCAAATCGAGCCTGGAATTTATGGGAGATGGACCTTAGGGACATAGGTGTCCAAACTAAGTGCCTGCATGAATTCTATATCAATGCAACATAAAAGGTCGAAAGATTGGCAGGTTAAGTGACCAAAGGGATTGTGGGAGAGCGTAATAGTAGAGGGCAAGGGGTGTATAAACTTGCACTCAGTCTATGTGTATGGAGGGAGTGGTATAACCTCACATAGAAAAGAAAAGAAAGGGTTCACATTAGTGATAGATTACTCAGCCCGATATCATTAGTGGGGATCTGACAGAGTGCCCAAAGAGCACAGTGATATGGATTAATTCCCAAAATAAACAGATGGAACCCACATTTATAACATTAGGAGGGAGGAACAATCCCACTGGAGATGGAGAGGTATCTGATAGTTACAGCTGTGAAATTATCGCCCCCAGAAACCCGGGAGCTCCAGTGAGGTTTTTTAGAGCTCCAGATAGTGAGCCATTCAATCTGCAATGGGAATTATTAAAGATGGAACTGGTTCCATGGTATATCGTCATTTAATCCATGGATGTGAGTACCCAGGCGAAAAACCCAACGCTGTTCTTTTTCCAGAAGGCCATGCTCGCTGCCCATCTGTTCAATCACTGTCCATATTAGATCATTAACGCCATGTCCACTAGAGATATAGTGGTTGGACATTTTGGTAGTACTGCGCCCACATCTGACATTGCTCCGATGTTCGCCAATGCGTGTCTTGATGGGTCTCGTGGTCATACCCACATACTCAAGACCGCACGGGCAGGTGATTAAGTAAACAACATTTTTACTATTGCAATTGGTAAAATTCCTCTGGTCCCATTTCTCGCCATTGCGGAATTGAATATGTCTGCTTTTCTTGGTGAGTGGGCAAGTATTACAATTGCCACAGGGATGATGACCCTGTACTGGAGGTAGCAGACCCTCAATTCTTGGCTGGGACGTATTCTTGGGTCTGGTGTGGACAAGCATGTCCTTAAGGTTGCGACCCCTCTTGTGTGCAAACATGGGTTTCGTGATGTGCAAGCCACAACTGTTGAGCAGGCGCCAGTGTTTATTCACTATCTTAGTGATCCTGTTGGAGTGTGTGTTAAAGGTGGTCACACAGATAGGCCTTTCATCAGTTTGAGTGACCACTTTGTCTTCCAAGAGTGCTTCTCTATTATTATTCCTTGCTCTCTTAAGGGCCTTATCAATGATCTGCTCGGGGTAGTTACGCTCGATCAGTTTCAGGCGGAGTTCGGATGCTTGTTTTTTGAACTCTTTGACCTCTGTGCAGTTTCTCCGAAGACGGAGGAATTGACCATAGGGTAGATTTATCCTTAGATGGCGGGGATGAAAACTGTCAAACAGGAGTAAACAATTCTTGGCTGTTGACTTAAAATGAGTGGTGGTTTTCAATCTGCCCTGCTCCGGGTAGATATTGAGGTCCAGAAACACCAGATTTTGAGCTGATGCAGTGTGTGTGAATTTCAAGAACATGTTCTGTTGATTGAGCCACAACATGAAAGCGTCAGTAGAGTTTATATCACCTTCCCACACGACCAGAACATCGTCTATGTACCTTTTCCAGACTTTGATGTGCGGCAGGAAGGGGTTCATTGTGTGTAAGATTCTACTTGTCTCGAGATGGTGTACATAAAGACCCGCTAGACTAGGAGCGAAGGTACTCCCCATGCTGGTACCGTGTCGTTGCTCATAGATGTCATCACCATACATGAAGAAATTACGGGTAAGTGCTAATGATACGCATTCCATCACCAGATTGCGTGGTGTATGGTATTCCCACGGGGCAGAAAAGAGTACCTCCTCGATAATGAGTAATGTTTCATCATGGGGGAGGCTGGTGTACAGGCTTTCCACATCAAGTCCTATGAGTAAATTCTTAGTGGGGTCAAACTCAATGTCCTGTAGTATTTGCAGGACATTCTTAGTATCACGAAGGTAGGTGCTGGTACCTTGAACCAATGGTCGAAGGAACGCATCCGCGAACCTGGACAGTGGTTCCAAAATAGAGTTTACGCCAGAGACGATAGGTCTACCGGGGGGGGAATTCAAGTTCTTATGGATTTTGGGTATCGTGTAGAAGTACGGGATCCTGGGGTTGGCATTGACCAGGAACTCCGCCTCCTTCTTAGTAATCCAGTCATTTGCCAAAGCTTCCTCCACCATCGTGACGATTCTAATCCTGATTGATTCGGTAGGATCTATCTGTAGAATGCCATAGTTCCTACGATCGTCTAGTAGTTTCCTGCATTCGATGTCATAATTGACTGTAGTTTGTAACACAATTGCTCCCCCCTTGTCCGCTGGTTTGATGATAATGTCATGGTTCATGGACAATTCACGTATGGCCTCCTTTTCTTCCCTTGTGGTGTTATGAAAGGTTTGACTGTTCTCAGTTGGAATCTCCTGTATTTCTCCCATCACTGCCTTCTCAAAAGCAAGGATCTCCACCGGTAGTGCAGAATTGGGGGGTACAAAAGTGGATTTATTACGGAGACCTGTGTCCTTTCTCATTATTTCCGTAGTAGGTAGATCACTGAAAAACACTCTCAACTTTAATTTACGGATGAATTCATTGATCTCTGTCAGGGTCTTGAATTTATCGAATCGATTGGTGGGCACGAAACCGAGTCCCCTCTCAAGGACCCTGTTTTGTGTAGGTGTTAGGGTTAGATCAGTGAGATTGACCACTAGGTTCACTTTCGACTCGTTGATGGTTGGGGGGGCATGTTGCTGGTCATGCTCCTGGTTGAGACCCGTGGGGTCTCGGTCTCTGGTGCAGACCAATGGACATTGTATCCCCCTCTGTTCCGTGCTCTTCGTGGCCCTTGGCGAGCCCCTAAAAAAGGCTGTGGGGTGTAATTATACTCAAATTCTTGTGGTGGAGGTATCCACTGAGGGAACGGTCCGCCCATCATAGGTGGACCATATGCAAATGGGGGGTAGGTCGGGGGTCCTTGATAACCGTTCCAGCCACCACCCCTTTGATAGAAAGGGCGTTGGTTGTAATTACCCCTCCCTCTATTGAACCGTTTGCCACTACCCCTACTAGAATTAGAGTTATCTGAGCCAGTGTCAGAGGAGTCATCATCATAATTCTGATTCTGATTCTTAGGGACATAGTCTTCTCGTGTGTAAGGATATACACGTTCGTGACTGAACCGTGCAGTATCCTTCTTGAGTTTGTTATATTTACTCTGCTTCAATGTCATCTCAAAATCAGTTATCTCCTGGTTGAGTTCCTCCAGGCGTTTTTTAAGGACACTCGGGGATATATAAGCCTTCAAACGGACTTCTAGGTTTAGAATCTCAACCTTCAGTTCCTGTGTTAGTCTGGTGGCTGTTTTTATAATTAGCACCAACCAATCCCTGGTGCAGTGCCATGAAATTAGTGACCAATCACGTTTAAAGGTTTTGTCTTGTTGAAAGATAAACGGTTCGTTACGAACTATCAAACCCTGGGGGGCTGCATTGGCCCGTAGGTATTCAGTCATTAATAGTCCATGTAAGGCAGTTCTGATCTGTTCTCTCCTCAGGTTGGCCAGTTCATCCCAATCAGCATTGTTGGGCCCTGGGTCAGTGTTGCTCAGCCCCTCAAAAGGGTTAATGGCGGCCAGAATTCTTTCGACTTCGTCATCTGCGAAGGTTAATCCCATATTGTCTGCCATCTTGGTCTCTCTTGGAATATGATTGTGGTGTGGATGAAAGAGGTGTGTGTGTGTCTGTCCTGAGCTGCTATGTGTCCAGTGTCATAAAAAAGTGGTGGTCTAATGTGCACTTATTATACCAAAAAAGGGGGGTAGATAGCCCCTAGTCTACGGGGGTAAATAGCCTCACGTAGAGAGAATGTATCTGAGTGCTACTAATAGTAGCACTGATGCCAGACAATCCTGGAGATACAAAAAAACAAAATGAACTCCCACAGCTGTACGCTGTCAATCATATAAAGAAAAACAAGGGGGGGAGTAGAGAGGTACCACTCAACGAGTGGTGGAGGTGGATACTTCCTCCCAGTCAATAGTACATAAACAAAGGGATCCACCCACGAGTACAAGAGATCACTCGATTACTCAATATGTATCCCACGGTCGTGGAGAATACACATTATTTGTTTAAATACCCCTCACACACCAAAAGGGCCCTTGGTGTCATGCTTCATCATAGGGGTCTTCCTGCCCCTCTACGGGACAGGGCGTGCTACGACCTACGAATACGCGGGAGCACTGTTGTTAATGAGACAGCTATGTGTGATGCGGGGGTGTGAGAGGAAGGGTCAGGAGTGAATAAAGAGTGAGTTAAAAAATACCTGGCTCTCAGGTCTAGGAAAATTTATTCTGCCGGTCGAGCTGGTATTATTAAAAGGTGGGGTGAGGAGGGTGTAAGCCTCAATGAGCTATATCTCCCAGTGGTGTCGACATGTTTCGAAGCTTCCCCAAGCTTCTTCGTCAGGACCTTAAGGATCCCTTCCTGTCACTAAATGTGTTGTGTTTATAACAAAAATGAAAAATTAAATGATATGTAAAAGGAAGTAAATAGCCTCCACGGAATAAATGCCTTAATAGGTCTTACATAGTCCTATTAACCTAGAGGGAATAAAAGGCGAATTAATTAAGTAGGAAATAACTCAATCCATTCCGTGAGTATGGTGATCTGTAAAAAAGGTGAAGGGTGCTGGTCTCTTTAACGCTATCGATAACGTTATCACGTGATCTGTGGTGAAGTCACTGTGTGATAAAAGGACATACAACATAAAACATAACACACACACATAACAGAAAGCACACACTCTATTCTAGAAAATAGTTCAATGTATATCCATGTCACAGTAAAGATCATCACAAAGGTATGGACATACTTGCTATCAGGAGATAAGTAACCTCATGAGCTCGTAAACCGAGTGGTGGGCGTGCCAAGTAGGCCACCTGCATGAAGAGAGGAGCCGGAGAGGACAAAGTTGGCCAATGATTAAAGTATTAGCGTCGTCAAACGAATGACCAATTCCCCACTGAAACGCCGTACTTACGACTCCAGGGATCAGTGTCCCGCCAGATCAACCACCCCGGTCGGCTCCGTCGATGGAACTGAATCGGAGGGTGCCATGTTTAAATAGCCGCACCAATTAGGAAAATTGCGCGAAAAAAGTGAATGCCCACTGCGCGCTGATTCTGCACGCGAGGACCCGGAAACGGAAGTAGACCGTCCGGGTCATTCCCACCGATTGACAGGGCCAGGATTGAAGGTGGAAGGACCCAAGGAGATGGACCGGGGTGCCTAAATACAATGCCTGTCTAAACAAATTGCAAAGGAACTGAAACAGAGTAAATGCTATGGTTATCTACCTGTCTAGGCTTCCTCAAGGAAAGTCGAAGAAGTTGTTTGTAGTTTACTGAGACTCGTGATCGAAATGGTCACCCAGAGAACCCAAATCGAGCCTGGAATTTATGGGAGATGGACCTTAGGGACATAGGTGTCCAAACTAAGTGCCTGCATGAATTCTATATCAATGCAACATAAAAGGTCGAAAGATTGGCAGGTTAAGTGACCAAAGGGATTGTGGGAGAGCGTAATAGTAGAGGGCAAGGGGTGTATAAACTTGCACTCAGTCTATGTGTATGGAGGGAGTGGTATAACCTCACATAGAAAAGAAAAGAAAGGGTTCACATTAGTGATAGATTACTCAGCCCGATATCATTAGTGGGGATCTGACAGAGTGCCCAAAGAGCACAGTGATATGGATTAATTCCCAAAATAAACAGATGGAACCCACATTTATAACATTAGGAGGGAGGAACAATCCCACTGGAGATGGAGAGGTATCTGATAGTTACAGCTGTGAAATTATCGCCCCCAGAAACCCGGGAGCTCCAGTGAGGTTTTTTAGAGCTCCAGATAGTGAGCCATTCAATCTGCAATGGGAATTATTAAAGAAGGAACTGGTTCCATGGTATATCGTCATTTAATCCATGGATGTGAGTACCCAGGCGAAAAACCCAACGCTGTTCTTTTTCCAGAAGGCCATGCTCGCTGCCCATCTGTTCAATCACTGTCCATATTAGATCATTAACGCCATGTCCACTAGAGATATAGTGGTTGGACATTTTGGTAGTACTGCGCCCACATCTGACATTGCTCCGATGTTCGCCAATGCGTGTCTTGATGGGTCTCGTGGTCATACCCACATACTCAAGACCGCACGGGCAGGTGATTAAGTAAACAACATTTTTACTATTGCAATTGGTAAAATTCCTCTGGTCCCATTTCTCGCCATTGCGGAATTGAATATGTCTGCTTTTCTTGGTGAGTGGGCAAGTATTACAATTGCCACAGGGATGATGACCCTGTACTGGAGGTAGCAGACCCTCAATTCTTGGCTGGGACGTATTCTTGGGTCTGGTGTGGACAAGCATGTCCTTAAGGTTGCGACCCCTCTTGTGTGCAAACATGGGTTTCGTGATGTGCAAGCCACAACTGTTGAGCAGGCGCCAGTGTTTATTCACTATCTTAGTGATCCTGTTGGAGTGTGTGTTAAAGGTGGTCACACAGATAGGCCTTTCATCAGTTTGAGTGACCACTTTGTCTTCCAAGAGTGCTTCTCTATTATTATTCCTTGCTCTCTTAAGGGCCTTATCAATGATCTGCTCGGGGTAGTTACGCTCGATCAGTTTCAGGCGGAGTTCGGATGCTTGTTTTTTGAACTCTTTGACCTCTGTGCAGTTTCTCCGAAGACGGAGGAATTGACCATAGGGTAGATTTATCCTTAGATGGCGGGGATGAAAACTGTCAAACAGGAGTAAACAATTCTTGGCTGTTGACTTAAAATGAGTGGTGGTTTTCAATCTGCCCTGCTCCGGGTAGATATTGAGGTCCAGAAACACCAGATTTTGAGCTGATGCAGTGTGTGTGAATTTCAAGAACATGTTCTGTTGATTGAGCCACAACATGAAAGCGTCAGTAGAGTTTATATCACCTTCCCACACGACCAGAACATCGTCTATGTACCTTTTCCAGACTTTGATGTGCGGCAGGAAGGGGTTCATTGTGTGTAAGATTCTACTTGTCTCGAGATGGTGTACATAAAGACCCGCTAGACTAGGAGCGAAGGTTCTCCCCATGCTGGTACCGTGTCGTTGCTCATAGATGTCATCACCATACATGAAGAAATTACGGGTAAGTGCTAATGATACGCATTCCATCACCAGATTGCGTGGTGTATGGTATTCCCACGGGGCAGAAAAGAGTACCTCCTCGATAATGAGTAATGTTTCATCATGGGGGAGGCTGGTGTACAGGCTTTCCACATCAAGTCCTATGAGTAAATTCTTAGTGGGGTCAAACTCAATGTCCTGTAGTATTTGCAGGACATTCTTAGTATCACGAAGGTAGGTGCTGGTACCTTGAACCAATGGTCGAAGGAACGCATCCGCGAACCTGGACAGTGGTTCCAAAATAGAGTTTACGCCAGAGACGATAGGTCTACCGGGGGGGGAATTCAAGTTCTTATGGATTTTGGGTATCGTGTAGAAGTACGGGATCCTGGGGTTGGCATTGACCAGGAACTCCGCCTCCTTCTTAGTAATCCAGTCATTTGCCAAAGCTTCCTCCACCATCGTGACGATTCTAATCCTGATTGATTCGGTAGGATCTATCTGTAGAATGCCATAGTTCCTACGATCGTCTAGTAGTTTCCTGCATTCGATGTCATAATTGACTGTAGTTTGTAACACAATTGCTCCCCCCTTGTCCGCTGGTTTGATGATAATGTCATGGTTCATGGACAATTCACGTATGGCCTCCTTTTCTTCCCTTGTGGTGTTATGAAAGGTTTGACTGTTCTCATGCCTGCACCATCACTGGAGGGGATCCAGCACCGGCCCGGGTGATCACTGAGGAAGCAAGCACGTCGCCATGGACGCATCTCAGCATAGACTTTGGAAGTTTTCCGGATGGACGGCAGATGATGGTTCTGGTTGACTCCTTTTCAAAGTTCCCGATAGTGGAAGTCATTGCGTCCACCGCATATCCTCACGTCAAGAGAGTTCTGGATCGCGTGTTTGCAACGATGGAACTGCCCGAAGAGATAAAGTCGGACAACGGGCCCCCATTTCAGGGGCGGGAGTTTCATGAATACCTGACGAGTCAAGCCATCCGACACCGGAAAATCACACCCCTGTGGCCGCAAGCTAATGGGGAGGTGGAACGGCTGATGAGGACACTCAACCGGGCACTGCGGATCGCCGTGGAGGCCGGGGATGATCCGTAAGCAGCCTTAAGTCAGTTCTTGGGAGTGTACCGTCAGACCCCCCATAGCACCACGAAATGTGCACCCGCGCACCTTCTGTTCAAAAGAGCCCCGAGGGACAGCATCCCGACGGATCCCGCCGGGACCCCCGCAGAGCGAGATGGAGCCGCCATTCAGGCCAGGAGAGAGTTGACGAACCGGAAGGCGAGTGAAGCACGCCGAGCCCAGGACACTGAGCTCAAGGTCGGAGACAGCGTGGTCATCAAGGACCGGCACCCCGGCTGGAAGTTCCGAACCCCCTATGAACCCGAGAAATGGACAGTGACGGGGGTGCAGGGGACCATGATCACGGCACGTCGGGGCCAGCAGGCCATCACGAGGAATGTGTCTAGCTTCAAGGTGGTGCCGGAGACGGGCCGGGAGGTCGAAGATCCTGGTCTGGCCCAGGGCGGGGCCATGGACGGGGCTCCAACGTCTCCCACCCGAACAGCTTCCCCTCTGGCCGGTGGACGATCGTCTGAGTCAGGTGAGGAGGCCAGCCAGGGGTCTGGGAGTCAAGACAGTGGGGCGGATGATTCTGGGACTCTTTTGCGGGACAGGTCACTCGATTCTTACACCAGGTGCCCGAAGTATGGGCTGCGCCCCAATCCGGCGCCTAGCCAGAGACTAAGAGACTATGTATAGACTTTTCCCAAAGTGTGGATCTTGTGTGGGCTGTATAGCTAAAACAAAGGAGGGATGTAGAGAGCCACTCGGGCTCTGCACTACAATGTTGCGCTAACACACGCATCCACACACTCCTGGGGTGGGCTCGCCCCGAGGGGATAAATAAAGGTGGGCGAGACGCGAGTGGTCTCTATGGTGTAGCCCAGTAACATATAACAGTGTTGTGTCCTTTACTCCTACCTGATCGTAACTGCGACCCTGGGCCTGCACCTCTACAACAGTGATCCGCTCATATTACTTTTTCTGCTTTTCTGCTAATTAACTAGGGGTATATTAGACTTAGTCAATACAAGTATCCAATGGTGAAAGGTACAGGTGGTACTAATAAAGACAGGGACTTCAAAGGGAATCTGAAACGCTCTAAGCATTCTCCACCTATTTCAGAATCTCTAACTAAAGGAAGCCCTGACTCCGCTTCAATTCTGAAGGCTATTCTACTTAAACTTAAAACGGTGCAGGATATAGCTCAAAGCACTAAAACCAATGCAGATCTACTTCAGATGGAGGTGGCAGAGATCTTTAATGACTTTAAAGAACTTTTAATACGAGTGTCTAATGCTGAGATATGAATATGTAATGTGGAAGATTACACAAATAAGCAGTCTAAACATATTCAAACTTTGGAGCGCTCTCTCTCATCTTAAGGAAGATCGTAACCAAAGAAGTAACCTTCATATCTTTGGTGTGCCAGAGGGGGTTGAGAACTCTGCTCCTTCAGTGATTGACTTCTTGATCTCTTGGATCGCAAGTGTTATGCATCTCTCTTTCAAACACGATTTCAAAATTAAATAAGCTCACAAGGTTCCAACTCTAAAACCTAAAAATATGTCATCCCCTAGACCACTGATCTTCAAGCCATTGAGACCTCAACACACACAGCAAATTAAGTCGGCCAGCTGCCGATCATGGCGGACATGAACTAGGTGAGTTCCGGAGCCCGTGAACAATTATCCTGGCACATCACAGGATTCGGGCTCTGGGGCGCTGTGTCAAGCAGGCAGGGTGCTGAGAGTGAGGAGTACTGTGCATTCGGGTGCCGAGAATGCACCAATACCTGGCGAGCAGCGGGGCCAGGGCTGCGGCCTACGTGACGATTGCTGGTTGTGGAGGCAAAACCTGTCTACGTATTCAACTGGCGCGACTCGAGGGGTGATGTGCGAACTGGTGGCTGGAGGCTGTGGTGCGGTGGACCTGCTGACAGGAAACCGGTGCCAAGAGAGAAGCTTTGGCGTCGCCTTGTGGCCCGGACAAAGATCATGTACTCCGCCACTCGCGGCTAGTCCCAAGAGAAGTCGGGCTGAGGTGACTGAAAGCCCTGGGCAACAGGGGTGTGTCTACCCCAAACTGCGGTGAGTGACGCCCTGTCTTCGAGGACCGGGGGGTAGAAGAGCATTCTCCCCCCCTCTGCGGTCGAGGTGGCTGCTGGAGACCCATTGCAGTGGAGGTGAGCTGCGTCCCTGGGGCCTCTCGCTCCCCTCCTTCTCCTCGTTGGTCCGGACTGCTGGTGGTGGGCGGACTTCATTGAACGTTAAGGTGCCGGGACCACGGCCCTGCCGAGGCACCTCTCTGCCTCCCAATCTTGAGGCGGCGTGGATACGCTTGCCTCCACCCCCTGTGGCTGCTGCCTGGGAGCTGGCATTGACTTGAAGGGCATACACTGTCTGTGGGACTGGGCCTCTTAATAGTGATACCCATACGTGACTCTCTGTGAGAAGACAGGCATCGCTGGTGGGATGTTGGCGCCACAGGGACCCTGAGTGCCAGTTTAATACTACTTTCTTCCTGCCCCTGCCCCACCTCGTGGATTGTTCAGGGTGCAGCCCGTGGCCCTGGTGTCACTGGGGGGTGTCCCAGGAGCGCGCGCTGATTGCAGCTCCCTGTCAAGCACATTGTTGTATGAACTGTGACTCTGATGGAGATCTGGGACAAACCACTCGGCTGCGCTCGTAACGACTGCAGAGGGTTATCCTTGCCCTGCGGAGGGTTCATCATAACAAGGCTCCGTCTACGTGGTGGCCCTGATTAATTTGCCTAGCTCTGCTGTTCCATTCCCGTGGCTGTGTAACTGCTCACCACTGGCACCTTGTTCTGCCAACTCTGGGACCTGCTGGGCAGTTTGTCTCCACCTGTTCTTTGTGATTGGCTCCGGTCGCTAGCGCAGGAGGGCTGACGTACATCTCACATTGAGGGCCCGACTGTCATTTTTAATAAATACTGAAACTACCTAATCAGAGTCCGCTGATACATACCAGACTAGAGGCGATTAGAGCAGAACGCTCAAAAGAGGAGATGGGCCACTGAAAGGGGAAACTGCAGGAGGCGGCCACCACTCATTCCCAGGACACAGAGGATAGGGACCCCGCCCTAGGCATGCAATCACTTAACACAATGCCACCCACGGGCAACACAGGGTCCCAGGATAAATTGGACTCGATACTCAATGAGGTCAGAGAATCCAGGAAAGCCATTGAACAACAGATGGGAACTCTTACAACCGGCTTTACCTTGCTGAAGGCAGATCGTGACAAACTAGCCACTACGGTGAAGGATCACAGCTCCACCCTGGATGACTTAGTGCCATAACAGAAAGACCATACAAAACAGCTCCAGGAACTCCAGAAACAGGTCACAGGACTGATGGATAGGGTTGAAGATGCGGAGGGCAGGGCAAGGTGCAATAACATTCGCGTCATCAGACTCCCGGAACGAAGCGAGGCGCGGCAGTGACAACCTACATGGAACAATGGTTCTGCATACATTTGGCCCCTGAGGGCCTCTCGGACTTCTTTTGCATTGAAAGGGCGCACCGTATTCCCAGAGGAAAGCCGAGGGTGGGTGCTCTGCCGAGACCCTTGATAGTAAAAATCCTCAACTACAGGGACCACGATGTGCTACTTCAGAAGCCGCAGATCCAATTTGAGAACTGCCAGATCTCATTATACCCGGACTATACATTAATGGTGCAGGGCCGCAGATCCTCATAACAGACAGTGAAACAGAAATTGCGCACCATGAATCTCAAATATGCACGGCTTTTCCCTGCATGTTTGAAGATAATCTATGATCAGAAGACATACTTCTTCAAAAGCCCGGAGGATGTGGAGGAGTGGCTGGAGGTCATGGAACCCACGCAGCTCTCTGGACAATCTCTCCCGAAACCGTCAAGTGGCCCTGGGAAGGTGAGAAGACATCGCTCACATGTGACTGGACCCATGAGCGCGGGGCCGTTCCCTGGACCTACAAAGCAGCAGGCCCAGAAAAGCAGGGAGGTGGCCCTGGCGGCTGCGAACGCCTCCAGAGATAATCCCTCCCGCCGAAATTCTGAGTTGTCAGAACACAGTACGGTGCGCTCTGACTCAGAGACTAGCTTGACTCTCTTCCCTAGTGTGACTCCTCAGGCGGCAGATGTTCTACTGGGATAGTAGGCTCCTCATACTATATGCAACGCTAGGCTATGACATGGTGGAGGGTGTCGGCGGCACACAGACCCTGAGACTAATATATCCTTTTTGCTCTGGTTCTTTATAAGTTGATGTGACAAATGTGATGCTGTTAATTATATGCTCGGGCTAGGAGGGGCTCTTAAATGTATGTTTTTCTACATGACCGCTACGGCTACCGATCCCCATTTTGCGAATGCTACAGTTGATTATGTATCAGTTCAATGTATGTGTTTTTTGGCCTGGCCTAGTTTAGTTTATAGGCGAGACCTGGTATTCAGTTTAAATTGGGGGTTCGAGGGCTCTGGCACATCTCGATTGCTACGTCTCACACAACAACATGATTCTCTCATTAGACTAAGTCATAACTGCAAATGCATACTCTAGACAGCTATAAATTTGTGACATGGAGCGTCCGTGGATTGGGCTCTGTACACAAATGACATAGGGTACACGCACATTTGCTACGCCGGGGGACGCACATGGTATTTCTCCAGAAATCGCACCTGATGGAGGGTGAAGCTGCTAAAAAGCGGAAGAAGTGGGGAGGGCAAGTAATCTCCACTAACTATTCTGCCTTTGCCCGAGGGGTGATGATTTGGATAAGAGGGGAGGTCCCATTTGTTATACTGGAAAAAAGGGTGGACATACAGGGCAGATATATTTTCTTGCGTGGCACTTTGGATGGAGTACTGATCATTCTGGGAAACGTCTATGCTCCAAATTTTAACCAACACAAATATCTTGCAGGTCTGAACCTGGTTTTGGCAGGGTGGGAGGCCTACCCATGGATAGAAGGAAGCGATTGCAATGGATCAATCGCATCCACCCTTAAGGGGCACGGTGGCTAGTAAACAGGCGGAAGCACTACGTGACTGGGTGGAGGGCTGGTCACGGTGTGACGTGTGGAGGCTTGGGAACCCGACGCACAGGGAGTACTCCTTCTCCACAGTACACCAACTTCATACTAGAATAGACAGAATCCTATGCTCCAATTCCATAGAAAACCAAGTCACAAGCACCACTTACCTAGCGAAGACATTCTCTGATCATAATCCACTGGAAACTGTCTTTGGTTGGGGCAGAGTACCCACCCAGGTTCCCACATGGCGATTATGGTCCCAATCGCTGCAAGACACAGTATTTCGTAGTACACTTTCTACAGCACTCCAGAATTATTTCTTTGAAAATAGAAACACAGCCTCCACAATACTGGTTGAGTGGGATGCAGTGAAGTTAGTCATACGGGGAACAGCAATTAGCGCCACAGTGGGAGCCAGGCAAGAGACGCACAAGAATCTGAAAGACACTGAGGTCAAACTGTCCAAATTAGAGCAGAAGGCATTACATGACCACTCGAAGCAGAGGCCATTACTATAGGGGGCAGTTGCAGACTACGGACACTCTCTCCTCTACTCGGAGGTAAGAGAGACACCACGAATGCTGAAGGAAAACATATTTGTTTCCTATCCACCGTCCCCTTCATGGGGCTTCTGCTCACTGCTTTTCAGAATAAGAGTTCCTCATTCGGAACCCTTCATTTTTTCTTGTTGATACTTAGATGGGCACCTCACACAAATACTAAGGACCGCTACGGATGAAATACGCCTTCCTAAACTAGGACTGGGCCCCCCCCGTCGATTGACTGTATGACCCGGAATTATCGTCATACATAAAGTATGTTCTTTTCGGCACATTGCCCGCAATGAGCATAATTACAGCGTTACTTGTTATGTTCCACCTCGTGGTCACTAACAAATACTTGTACAATTTCTTTCCTTTGTACCCCCTCTCTACAGTGATTGTTTAAAATACAGTGTTCAGGCCAGTCTTTCCACATTGAACTATCAACACCAATACCTAGATATTCTCACATCACTTTATAACTAGACACTCACTCACGCACCACCTTTTACAGATCTGTATTCTGCATACCGCATGACTCACTGAGTTTGTCAGCACACAATGAAAGGACAATAGTCACATATGGAAGATCTCACATCATTTTGCCCTCACGCTAGAGCTACATGTTTCTGGTTGGTCACTTATTGATATAAAAAGAATGGTTCTCACTTGAACTCACGGTGCATGCTATACACCATAGCCTGTGATAGCACCTCCCACGTAGAGAAATCATAAATTCAACACCAACCCTGGGAGCACATTTGTGTGTAGTATCAACAAATGTTTGCAAACGTCTTGAGATAACAGCTGAACTAATGTCAACTTATCATATCAATTTGTACCTAGCCGTGAACAAGTCGCATTTACAATAATACTAGAGGCGACGAAACACGTGTTGGCTTGGGAACTACTGTGAAGACTACAAACTAACTATGAAAACTTGAAAATTAAATTGAAGAAAGAAACGGAGACTCACTTGTTGTGTTACATGTTTTAATTAACGCATTAATATTTGCAAAAATTACTTCTGCGTGTGCTTAGGTACCTTTTGTGTTCACTTTGGATGGAGTACTGATCATTCTGGGAAACGTCTATGCTCCAAATTTTAGCCAACACAAATATCTTGCAGGTCTGAACCTGGTTTTGGCAGGGTGGGAGGCCTACCCATGGATAGTAGGAAGCGATTGCAATGGATCAATCGCATCCACCCTTAAGGGGCACGGTGGCTAGTAAACAGGCGGAAGCACTACGTGACTGGGTGGAGGGCTGGTCACGGTGTGACGTGTGGAGGCTTGGGAACCCGACGCACAGGGAGTACTCCTTCTCCACAGTACACCAACTTCATACTAGAATAGACAGAATCCTATGCTCCAATTCCATAGAAAACCAAGTCACAAGCACCACTTACCTAGCGAAGACATTCTCTGATCATAATCCACTGGAAACTGTCTTTGGTTGGGGCAGAGTACCCACCCAGGTTCCCACATGGCGATTATGGTCCCAATCGCTGCAAGACACAGTATTTCGTAGTACACTTTCTACAGCACTCCAGAATTATTTCTTTGAAAATAGAAACACAGCCTCCACAATACTGGTTGAGTGGGATGCAGTGAAGTTAGTCATACGGGGAACAGCAATTAGCGCCACAGTGGGAGCCAGGCAAGAGACGCACAAGAATCTGAAAGACACTGAGGTCAAACTGTCCAAATTAGAGCAGAAGGCATTACATGACCACTCGAAGCAGAGGCCATTACTGGAAACACGCATTCAACACGTAGAGTTGCTGGAAACTCTTAGGCTCATAGACTATAGATCCTATACTCGACTGAGACACTCCGAAGCGGAAAAATTGGGCATACTATAAGCGAAATTGATTAGGAATGATCCTCCTATAACTGTCATTGGCCATATTAATCTCCCTGGGGCAGTTTCTGCAAACACGCAATATGATAATAATGACGCATTTAGTTTATATTACGAAGGACTGGACAGTACACCGCCGGCTTTGGAAGAATCCTACAATGATGAGTTTCTCACAAATCTACCATATCCACAAGTCCCAGATGGTATGCAGGACGCCCTAACAGGTCCCATTACGAGGGCAGAAATCAAGGTGGCCATGGGTGGGCTTACATGCAATAAAAAACCGGGACTAGACGAACTACCTATAGAATTTTTCGATGCATATTCAGAAATCTTAATACCACAATTGGAAGAGGTATACAATAAGTCTCTAGAATTAGGACATCTTCCTCGCACCACTGTCCAAGCATTGGAAGTGTCATTGCCCAAACCAGGTAGGGATTTAACGGATATGTCGAGTTATCGCCCTCTCTCACTTTTATCCACCGAATACAAAATCCTCAGCAAAATACTGGCAAATAGAATACAACCCTACCTCAATAAACTGATCCACACTGATCAATGTGGATTTGTACCGGCTAGGAGTACGTCACTAAACATACACACTTTAAACCACATCATGTGAACGGATCTTACACAACACCACCAGGCTGGCTGCATATCATTAGACATGACACAGGCATTTGACACACTGTCATGGGAATACATGTTCAAAGCCATCTCACGTTTTTGGTTTACCCCCTGAATATGTCAAATGGATAACGCTATTATATGCAGCTCCTACCGCAAGAGTCAGATCTGGGAAACTTATTTCCAGAGAATATGGTATTCATAGAGGCACACAGCAGGGCTGCCCCCTGTCTCCGATCCTATTTGTCTTGGCGCTGGGGCCACTGGAACTCTGCCTGCGATTGGAGGCTACACACTGTGGTATACTCATAGGCGCAACGATGCATCTGGTGTCGGCATATGCTGATGACCTAATTATATATGTGACGGATATGTTGGAGGGACTTGGCATCATTCCCTCGTATTTTTGCTGATTTTGAATTGATCTCTGGCTTAGTCATCAACGAATCCAAATCAAACGCTTTCTTTTTTCATGACCGCACGCTCCCTGACAGTATTACTTTTGGGAGACTCACGTTACCAACGGCCCTACACACCTTTAAATATTTGAGTATTAACATATATCGCTCAAAAGCGGATATGTTGGAGGGCAACCTCAATAAGGCTCTTTGGGGTATACGATCTCAGGTGGCTTTTTGGGTCACGCTTACCCTGTCGGCTATCGGGCGCGTGATATAGTCTAAAATTGTGGTGCTTCCTCACCTTTTATACTATTTTGCAAATTTGACTTTGTTTGTACCGTCGGCTATTTTTACCACATTAGATACTATACTGCTTGATCTTGTATGGGGCACGGGTCACCGTAGAATAAGTCTTAAGAAACTCCAGGTAGACACATGAGGGGGCGACCTGGGAGCACCTGACTTTAGGGCTCACTATTACGCATGCCAGCTGCAGTGGTTATCCTACTGGATAGCAGGACGTACTCTACAAGAGATTGGCTACACTGCGAGACAGATTGGTCAGGGTACGCTCCACACTTTACTCTTACCGCACAGTAAACTTCCCCCAACATCACCACCCCTATTACACACTGCATTGCAATGCTGGAAAAGAGCCCTGAAATATACTTCCTGCGGTGGACTGTACTCAGATAATATTCCACTAGTGGGAATACACTGACGAGGGGTCAATTGACGCAACAGGCACTCGGACCATGGTTGGATGTAGGGGTGGAGGCTGTAGGGGCATTATTCGAAGGTGGGATTCTCATGGACCATGATGCCTTCACCCGTCACACGGGAGCATCCAACATGCTATACATGACACACGCAGCCCTACTACACTATATTAAGAAACAGTGGTCTCCACAATGGGAGGAACCCCAAGCGAATGAGCTGGTTAAGACTCTTTACTATATGGGACACGATAGCCATCTCATTAAGTGGTTAAACATTAGCGCCAGTACACATGCCAGAATTTCCCTAGATACTCTTCGAGCGCAGTGGACAACAGATATGGGAAGAGACCTTGCAGACAGGGAATGGAAGGATGTATTGGAAGATCCACGGAAAATACCTCGCAATGCCAAGTTCAAATTTATTCAATGCATGATCTTACATAGAACCTATTTGACCCCACATAGGCTGCAGAGAAAGTTCCCGGCCACTACCCATCAATGCCCCCGTGCAAATTATCAGAAGCAGATCTACTCCACATGCTATGGGCCTTTCCATGTCTTGCAGATTTTTGGGGAGGGGTCACGAGAATGATAGAGGGGACTACTCACCTCTCCATAGGGGGCGCAGCATTGGAGTGCATATTAGGCATGCGCAGACGCAATAAGCATACAAGGCTCAGCTACGCTTTTTAGACTTGGCACTCATAATCGCCAAGAGGGCTATCACTATGCGCTGGAAATCTGTCAAAGCTCCAGCGTTGCACCTGTTGCACAGCAAACAGACCAGATGGGTAGGGGCTGAAAGCACTAAAAATACGCAGGAAGGAGGCCTGTGGTCTACGGAAGACTCCAATTTCCCTGAATTGGGACACAATGGCGGAAGCGCATAAGAGTGCTGATCCCGAAAACACCCCCGACGTTCCACAAATACAACAAGAGACATAGCAATGTGTTCTTTCTGTAGTCACTCAGGGATGGTAGAGGACGAAACAATACAAGAAATTAATCAGAGTAATTTGTTAGGGGTGAGACGTATATCCAGGATTCTGTATTTTGTAGCCAGAGCCCGGGGGTGGGGTGGGATATAGATAGGGAGGAGGGGGGAGTTCATGGGTAACAGTTGAACATTATTGTATGTATAATTGATTTGTGTCCGGTCTCATGGGAAAATAGGCTATGCAAAAATGTATTTTTCTTTTTCTTTCTTATCGCTTACATCGAGGGATATAATGCTCCTGGTAGGACGATCCTGTAGGAAGGACATGTATACTGTCGCACAACTAATGTATAAAGTATGTTTTCTATATGTGCCGAAAGAATAGAAAACCCAATAAAGTTTGTTTTAAAAAAAATGAGGAAGATGAAGTCGATTCAAAGGGAGGGTCACAAAATTTCAGTTTCACAGGACTTTGCCATTTGGGTGAGCAGGTATCGGACAGGGGCATCCTCACCTGCGGCGTCCCCCAGGGCTCCGCACTGTCCCCGCTCCTCTTCATCATGTATCTGCAGCCTCTGGTGGCGGCTCTAGCTCGCATGGACTGCCGAGTTTTCAACTACTCGGACGATACTCAACTCATCCTCCGGATTGACAAATTGACAACTCCTCTCATGCCCATGCTCTGGCGCAAAACATCCTCAGATTCACAGTGAATTGGATGACAGATAATTCACTGAAAATTAACCCCAACAAAACAGAGGTCCTTGTCATCCCCACGAAAAACAATCCCTGGAGTGACCTCTTTGGCCCCAAGAGCTTGGTGCCACCCCCACACTAGTACCTGTCGTGAAAAGCCTGGGCATAAAGATAGTCTACGATCTCTGCATGGCCAACCAAGTCACCACAGGGGTTGGAACTTGTACAGGTCTAATGAGACAGTTGCGGAAACTTGTCCCCCTCCATTCAACCGCCTCACTACAGATGATTGTGTCAGCAAGAATTTTCTCTAGACTAGACAACGGTAATACCTTATACATCGGCCTCCCCAGAAACCTATCAATAAATTACAGGTGGCTATGAACGACGCAGCCAGGCTGATCTTTAGGCTTCCTAGAAGGACTCACGCTACCCCTTTGATATGCAAGCTGCACTGGCTCCCCATCAAGCAGGGAGCAAAGTTTAAGGGTCTCTGCATTGGCCACAAAGCAATTTATGGCCAAGCCCCAGTCTACATTAAAGAACGCCTTGGGAACTACGTTCCGGGTCGTACACTGCGGGCATCCGAGGCCTGCCGCTTGGCCTTGCCACGGTGCAATACAGCATCCAAAGGGGGCAGAGCATTCTCTGTCCTGTTCCCACAACTATGGAACCAACTGCCCAATCACCTACGCAAGGAATCCGCACTCCTCCCCTTCAGGAAACTGCTCAAAACGCTCCTCTTTAGGGAGGCTCTAGACACAGTCTAATCACCTTCCTTGCGCTGTTAAGTAACCGCTAGTGGTACTTGGCCACTCTCCCTAAAGCGCTAAGAGACCTGCCGGTGATTATGCGCTATATAAAAACCAATTAACATAACAGATACCGTAATCCGTCGTAAAGGCTTTCTTAATCTGCGTAGAAGGCTTACTGACATGGGAATCCCGTTTTCTTTTCCTGGACACTCAAGATTCTGCATAACTTTCAAGGGGAACTCGCAGATCTTTTATGAACCTACAAATCTCTCAACGTTTTGGACAATCACTCTGAAGCTCAGATGGATTTGGACTGTCAACCTGGCTCTTCATGTTTCTAGTCAATTATATGATCCTTTTATGCTCTTTATGGTGCCATGATTAATTATATTATTTTTGTTGCTCTATAACATTTGAATCTATTCTTGCATATTCTTTGAATTACTGGAGAGCCTGTGACATGCTTTAACTATTCTAGGTTCCTCCCAATGTACCTTATACAGATTTTTCTGTCATCATTATACTTGTTACTACTGTTCCGTTACATTTTATATTCTACACAGGTACGTTTTTGACACTTTATAGAGTACTATATATAACATATGTGATATCCAAGGTTATTTTGAGGCTTATTTCTTTGGGAGTTTCTTATAGGATAGCAAGTGGTGGGGTATTTGTTTGAACTTCACTGATACTATTCTAATTGTTCAGCCTGTGGCGATCTTTCTTTCAGCATTGCCTAGTATTATATCTCCCTTTGCTAGCTTTCCTAGTTTAGGTAAGTATTCTGCCCGTAATCAGTTTTTATATGTAAGTTAGTCTCTCTATATATATATTTCTCATCGATTTACCAATTATGAATTATTCTGATGAATATATAGGGGGCCTAAGGATGATATGTAACTACTGTGCTCTACTTCTAATGTTGGCATTATTATTGACTAATTTCTATAATATTTGATATATTTACGTTCCACCATATTGAAATCTTAGATCATTATGTAGTACTACTTTAGGACTTATGATGCTCGGTTATGCATTGTTTTTATACCATATAGTTAGTTTGCAATGACCCTGAAATATAGCACTAGATCTTATGTTTAAAGATAGGGGTGCATATAATTGAGATATATATGTTACATTTATTATGAATGATCTATTTCGGTAAGGTCATCTTTTTATATATGTGTTCGTTACTTCATATTTACCTATTTATCAAATTGGTTGTTGCCATATCCCGGATATATAGCTGATATGTCTACGTAATCCACTGGTCGTGTATTTATGATGTATCTATCTTTCCGCTGTTTCCCTGGTTCTGCCAATTCTCCTTGATGGAGTAGTCTGTTCTGGTGATAGTAGCTGATGTCGCTGCTTAGCCACATTGATTTCCCATGCAACATGTCTCTTACATACATCCCCTGGTGGGACTTGGTTTGGATGGTGCTCCGGATATATTTGGAGTGCTTCTGTACCCTCTTGATGCTTTGCTATTCTTTCTTCTTCTCCCTTTTTCATACCTTCGTAATGGGACATCTGCCTCACTTTTTCATATATTTTTTGGCTGCTAGTGTGCTCTTTCCTCGGATTTTACATGCTATTCATAAATCATACATATGAATGCCAGGTATAAATGTAATTTCCCTTAATGTTAAGGGTTTGAATCACCCAATTAAGAGAGCCAAGATTCTAGACTATTGTAAGAGTTTGTCTGGTGATGTGGTACTACTTCAAGAGACTAAAATAGGCTTTAAAGAAGCCCTTCTTATGAGAAGAGACTGGGTGGCAGATAGTACATGCTCTAAAGCCTCTGGTAATAAAAACGGGGTTGTTACCCTTATTTCTGAAAACTCTGGATTATCTATAATTGCAGCTAAACATGATGCCAGCGGGAGACGGTTACTTACATGATTGACTAATGGTTCTGATGACCTATATATTATGAATTTATATGCTCCAAACATTGATGACCTGATCTTTGGTTGTGCTATAAATAAAAAACTTGCTGATATACTACAGAATTCCAAAACAATTGTTGGAGGAGACTTTAATCTTCCTCTCAAACCTATTTTTGATAGCCACTCTGCTCTTACATTACGACCGCCTAGAGCACATAACCAATTGCTTAATATGTGTTCATCACATCATCTCCTGGACGCTTGGAGACTAAACAATCCAACGGGTAGTGATTTCACCTTTTCCTCTTGCTCCATTCTAGTTTTTCTCGTATCTATTTTCTTCCAGTCGATGCTTCCCTTTCAAAACATACAATGAATGTCATGATTTATCCAATAGTTATTCTGATCATGCAGCTGTCTAGTTATCTATCCTTAACGTTAATGATTCAAAAGGACCTCGTAACTGGCGCCTAAATGCTGAAATCTTAAAGTACAACACTGAAATCAAGGTACTTAATGATGAAATTGTGGGTTTCTTCAAAGAAAATGAGTCATCAGTGGACTCTCCGATAATATTATTGGATGCGTTTCAATGTACTATAAGAGGTCATATTATTAAGAAAATGTCCATAAGGAATGGCGATATTACAAGGTCTCTCCAGTGTCTGGGAATGAAATTAAGCAAAAAGAGAAATTATACAGACATACTAGTGACAAATCACTTTTGCAGGACATTATATATTTAAAATATTCTTTAAAATTCTACAGCTACCAAAAGAGCTTATCTTGGAGTGCAAGCTCGGGAGTCTCGTCAATTATTGCTATGGAAAAAAGCTGGCAAATTGCTAGCCACTAATCTTAAATTTAAGAATACTGATAACACACAAACTGCCCATATTATTGATAGAAACGGTTGAAAAAATTTCATACACAAGAAATTCGAGGTCTTTAGAGATATTTATGAAAAACTATATAGTCCCCAAAAGCAGGGCTCTAAGCTTAGTTGCCAACAATTCCTTAATTCCCTTTCTTTTGCAATGATTTCAGACGATGACAAAGTCGAGTTGGGTAAACCTATTGAAATTGAAGAGATTATTCAGGCTATTAAGTCTACTCGTTCTGATAAAGCTCCTGGCCCACATGGGTATCCCATTGCCTTCTATAAAACGTTTAGTTCTTCAATTATAATAAATACCTTAAAAAGACGTTTGATCCTTATGTCTTATCTGGCAAAGTTTTGGGTACGGCTGCCCGAGGCTACTATTGTAGACATACCAAAAGAGGGTAAGGATTATTCCGACCCAAATATTTCCATCCCATTTCCTTATTGAATATGGAAGGAAAGATTTTTGCTAATATTTTAGCAAAACGACTAGAGTGCCAAATTCCTAATCTTACTCATGGCTCTAAAACAGCTTTGTTAAAAGTAGGCTTGCTAGGAAAAATATTTGTACGTTCCGTCATATTTTATAAGAGGCAAAACTCTCTTCAATACCCTCTGCGGCAATTTCCCTTGACACCGAAAAGGGATTTGATAAGGTTTCTTGGCCTTTGACATTCGGTCTTAGAGTCTCACAACCTTGGCAACTCTTTTATTAATATGATCATGGCTCTTTATGCGTAACCTAAGGTACATTTTTGAATTAATGGCACAATGTCTTCCTTTTTTAATCTCCATCAAGTTACAAGACAGGATTTTCCACTTTCTCCTCTTCTCTTTCTTTTAACCATTGATCTGCTTCTCCAATTGCTGAATCTGAACCCAGATATTAGGGGGTTCCAATTTGGAACACACATACTTAAAATGACTGCATACGTTGACTAGGTGCTTATTTTTCCAGAGAACATTGTATCAGCAATCCCTTCTACTTCTAAGATTATTTGTGCTTTCTCGGTTGTTTCTGGCTATACTCGAAATAAAGAGAAGCCAGAAGTGTTCCCTTTGAATCCTTTATGTCTTCCTTCTCACTTGGGTGATTCAGGCTTTAAATGGCAATCCACTCGCATTAAATATTTGGATATCTGGTTCTGTAAAGAACTTAGATACGGATACTTATAATGCATCTTTAATAATATATCAAGTTAAGGATCTCTTGTCTTCTTGGTCTCCCAAGTATATTTCTTGGTGGGGTATGTTACAAACTCTTACAATGATGAATACACCAATTATTAATTTATTATCTTCTATGCTCCCTATAAAACTTTCATCTACTTTCTTTTATGAAATTGATGTACTCACTTCAAAATTTTTATGGAATGATAAAAGAGCTCGAAGTTCCTATAAATACCTCAGGAAACCTCCTGAATTGGGAGGTTGTGATCTTCGGACTGGAATCTATACCAAATATTCTTTTTGGCGGCAAAAGGAGTAACCTGGTTTTGACCAGAATCTCATTTTATACCTACATGAGTTCATATAGAACGCGTTTTATGAGCTCCCTTTAGTACTCTTTCTCTGCTCAAAACTTCTAAACGTACAATTGCACATTCTCAACGAATTTTATCGGATACAGTTAGCGCTCTGAAATATCTTGATCGGAAGCTTTTGAAGCCCATTCATTTATCAAGATGGACATCTTTTTGGCTCAATCCTAAACTTTTTACTGATATCAAATTTAACACTGCCTCTTTATGGGCTGCTAAGGGTATCAGACTAGTGAAAGATCTTTATGATACTAATCACGAGCCTCTCCCCTTTTCTTTCCTAGCTAAAAAATATCATCTCAGTAATTTAGATTTTTATACTTTTTTAAAGCTAAAAGTTAAACTATCTAAGATAAACCTTTCTATAGACTCAGTTATTGTCTCACTTATGGGTATGTTGTCAGGTGCAGGCCATATTGCTTCTAAAATTAACAAATTTGTATCTGCTCTATTGCCTTCACAACCTATTATTTGTGTTGAATGGTTTTGGTGTTGCTATTTTTAAACATATTACACAGGTACCTGGCAGCTGATTGGGAAATTATCCCTTCACAACAAAATTGCTCCTTCTTTGACACAATCTAAATTTTTCACTATGAATCTCTTACACTGGACTCCTGCTTGTTTACTTTAACTGAAACTATGAGATGGTGATTTATGTTAGAATTGCAATTCAGAACCAGGCACCTACCAACAAATGTTCTTTGAATGTAAATTATTAGATTCCTTCTGGAGCCGTATACAAAAACACTTGCCTCTAATATTCAATACGTCTCTCTTTCCTTGCCTATGGTTATGCTAGGTCCCTGGGCTGCAGTTACCTTTTTGCCCCTTGATAATACAAATTTGTAGCTATTAGATTCTCTCTTATCCATTGCAGTCAAAATTATACTCAAAGTGGAAATCTTTTCATCCTTTATCTTACCATACCTGGTGGGCCTGGGTGTCATATCTTTGTGGTGCTCACATTCTTATTGAAAAGCAGAAAGACTCACCTCCCATTACTAGCAATGTAGGGTCTTCTTTGGATAAATATATGGATTTTTTTGCTCGGGGTTTGGTTGCTCAACATCCTTTTGGGTTCCTTTCTTGATTTAGTTCTATTTTGTGTGGCAGATGTTCTATTGCATCCTCCTCCCTTCTAAATTCTCACCTTTTCTCTCTCCTCTTCCTTCTCCTTCCTCCTTCATTCTTAATTCTTCCCCTCATTGAGGTATTCTATTCACCATGCAATACATATTCGGTTATACTACTTGAGATTATAATTAATACTCGATGAATTTGTGTATTTGTTAATGAGCTTGAGGTATATCTGATCTTTTTTTTTTTTTTTACATTATAACCTCTTACCTTTTTCACCATAATCCAGATAGTGCCTGTTTACAACAATGTCTGATTTCTATGTATCGCTATTGATTTGAAACTCTATTTTTTTTCTAAATACAATAACATATTTGAACACTAAAAATGTAATTTACAAAAAAAAAATATTAAGATGCAACAATTATTTCCAGGGTCCAAGTCCACATGCTCATGCAAAAGAAAGACAATATTGTGGGCAGCACTTTGTTTTGAGATTTTGATTTTCAAAAACCAGACTGTATTCATCAAATAACTGTTTTATAAAGCCTCAAGAACAACACAAAACATTCAAAGTTTAGATTTCATTATGATCTGCATGAAACATGCCTATATGACTGGATTTTATCACTTTAGTGAAACCTCTCTCAGTCTTGGACGGCCTATTTTACTTTTGAAAATACAGAAAACATGACTTCTAGACAAGCAACTGACACTATGCTTGTGTGATGGGACAGGAATATCCCCATGCATGGTGAAGACACGTTCCTCTGGCCTGAGTGCCTGACTGCAAGCATCTAGTATCATAGTTTGTGATTATGGCCATAGCCTCACAGTAATCTAGTGTGCTCGCCTAGGCCTGTCCCTTAATATGGATGAGGACCTGTCCTGTGACATGGAGAGGCGCGCCAAACATGCCCTCATTTGTCTGACAGTGGACTACTGTCCCAGTCTTGGATTCAACAAGTAAAGTGGTGGTTACAGCTTACGGTGTTTTGTGAATTATTGGTTAAGACCAGACCTTTCTATCTGTTTCAAAGGCGGGGAGTCCTGCTGGTCCACAGATGTAAAGTTCTACTTCTATGTGCTACATTCAGATTCCAGCACTAATGAACAAGTTACTTCCCTTCAGGAATGCTTTTTCTGGTTGAGACCATCTAACAGAGATTCCTTACCTTTTGAATATTTCCCAGGCGTCACACTAGATCTCAAAACGTTTGATCAGTATCTCTGAAAATCGGACAAGATGGATTTTCAATTGATTTTTAATCACTAATGAACAATGGATATGTCAAATGCGGCAGACTTTAGAAGAATGTTTAGAATGTAATAGGTACGGCCTCTAGGTTTACAACATGGGGTGCACTTAAAGCCTTCTTCAGGGGAGAGGTCATAGCCTTTTGGTTTAACGTGAGGCAGTAGGGAAAAAAATTAAAAGCCGCAATTACAATTAGAATTTAATAAGGCAATAGCAGGGTATCTAATCTCCCCCACAACAGAGGCCAAGCTCGATCTGGCCAAAGCTAAATACAATCTACAGGATCACTTTACTTCCAGAGAGATACTAAATCATAACTCAGTCCTTCAGAAAAGATACAAGGAGAATGAACATATAGGCAAATATCTAGCATGGTCAAAGAAGCAGATATCTAATGCAAATTCTGTTAAGCAGATGTTTGACTCCACTTCGGCCAAATGGTATCTCATCCACAAAAAATAGCAGCTGTATTTCTCAATCAATACAAGACTTTACTCAGACTTGCAAAATACACTGAGTGAGACAGTTGAAAGATGGCTAGAAGGGTTAAACATTCGTACAATAACAGCAGAGCAGGGTGACACATTGATCGCTCCAATTACTTTAGCAGAAATTGCTCAGGTGGCGTGGGGATGTCCCACGGCAAAAGCCTGTGGAACTGATGGGATTCCCACAGAAACGTATAAACTGTTTGCACCCCAACTGAATACGATTTTAGTCGATCCATACAATATTATTCTGGAAGGGAGTGAGATTCCAAACTCATTTATTCAATTAGCAGTGGTTAGCTTCTTAAAAAAAGGTAAGCCAGAGGAGGTGAACTCATATCGTCCTATTTGCTTACTAAATTTCATTACAAGAACGGAGGCTACATTATGCATATTTCTTTTAATGCAGTCCAAGCAGCCGCATACATCACAAAGTAGAAGGTTCCAGAACTGAACATTAGAAATAAATAATAGGCATGGGCCAACAACAATCTGCCTCTTTTAAATGCGGCTCTGAGCAGATAAGTTGACTTTTCTTTTACTATTTGCCTACAATTATCCTTTTGCCTTTAGTTATTTTCTCGTGGCTTAACCCCACCCCTGCCTCTACACCGATCTCCAATCTATGGAGATCCCCTCTCCACCCTCTATTCCATAATTTCTATCCCTAGACATCCCCTTCTCAACTAATGCCCGGCATTATGCCTTTTTTAATCCCCATTACGATGATTCCTCAGGTATATATCTGGTAAGTATTGTATTGCCTGTTTTACTTATAACCTTGCGAGTACGTTTTGCCCGTTTTATTGCACTATTATTTTGTTTCAGGAATTTAGTTATTTTAAAGTTTGGAGCGATGTAACTAACTCCATCGCTAATGTTTGATAAGGTTTTAGGCCCGTTTTGAATAACGAGAGGATCTCAATTTACCTCTCTCCCCGATGCAGGCTGCGAGCTCCAGCGCGACATTGGATTGTGTTAAGCATTTGAGGAAAGTTCCTTAGCAACGGGAGCGCTACGTCCTCCCATTGCCAGGAACCTTTCTTCTCTGCATTCCTGGCCTTACAGCCTGCCACTTAGTGGATCGCGCTCATCCCCATGACAACGGGCAGCAGCTGGTCGCTCAAGCAGAAGTCTGTCAGTTACTCGACTTCTGTTTGAGAACAGCTGGTGCCCACAACGAGACTCAAGCGCAAGTACTAGATTTAAGGATCAGATTTAACGATCCTGTCAAAAAAAAAAAAATATATATATATATATATATATATATATATATCGAATCCTCCTTCCGAAGTACCAGCCGGTACTACCAAAAGACACGGACACTCTGCTGCTGGTTCAAATTCTCATGCTCGATTTATTTGTTCAACAAAATTCTGGTTCAGACGCGTTTCGACCGACACAGCGGTCTTGATCACATGATTAGCATCTACTGAACAAGGCTTTTTAAAGGAGCCTCGCCCCCAGTTACGTATAGACATAGACAAAATACCATCAATTGGCTGTGTATATCGGTTTTACAATCATACAAGGATCACATTCCACATATAAGATAAATATACATAGAAATCTAATAAATTGAAAAATAAAGCATAAATTAGCTTGATGGTTGATACCAGTCCAAAATAAAAAAAAAATTTAATACATTTTTTTTCCCTCATTGACATTTTTCAAAACACAAATTATCATTCATATTGCACGTCGCTGCTATCCGGGTAAAGTGCCTGCACTGCATTAATTTACAGCCTTTATAATGGGTGTTAGTGAATCAAGAGCGAACTCTCCTCACCCATTGTGTGCAAATAACGCCTATCATGTGCAAGTATAGCAAAAAATCAGTTTGTCTTTATATATATATATATATATATATATATATATATATATATATATATATATATATATATATATAAAGGGGAGAAACGTTAATTTGGCAAATATATACCATCTAATGGTATTATTTAAAAAAAGAGAGAGGAGATATCTCCTTTATTACCTATTTAAATCATAAACAGATACATCCTCTCTCCCCCCCCTTACGTTGGTGTTTGACAAAGCACCTTTGCCAAATCCAATTTGCACCTAATCTCCCCATCTGCGCCATGTCTGATTCAGATGACGCTTCTGCCCCTACTCCTAAAGCCCTTAAAAAAAATGCTACATAAGGAGATGAGGTCCTGCATAATTGAAACCTTGACTCAGGTCATGTCCTCAAAAACGTCACTCCCCATTAAGGAGGACGAGATCCAAGAAATTTGGAACCCACACTACTCTGACGATATCACCGCATTAAGGGGCAAAAGATTAAAGAAAATTAAAAATGTTGATTAAGTGACCCCTAAGAGCACTTTGGGAGGTCCTAACACCTCATCAAATCTGGGAGGTCTTAGCACCTCAACTATTAATGGAGGTCCTTGCAACTCGAACTCCCTGGATGTCCCTAGTGGCACGACCTACTAGGGTGTCCTTGGCGGCACAAAACATCTGGGTGTCCCTAGCAGCACAAAATATCACAGTGCTCACTACAATATGGGAGACAACGAGTTTAATGATGATCAATCCTCAAACATTCCTGATGAGTATGTCCTAGATCTTGATGAGGACGATCAAGAATTTTACAGTCCGGAGGAGGAACTCCCATCATCCTCAAAGGGCAATATCTTTGACCCCTTGGGGGAAGAAATGTTTCCCCATTAAACCTCAAACACCCCATAAGTTCTGAGTGGTCTTCTCAAGACCACGTCGCAAAATTCATCAAAAAATGGGTTAGAAACCTCTTAGAGAGGGACACTCAGAACATTCTTAGAGCCAAATGCTCTAGACCATCTATCGAGGACAAGACCTGCCATACCCCAAGTTGGACCCCGAGCGCATTAAATTCCTCTTCAAACTCGGACGAGATCCAAGGAAAAGATGGAAAGATCCCTGAAAGGATGCGAAGACCTTCTTCTCGACATACTTGGACCGTTCACCAGAATCATAGATTCCGCTGAGGAAAGCCACATCAATGGCACACCTCTTAACAACGATCTGATCAGAGGCTGGAGCCAAAGGGCACTGATACTTCTGGGCAATGCAAACGCAAGCTTCAACGCAGAAAGATGAAGAGTCGTCCTGACCAAAATAAATCCGAAACTCAGAGATATGGCAGACAGAGAGCCCTCACAAAACCCAAAAGGATTACTGTTTGGGGAAGATCTTAGTAAATCCTTGGGGAAGTACGTGTCTACATTTACCGCCTTGGATAAGGCCCAACAAAATATGTGCAGTGTGTTTAATCCTAACCTTTTTGGCCGGGCCGGAAGAAGGGGCCTCTCTTCTGGCCGCTTTAATCAAAGGCCCTATTTGAGATCCCGTGGCTACGGTAGAGGAAACCACAATACAACACAACTCAATTCTACCCCCAGAGAGGGCGAGGGTCCCGCAGCAGAGGATTTAGATCCAGCGGAACCACCAACTCCAGCAACCCTACAAGTGAGTACTCTTTCCCCCCCTCCTTCCCCTTCTTTCCCCCAATAAGTGGGAGGCAGACTCAAATACTTTTATTAGAATTGAAGATTTATCACTCAAGACCCTTGGGTTTTAAACACCATCAGTGGATTTATGAAAGATTTTACACAAACACCTATACAATCCTCTTTCCCGAGAGACATGCCTCGATCTCTAGATCAGCAAAAAATAGTAGAGGAGGAGATCTCCTCCATGCTTCAGAAAGGAGCAGTAATACAGGTCCCGTTGTAAGCATTAAGATTTATAAGCACACTTTCTTGTGGAAAAAAAAAAAAAAAAAAAGGACAAAGGTTGGACCTGACATAAACTTAAGAGAACTAAACAAACATTTGGTTTACAAACACTTTAAGATGGCGGGCATCCACCTTCTGAGAGATCTACTATTAGAGGGAGACTGGCTAGTCAATCTGGACTTGAAAGACACATTTCACCATCCCAATGGCCACAATCCACCAACTCTTTCTCCAATTCATGCGGAAAAACCACCTATTCCAATTCCAAGTTGTTCTCTTCAGACATTCTGCCCCTTGGTGTTTCACCAAGGTTATGAGAGCAATCGCCTCATCCCTCAGAGAAAGAGGTATTCGCATGATCATATACGTAGATGACATCCTTATAATTAGGCCTGGGCGGTAAATTCCGTTCCACTTTCGAAATGTGGGTAATTTGGGTAATTTTGCGTTCCGGTGAGAACGCGGAATTGCCCAAAATTCTGCGTTCCGCAGCTTCGCGGAATTTTTTGCTTACGCGTGTACGCAAGTTATTTCCCCCCCCCCCCCGAGCACACAAACAGCGTTCGCGAACAGTCTAATGAAATCCAGATTCTCTAGTCATGGTAATAGGAGAATCGCAATTCCTACTATAACATTTTTATGAAGATTATGGCAAAAAGGCTTGCACAAGTAGTACCTATTGTTGTACAGAAGGATCAGAATGGATTCTTTCAAGGGAGGAGTATTATTTAATTCAGGTAATTGACTACAGTGAATGAGATCAAAGCAGCAATCAATGTTCAACGCAGAGAAAGCGTTCAACATGGTTCAATGGAACGTTTTTTTCTCTGTGCTAACCAAATTTGCTCCCCCCCAAGTTTATACAGACAATCAAAAATATACATTTTAATGCCAAGGCGTCCATAATAGTTAATGGAGAGTTAGCAGGGGTAATTTCTATCAGCCGTGGGACTCACGAGGGCTGTCTCCGGTCTCCAATTCTATTTTCATTATTAATAGACCCCCTGGCCTATGCTCTCAGACACAATCAGCCCATTCGAGCCCCTGTAGTGGAAGCAGCAAAGTTTGGAATATGTTTGTGGATGACATGTTTTTTTATTTGGTGGCAGACAAAGCCAATATCAAGTGCATTTTTGCTAAAAATTAATGAATAAACAGAAATTGGAGGGTATAAGATCAATCACTGAAAAACAGATGATTTGCTTTTTAATTGCTCCCCAGGGGTATTACCAGTATCCATTCAGGTGCATTATTCTTTCACCACACCATTAAGATATTTAGGTATTTTTGTGACTTCTAAAATAGATGATTTATTTGACCTTCATTTAAAAGCACCATTGCATAACGTGTGTAAGCCCCTAAATCAATGGCATAATCCCCCTTTGTCTATTATGGAAAAGTGTGGCTTTTATTAGGATGTCTATACTCCAGCTATTTCTATTCATTTCTTGAATATTCTGATTAAGGTTCTTCAGACTTTTTTGACTCCGCTAATATGGACATTAGACAATTCTTATGATAGGGGAAAAAGCCTAGATTGAAAATCCAAGCCATAGTGTTAGATTTGTAAAGGGGGGGGCGGGTTAGTTCTGCCAAATATAAAAATGTATTATCAGGCGTCATTACTGGATTGGCTTTCTAAATCCTCTTCAGCAAGTTCACAGAAAGCCAATTTACTTACAGCTTATACTGACGGAGTCAGAAATAGTGATTGCCCCCTTTTTAAAGATCCCCAGGCTACCCAAGAAATCCAGACTTAAGACCTTGCTATTTTGGACCGGTTACATAAAATATGGGAGGAATACAAGATTTTCTGGTTTCACTCCAGCTGAAATTGGCAGAATGTATCCCCTTGGGTCCACGAATATCTGCTGGCACATGCTCTTGGTGGTCACGCCTGGGACTGCATAGACTGGCAGACTTTTTTTATAACATGGAATTTGTGCAATGGCAGAGCATGGCAAATTTAAAAGCCAATCTAAACACTCCCGTTTTTATTAATTTCATTCAACTCAAACATTTCTGTTTGGGATATGTAATGGGAAATTAAGTTCTAGCAGATACTTTGGGAACATATTATTTTATCTCTAGTGCAGGGGGTTGGGAATTGGCATAGATTACTTCATCCAAAAAACAGGAAGGCTTTAGTGGCAGACCTTCTACGGTCATTAGAAACTTCTACTGGGTGTTGCTTAGATATTGCCCAGTGGATGTTTTATAATCTGAGTATAGGGCTGTCAGAGCATCCAACTTGAGAAGAATTGCATTTTATAGCAAGTGGATGCTATATTATACACTTGCAAAACTTCATAAAATGTAACTAGGGTGTGAGAAGCTGGCTTAGTATATGGTGTACACTAATGCAAGTGGACACTTTGCACCAATCCAGACAACCGTTATGGCGATTTTAGTGGTCTTAGCCAACCTTTGAAAGCTCTCTAAGTGGTAGCTGTGGAGAGCAGCCTTCAGGCTTAGTCTAGAAGGAGTGTAAACAGCTTGTTTTACCAGAACATAATCTTATAGGTATAGATTGAGTGAAAAAGAACCACACAGTGCATTTATACAAATATGTATTTATTTTTAAGACCCTCACTAACACATACAGATATCTCCTAGCCAGAGATATACACAATGCACACAATACTTTGCAATAGAAACAGGTAACACAAAATACACAGTGGTATGTGAACCACCAATCGATTCAAGACTATACCCAGAAAACGTAGAAGTGCCGGGGACCCAAGGAACCACCCAAGGTAAGTAACCAGGAGCCCTATGGAGGCCGTGTACAGAGTGGGAAAACAACCATGGGATCAATGCAAGTCAATGGGTAAGTCGCAGTTGCAATTTTAAAGAAGGAGGACCCTTCCCAGTGGACCCTGAAGAAACCCCGTGGAAGACAGGAGGTTGGAGAGCCACCCCAACTGTGGATACCTTAGGAGCCAGGATACCTGCACCAGGGAAGCCTGGAGCATAGGTGTGCAGTGGCATCAGAAACCGCTGTCAAACCCAATGGAGGACTTCAGGAAGAGGCCGCTGCTGGAGAAGGTGAAAAGGTCCAATGTAACCCAAGGGTGGATTCATGATGTGGAGAACCTGCAAGCAGAGGGGACTGAGTCTATGCTACTCAGGAGTGACCATGAGGTACGGAAGACGAATGCCCACCGAGGTCGAGTGCTGCAGGAGAGCTGACACTGACCTTGAAACTGCAGCTGTGTGGACAAGGCGACGCTGTGGAAGACCATGAGCCGTGCTTGAGCTGTCCCATGACTAATGTCGAAAGATGAGGGGTCGGTGTCTGGTGGGAGCACCAACAAGCCTTGGCAACTGCAACCAAAGGTGCAATGTTGGGACCAGCAAGGTCCAGGAGACTCACCACAAGCAGGGGAGTCAGGGCAGGCCCAGAGCAATCAGGGGATCTCAAAGAATACAAAGATGACCCTCAAGAGGACCCACAGGCCGGAGGCACCGGAGTCATGAGAGGACCTCAGGCAGGCCACCATAGATGCAGGCCCACGGTGCAAGTGGTGTGGTGAGGACAAAGATCTTGGGCACTGGAAATGCTGGAGGTTGGGGCTGCTCGGAGCACGAAGATCTTGGTGGAAGGAAGCCAACAAGCAAGTCGATGCGGTGCACAGGTGTTTGGTTCCTGCGGCTCCAACGAGGGATACGGACCTCAAACTTGGATAGAGGACAGGGCAGGCCTCGGGAGATCTGAAGAACTACCACCTGTGTTGCTGAGCCTTTCGGAGTCTGTGGGAGACCAGTATTAGCAGACTGGTCAGCTTAGTTGCGGTGCCTGCAGATGCAGGGAAGTGACTCATTAACTTCAAGGGAGATTCCTTCAGATGTCTTGGATGCCCACAGGCCTTGGAAGGTTCCTGTATGGTGCACAGGACATTGCAGCAGACGAGCAGGGCAAGGAGATCAGGAGCAGCAGGAGTCTTCCTGGTTGCAGCCTTGATGCCCAGAGCAAAGTTCAGAGTGCCCAGACAGTTGAAGAAGTGGTGTCTGAAATGAATCTTGTCCAACGATGAATCTAGGGACGCACCCATAGGTAAGCCCTTAAATACCCGAAGGAAAGGGTTGGGACAATTCAGGGGTCCCTTCCTAAAGAGGAGCTGGACAAGGGGGAGGATACTCCCCGGTCCTTTGTCCTGTATCGCCAGAGTGAGAACAAACGGCTCCCTGAACTGGTTTGAACTGGACTATGCAGTGAGCCCTGCACGCAGACTATGTGGCACTGGCAAGCGCCCCCACCCTGCCCCAATACACTAAACCCTGTCTGGGAGTTGGTCACACCTCCCTGTGACAGGAAGCCTATTGTTCAGCCTTCCTCTGCTTGAGCTTGGTTTAGCAGCAGGAGGGCATAAACGTGTCTCTGATCAGCAGCAACCCTAGCTTGCTGTCCAGGTCTGGAAGACTGGTACCAGGAGTACTGAGGGCCTCTCAAAGGAGTTTTACGGTGCATAGAATCATACCTCCCACATCATCTATGGTGTGGGGGTATGATTCCAACATGTTTGATACCAAACATGAAAGGATTAATTACAGCCAGTTTTGAGATGGTCACCGCGTAATGACGCGATGCCCCACTATATGTTATATGGCTGTCCCATTTACAACCCAGGAGAATGGCCTCAGTAGGCTGTAGGGGTGTCCTGCTCATGCAGGGGCACCCTCACACTTCGAACCGAGCATCCTGCCTTCAGGATTGAAAGGACTGCCTTAGGGGGTGACTCATAGGTTTTAAGTGCAGTGACCTTCGATATAGGCAAACCTATATCTTTTGTAAGTGGTGCTAGCATCAGCTTTCACTGGCTGCAATGGCAGGCCTTTAGTTACAAATTTAGTGGTTTCCCATGGGTGGCATAATACATGCTACAGCCCATGGGGGACCCCTGGTGTACCCATGCCCTATGTACCTTAGTACCATGTACTGGGGACTGATAAGGATGCACCAGTGTCCAATCTGGGATGTACCCAAGTACTTACCAAACCAATTTAGGTGTGAAATCACAGAGACTGGGGTCCTGATTAGAAGGATCCCAGTCAGAAACAGCATTACTTCAAGCAAAAAGTGGGGGTAACTATAAAAGCAGATCCTACTTTCCTACACAGGGGTAGAACCAATTAGTTTTATATGTGAGCAGGTTAGTTAGGTCTGACTTCATGTTATGCTTACAGGTACGCTTTTGTTTACTCTTTGGAAGGACATTTTTGCTGAAATCAGCCAGAAGCTGCAGCTTAATCTCCTCCCAGATAATTATGCGGCTTTGTTTGGTATTAGGATACACACAGGTGAAATCACCATTGGGCAACTTCAGATGGTTATCAGTTCCACGTTGGTTGCAAGATCAATGGTACTGGCTAATTGGAAATCTGATGTGGTTCCCACAATTTCATAATGGATTCACAAGATGCAAAGGGTGTATACCAGAGAGGATTTACATGCAGAAAAGTGGGTTCGATAACTAAAGTAAGCAGGATATGGAAAAATTGGGAGTCAAACCTTGCAGACTCAAGGTAGGTTGGGTCTAAAAATAGTGATGGGGAATCCCTCCTTTTGGATATAGTGCCCTTACACACCCTTGCGAGTGTCATGCTTCATCATCGGGCATTGCTCCTCGTGGGGGTGGCGCTGCAGTTCCTCATGGGTCCCGCGAGAGGGCTCTTTAGCGGAGATCTTTTAAGGAGACGTCGCAGTTGTGCATGTGGGTGTGTGGGCCTAGGAAGGTAGGTGAGTGGGTGAATTAAAATTACCAAACGGTACCCAGAACCTTTGTTTATTCAGGGGTCCGAGTGGTAAATTAAAAGGGTGTGGATCCTGGAGCTCCTCTTGAAAACAAATACAGAGGGCGGATGTCTGACTAACCGCTGCTCTCAGGATAAGTCCCGTAGTGAATAACTCATACATAAAACAAGGTCAACATGTTTCGCGCTCTCAGGTGGTCCCTAAAGGATCCTTAGACGCTTCAGTAGTAGTGTACACTACTACTAAGGGGTAGGTCACTGGACCCAAGAGAGGCGAGCAAATAAACTCAGCCTCTTACCAAGAGCGTGCAGACGGAGCCTGATTTCCTTAATGAGGGGTTGGGGATAGGTACCTACAGTGAGTTCCTATCAGCACAAGGACGTTTACACACCTTATGATTAAGGTATCACAGGTTTTCTTTTTCCTGGGACCTGTTTCGTGTTGTCTGTTTTTCACTTACTTACCGGTCCTGACGAAGCGTCGAAGGCCCGCGAGGGACTGCAGCGCCACCCCCACGAGGAGCAAAGCCCGATGATGAAGCATGACACTCGTACAGGTGTGTGAGGGCACTATATTCAAAAGGAGGGATTCCTCCCCATCACTATTTTTAGACCCAACCCTTGAGTCTGACCACTTGGCACTTTTTCCGCTTACCAACCATAATTTGGTGACTACTTTTCTGAGACCTTAGGAACAGTTAGCCCCTAGTGTACACACGTTATCCTGTGGGAGCACGGGTACTGGACCCCCTTTCTTTCTATATAGCTCCCAGTCCCCAATTCTTTTTGTGTGAGGAGTCAAACCCTGCAACCTTGGATAATATTGAGGAGAACAGCATTATTATGAATGATAGAAATTATCCAAGTGTTTAAAGTAGTTCATGCTATTTAATATGTTTGTACTTTAAAGAGATATAATCATTTTGTGAGAACGGGATCAATTATGAAGAATCTGAAATTGGAATAGGGGCGAGGGACGGATAGAAGAGGGAAACTTGTCTAATACTTTGTTAACATTGTTGTTTATTCAAAATGGAGACTACGTTACAACAATGAATTTTTATTTGATTTTTTTATGCAATAATGAACTTCATGTGAAGTATAAGCTGTATTCTATCTGTGCTACCTCGGTGCAAAAAAAACAAAAAGGAAAAAATGAACAGAAAAGAGGCGTTTGGCAAAACATGAACAAGTTGGTTTAATTAAACACAGTGGCCGGGAGAGCATCGACAGGGTAGCGTCTGAAGACAGTCTCAATGTACAGAAGTTTTGGCTGATCATATATACAGTTCATGAGGCAGATTTAACATTCTTAGAGAGCATGTGGGTCCAGGCCTAGTCATAAATTATAAGTACAAACATCTGATAACGGGGACACAGGTGGCTCTCGACTTCGGGGAGAGCTTGTGTGGGCCAGTGTGTGTGTGTATCCAGATGTCCGGCATGGGGAATGCATGATCACTACATGTGGTGTGCGTGCTGTGTCCTAATTGGCTGAGTGTTCCCAACTACACGTGGCATCTAACTTTGTGGTATTTTGGGAATGTGAGCTTTTGGCCAAACGTGTTTTATTGGGGCCAATTTCCTCAGACCTGTTTGTGGTGTAGCTGCCTATCTGTGGAATCGATCAGCATTTTTCCTGGTTGCACGTTTGTCTTCAGGCCGAATGTAACCCCACCTGTGACCTATCAATTGGAAGGCCTGGGTTTGGGCCGCAGGGCCGGTCTTACCACATATCTCTGACTTCGGGTTGATGGGGAGGTAATCTTGGCTGAATGTGAGAGCAATGATATGAGTTTGTTATTGCGTGTGCATAGAACATGACTATCATGGATATCATATTTACTAACATTCTCATTATTATGCATTCAGTTTTCATAGCGTACATCGACATTGCTTTTAGCTTTGACATAGTTATGCGTGCATAGTTTACGGCACACATCAACAATGCATTTATTGGTATTGCCGATGTTGTGCCTGCATATATCATGGTGTACATTAACATTGTACTCAACGGTATTAACAGTCCCCCCTCTAGTTGAATTTTCAACTACATAATTTTCCTTGTATGTCATGACAGTCACATTCTTCAATACGGTGTGGGTTGCTGTAGTGTCTGCTATTCTTTCCCTAGCTATTTGCATACTACCTGATTTGTGGACTGTGTTTTTACAGCAAGAAACCCCCACTTGTAGAAAATGATATAAAAGTAGAACAAGAAATAAAAACTGGAAGTAATGACATGAATGATTTGGACATCCATAAGATCCAAGAAAAAATACTATGAAACCAGTCCTGCTCAGGGACACCGCCCTCCTCAATGTCAGCTTGTAGACGATGCAGCACTTGGTTGGCAAGAGCAAGAGTTCGATTTTCGAGATCATTTCCAGGAATAAGATTCCAACAGGAAGCACCAATTCTGGCACATATCGCACCCTCGATCGCGGTCATCAAGTCCGACACATACCAATGTTGCTTCACCATAAGGCAGGTGGCTGCCCAGTTTTTCCTTGATAGCATTTGGCCGAGCCCAGTGTAGTTGATCATCTTCAACATTTCCCACCTAGTTATTTGTAACCAGCGGGGGTTCACCTTCGTTTGCAGGGTGAAGGGTATCGACCCTCCTGCATTTACTTGAGTTTCAGAAAACAGTCTAAATTCTTCCGGAATGTCCTTGTACTGAGCCCAGCCAAAATATTCAGCAGATCATCTTCTTCAAGCCTAATGCAACAGAGCGGTTTTCATCTGTAGCGGATGTTGGGACAACTCAGACAGATCTTCAAAATGGATGACCAGTGTTGGGGTGTGTATGGTCACAAGGGTGCAGAGGCCTCGCCATCTGGGGACAAACTGGGTGTAGGCAAGCTCGCCGCACTGCCAATACATATCCATCAACATGGAGGTGCCTAATTGTAGGTCTGGTATATGCAGTATTACTTCACAATTCTCATGTGAACTAAGCTGTATGGTTCCTTTGCCTCTGAAATACAAAGAATATGGTGTAAGTTTCCGTACAATTAGGGGTTGCCCCTTTCCCTCCAATCATGTGTGCCTATTAATCTTAGTATCCCAGATTTCCTGGCACGGGGTGTCTATGCTGGCATGGTCAAGGTGAAAGGCCTTGCACTGGAATTCCATATCCGGGTTCCACTTATATTAAAAAAGGTGGGCCCATATATATGTTAAGGGCCACTCTTGGACTGCAAACAGAGGCAGGAGCAGATCTATTTGTGCACTGGTGTGGTGATCTTGCTAGCTCCAGTAACCTCGTTTCTATGAAGTCCGGGGGCCAAACAGTGTCCTCTATAGTGCCCCTACTACACATCCTGTCTAGTTCCGTTTAAATGTCGCTAGGTTTGGTAAAAAGGTACAGTGCTGAGGGGTTGGGCTTATACCTGGGGATGTTTACTGAAGCTCTACAGGATTCTATTATGTTGGGTAGAATCTTGGCCCTAATCCTACAGGTGGATGAGACATTTTGCTTTCTCTGGGACTATCTCTTGTGATAAGTAAAGCCTGTCTGCGCCTACATATGTAGTACAACCGGTTTGTGATTTGAGTGCCCACGGTGATCATGTGCTGATACCAGGTGCTGTGTAGGGGTGCGCAGTGTAGTGCGTGATGAATGCTAGTGTTTGGTTCAGCATAGGTTGGTGAGGTCTCTGTGCATGCAAAACTGATGAAGTAGGTTTCATGAAACAAGGCATATTTCTGGCTCCGCAGGGATGCGAGCGCACCCATGCTAAACAGAGGGTGTACAAGAATAGAAAAATACATAACTTGGAAAGCCTTCGTAGGTATTGGGATGGTCTTCAGGGGTGATTTTTGCCGTCTGGGCACCCCGTGGTGTGTCTTATCTTGGTGTAGTGCAAAAAAGTCTCTTTTCTTTTCAAAAAGGTGTTTGCAAAGTCAATTTGCAGTCTGTGTTCTTGAGCAGTTGGCCTTTCGAGAGTTTCGATTGAAGGGGCGGCAGGCCGCTGTAACAACGGTGCACATGTTGTTCTATTGCAGACCTGTGAGATAAGAGATGTGCTTTGTAGGTTAGCTTGGAAAAAACAGATTGTTAGACAGTTATTTGAGAGTTCCTGTGTTTCTTTTTTATAGGGGTGCAATCTATATCGTTCACTGTGTGAGAAACTTTCTAGTGCGGTACTGGGAAGAGGTGGTGGTTTAGGGAATGATCAGTTTAAGTTGGGTAGTGATATTTTGTTGGTACTTTGTTCCCTCCTCTCTTTTGCTGCGGCAGGGAGAGTTTTTTCCTCAGTGTGCTGCTTCCGTTAAATTTGATTGTGTGTGTGTGTATTTTATCTGTGCGCGAGTGTCCTGTTGACATGCATGGGCTGTTTGCAATGGGAGGGGAAGTGAATTTAATTTGTTTTTGTATGCGTTTTGTGGGTAAGTGTAATCTGCTTCACTACTGGTGAGTCTGGGTATGACACTTGTCCTAGAAACACATGACCCCGGGTATCTTTACAGATGATTTTATTAACTACACTAGTCACAGTCCTTATAACATTGAAACCAAAAGATGAGGAATAATCAGCAATGTTGTGGACACTCTTGTCGTGATTCTGTGTATGCTGGGTTAATTGGTGTCCATGCTATACTCGACTTCTCATCTTGTTCCCGAGGGCTACACCGTCCGGGTCCTCTTCCTCACAAAGGTACCGGAAAAGAGAGAAGCATAGGCAGTGGTAAGGATATGGGAAATCTGAAGGTGTTTGGGGGGGGGGGGGGTGAGGGTTTAGAGGAGGAGGTCAAGTGCACCCTTCCCCATCCCTACTGTGCCTCTTGGGTTAGTGGGGGAAAAAGGTCTGTGCCCAATCACCCTTGGGTGCCCTTTAACCCTGCCCACCACCCCTTAACAAAAGAAAACAGCAACTCGGTCACTTGCCTGAACCCACGACTCTCCTGGGCCGTGGGGTTGGGAGACATAGCCTTCTCTTTTCCTGGGGAAGGACTGGACCCACTCGCGTTGCTCCTAGAGCTGTTTCTTTGAGTACTGGGCCGCCTCACGATGTCCGCTCCAACCTCCGGCTCTCCTGCAGGATCCTCAGCTCGCGGGTGTTCCTCTGTAGGTTCCCGTGTCTCCGTCGCATCCTGCGGTCTTCCTTCACATGCCGCGCTTGCCGATCGAGAGAGAGCGTCCTCCTCCGTTTCTGCCCCTTTTCTCTCATTTCCTTCCCTCGTGGGTGGAGCATTGCCTGCACTTCCGCCCGGGGTCATTGCGGCCGCCATGTTGGGATGGTCGAGACGATCCAATCACAGTAAGGTATAGTTGAGGTAAGGCTATGCTGACTAAAATGTGGGGCATAATGTGTTTCCTGGTGGTTGCACGGCGATATATGAGATCATGAACGGTCTGTGTGCAACCCCTGGCTATCTACCATTTCCCTTCGCCAAACAGAGCTGGCTCTTGTAATTCTCTCCAATACAAGCTTGCTGTCTTCGTGTATGGTTTATCGTGTGACAGTCCGGTCTCCTCAGTATGCTGTAGGGACAATGTGTGTGTCTTACTAACCTTCAAAGCATGCCAAAAAGACGACGTGTCACCGTGCATTCTCCGGCTCTGCCCCGAAGATCTGGAACTCTCTTCCACCAGAAGTACGCAGAATCTCCTCCATGGTTGCTCTCAAATTGGAAGCTAAAAGATTCCTTCTGAACAAGTTCTTACCTTCAATGGATTTGGATCATCTGCTCTAAGTCAGGGGACTTACAACTTAACAACCTGCACTGGGTGCAACTCTTATTTAGTCTATCATTTGCTCCCTACTTGCTCACTATGTACCATTTATTGTATTACTTTCTATTGAACACCTTGTTTTGCAATTGTTATGTTGGTTACTCTTATTGAAGCAGGCACTGCATTGTATTACCATCCATCCCACTTACTGTCGTTCTGATATCCTTCGGGATCTTGTTCGCGCTATATACATCTTTATAAATAAATGCTGCTTTTTTACCATTTGGTCGGCAAATGCATTTCCCTGGTATACAAACTCTCTGCCCCTGGTAAGCGTGGCACATTTTACTACTACCATGCACTTGAGTATGGCTAGTACATCTATAAGAAACTCCAGGAGGTACTGGTGCATGACGGGGGTACCGTCTGATTTTAGAAACCCTCCGTCTCCTTCACTTTCCTCTGCTTGAGTGCACAGTAGTAGAGACATAAGCGGAGTTAGAGTAGATGGTCACTGTCCTCCCTGAGCTTTGGGTGAAGGCATTAATTAACGCTGTAAGCTCTGCCGCCTGCGCTGAAATGTGGGGAGGACAGTCAGCTGTGTGGTGATGTGTAGTGGCTCTGAGTCAGCGTGATTACGAGTCATCACTACGGCCGCCTCTGTAACAAGACACCCAGCGATCACTCTGTAATGAATGCACTATGTATGATGCATGCATGTGCGCAGTCTCCCACAAGGACCTTTAGGAGTCAGGGTGAACACGATGATGAAGCATGACACTACTAGAGTGTGTGAAGGTTATATAACAAAAATCATTTTTTTCCTTCACCCTCCCTAAGCGGATGGCGTAGCACCTGAAGGGAGTAGTGCCCCATGTAACACACAATAAAAGGGTGGGATACTTTTTTGTTTTGGCATAGTTTTAAACAGGGAAGACATATCCTTCTAGCACCTCTTCCAACAAGCAGAAGAACCTCTCCACCCTTCTGACTTGAATTAGGGTTTCCCCACCCCTGTTCAGGTCCAGACTCATCAGTGTGAGTGTTCCTACCTACATGTGGCATCTAACTTTGTGGCATATTGGGAACATGAGCTTTTAGCGAAACGTGTTTTATTGTGGACAATTTCCTCTGACCGGTTTGTGGTGTAGCTGCCTATCTGTGGGATCGATCACGGTTTTCCCTGGTTACGCATTTGTCTTCTGGCTAAGTGTAACCCCATCTGTGACCAATCAATCGGAAGGCCTGGGTTTGGATCGCACGGCCTGTCTGACCACGCATCCGACTCTGGGTTGATAGGGAGGTCATCTTGGGTAAATTCGACAGCAATGATACAAGTTTGTTAATGCGTGTGCATAGAACGTTGTCATTAATATCATATTTACCTACATTCTCATTATTATGGGTACAGTTGTTATAGCCTACATCGACATTGCTTTTACTAGTTTTGACATTATTATGCGTGCATAGTTTATGGGGTACTTCAACTTTGCATTTATTGGTATTGTCGCTGTTGTGCCTGCATATATCATGGTGTACAACACTATGCTTTTTAGCATGATCGATGTAAAAGCTGTGTGCATTTGTAGTTCAGGTAATGGAATCCTTCTTAGAGGGGAGAGGTAGAGCATAGAATACCGGTATCGTGATGGAGTGCCTGACCTGCAATAGCTTCACAACTTTCTGCAATAACGATGCTCACGTCTGCACAACCAACTTGCCTAGTAACAAGGGGTGTATGGTGGATTAATGTAGAGAGCCTGCAGCTCACTCACTCATCACGTTGATGTTATGGTGATGAGGAACACTGTTTTCAGGAAAAGAAGAGAGAACTTGTGCCATATCCGGATGCAACTGCCACTTTTGATCCACCAGGAATTGCATTAAAATATTCTGCCAGATGGTTCACCACCAGAAAAATCAACTGATGGTCCAGCCATTTCCAGTGCCTAGCGCCTCCTGGCACAGGGCCCAGGACCCTATTCTACCCTGCTTGTTGCGATAACCACACGACATTGGTGTGGGCAATAAGCCCGTGTACCAACCTCCCTTTGATGGATGGCAGGAAGGAAGGATTTCAATGCCAATTGGATGGCTAGCAGTTCCAGGAGGTTGATATACAGCCAGGCCTCTGCCGGAGACCTCTGATATCCCACCTCTTTCAGTTGGCCACACATCCAGAATTTACAAATTAGTCACCACTGTCCACTCCGAGTGGGGAGGGGCTGCCGTTGAGCCAATCTTGTTCCAGTACCACTGAAGATTGTTCGCAATCTTGTCCGAAATCTGGATGTGGTCAGAAAGGTCCCCTTGATGGTAGGCTCACAAACTTCAGATCCCACTGCAGAGCTGCATAAGCTACCTGGTGTGCTTGACTAACAGGATGCAGTTAGCCATCAGTCCCAGCAGCCTTAGAGTCAACAGTACTGAAATCAGGGTCAGAAGCTGAAAGATCCTGATCATAGCCTGAATGCCCAGATTTCTTCTTTCTGGGGGGATAGGCACAAAACCGAACTGTGCACAGAATGACTCCGATGAAGGGGAGTGTCTTAGGAGTTGTGTGTGACTTCAGCACATTGATAGTGAACCCTGAATATGACAAGAGGTTCATCGTAGTCTGGAGGTGGTTGAAAACTGCCTGGGGTAAGCCCGCCTCCAAGAGACAGTCGTCGGGGTATGGGAAGGATGGAACCTCTGCCATCTTGAAGATGTGCGGCCATCACAATCACTTCCATGAACACCCGAGGCCAATGGAGAGATCAAAGGCCAATGGTGAGATCAAAGGGGAATACAGTGAACTAAAAATTCTCCTGTTCCAACACGAACCGCAAGTTCTGCTGGCGGGCCTACATTACAGATGTATAGACTAGGCATCCTGCAGGTCCAACGCCACCATCCAGTCTCCAAGGTGGAGGGCAGGCAAGACCAGCCAGAGCAAGCATCTTGAATTTTTCCATCCAGAGGAAGTCGTTGAGAGTGCAGGTCTAAAATAGGATGAAGATCTCAGTCATTCTTTGGCACCAGGAAGTAGTAACCACAACCCACTTCTGAGGCAGGCACCCTCTTGATAGCCCCCTTGGTTAAAAAAGCTTGCACTCCCTGTCATTAAAAGGACAGATGAGCTTCCATTTGTAATTCTAGGGTAGGTAGAAGGCGGGGCAGTGCTGCCAGGAAGGGTAGTGCATACCCATTCTGGGTGATCTGAAGAATCTACTTGTCCACTGTGTCGTCCTGCTAGCCTTGCAAGAATCAATGGATTTTGTCTCCAACCGGGTGGCTGTGCTCCAATAATGGCGCACTGAGGGGATTTGGCAGATGGGGCCACAGGTTGTCTGAGTAGCTAGCTGAACCTGACCACAAGGGTTGGTGGGTGCCATGTCTGCGAACAGAGAGTGGGAAGCAGCCTAAAATCCTGTAGGAGGTATGACTGTCCAAGGAGTACAAACAGCAGTGACCCCCAATGTGGGTCTATCAGGCCAAGGAAGATTGTGGAGAGCAATATGTGAGCACTTGGATTGTGAGTGCAGTCTTTCTAGGTATTTGGTTCCGAGCATGAAGCACACAATGGCGTATGGTGCTGCCATGCAAGAAAACCAACTGAGGCTGATCATACTGCGTAAACAAAGAACTGTACCCAGGTGGATTGAAGATGGGGAGTCCATCTTGAACAGCCAAATCCTGGCTTGCCATTTCTTTTGTCAAGAAGAATTCAATATTTACCTCTTTCCTCCCTATAGATCAAAAGTATTACCAGTTTGCTATGGTGTACCACAGGGCTTTGTTTTCTCGTCTATCGCCTATTCTGTTTAAAATTTACATTCAGCTTTTACCTAAAATTATAAAAACTTTCGGCTTAATGGTAGTCTCTTTCGCTGACAACTCCCAACTTATTTTGAGATTCAAATACCCTTCTCAAATCCAGAGGATGTCCAGAGGATGTCTAACTGCCATCCTACACTGGATGAACTGCCACTCCTAGAGACTACATGGACTTGAAAACTGAAATGCTCCCATTAGGCTATAATAAGTCTTATTCTTCTGGCCTCTGAATCTAGGAGCCATGCAGACTCCAGTAGATAAAGTTAGAAGCATCAAAATATGTTACTCTTGGCCGGTAGGGAACCTCCAGATGGTAAAAAGGCTCATTCTACCAGGGCAAAGTCTTCTACATCTGCCTTATCTAGAGGTGTTCCTGTGGAGGGCATTTGTAGAGCGGCAACTTGGGCCTCCCGCCACACTTTCGCGAAGCATTACTGCTTAGATACCGAGGTGTGGAGGGACGGACACCTTGCTCATTCCGTCCTTCAGAACTTTTTGGTATAGAAGGGTGGACACCCTCCTCCGGGAGTGGGACTGCTGTGGGAATCTTTTCACAAGGTGAGGAATCCACTGGCAGATGTATCCATCAGAAGAACAAGTTACTTACCTTGGGTAACGCTTTTTCTGGTGGATACAGTATCTGCCTGCCTGTGGATTCCTCACTGACCCACTCGCCTCCCCGTTGTCCACCCTTGTATACTTACAATAGTTATGTGTCAAAATGTATTTATTACTGTCAAAGGAAGCGTGTTATTTCTTTTGCCTTCCTACATTGTCTTCACACTGTGTGTGTTGGTTTGTATATTATGTACTGTGTATACTGTATATATATTGTCAGTCCGTCCGTGTGCCTCGAAGGCACGGGAAATTGGGCGGAACTGACGTCATCACGCAGACGAGGTCCTCTTATGGATCCAGTGACGTCAGCGGAGCCGCGTGCAGAGCCGTGCTTCTGTGACGTCGTCCTCGTCGGCGTGGAGAGCTACAAAAGTGCAGGCGAAGTCGGGCAAACAGGAGAAGCTGGATTTGACATAGAAAGAGGGAGAAACATAGTCCTTACGGCGTCAAGGAGTAGGTGAAGTCGATCTCAGAGCCGTCTCCTTATCCGAACGGAGTCGAGAGCCATGCCTCCTCTTCTTTTTATGTTTCTTCGACTTAGAAGCATGACCCGACATCGACCTCGACCTGGACCTCGATCTTGAAAGTCTTCGACCTCTCTTCTCTCATCTTCGCTATAAATAGCTTAGCTTCTCTTTGCTTTAAGGCCTTTGGATTCATCTTGCGGCAGCAGGAGCATCCCTCGACGTCGTGATCCGACGACAGGCACCAGACAATCCTCGTGTGGATCCGTAATGGACATGTTTACACCACACTCTCAACACGGCTCGTATCCTGACTTCTTCGTCGACATCTTGAAAAAGAGGCAAGAAGAAAGCAGAAACATCAGCAGAAACACAAAGTAACTAGCAAAAGCTACAGAGAGTCCCAGAAAGCCATTCGCGTCGACGGCGCGGAAAAAGGGGAACTGATGTCATCACGCCGACGAGGTCCTCTTATGGATCCAGTGATATCAGCGGAGCCGTGCTTCTGTGACGTCGTCCTCGTCGGCGTGGAGAGCTACAAAAGTTTCAGAATGTTGCTGCCCCATGGGATTTTCACAAGGTGAGGAATCCACTGGCAGATGTATCCATCAGAAACACTTGTACATTCGGTGCTAAATACAATCTTTAATTGTGCAATGCTTGTTACCTTGGCATCCCTCATTTGTAGATTGCAGTTAAGAACATGGCTTTAAGGCTAGTCTATAATCAGTGAGGGAGTAGCCCCTTCAGACTATCTGCAAAACCCACCTGTCTGATGTGATGGATTACCAATAGCGGAGGTGATGGTGAATTCTAGCACCCAATGGCGGGCCAGACTAGGAGGGTTTGGAGGCTGCTGCAGGGGAAGAAAGGGTGGATTGTCCCACCCGCTGGTTTTCAGACCCGCATCGCTGGGTCCCACGTCCGCGGCCACACACATGCTGGGCAGCTTGCGTGGGCCGGTGGCTGGACTGGGTCTGACGTGGTGGGGTGCCCGAGAATCCTTAAAGTGCTCCAGCGCCGAGTATGCCTGGTCACCAAAAGGGCCATCAAAGGGCATGTCCAGCAAGGTTGACTGAACATCCCCAAAAAAACAGATGTCCTCAACTAGGCGTACCTCCGAAGGGCTACTGACGTGGTAATTGTTCTGCCCAGAGAGTCGGTGGTATCCAGTCCACAGTGGATGGTGCATTTTGCTGCATCTCTCCCATCCGCCACTGCCTGGGAGAGAATGGCCTGGGCTTCTTCCGGGCACTGAGGCAGCACTTACCCAACTGTATCCCAGACTGTATGGGTATAGCAGCCCAAGAGGCATGCAGTATTCACAGACCACAGCGCCAAGCTGGAGGAAGAGAACATGTGCTTCCCAAGATGATCCAGCTTTTTGGATTCCCTATCCAGAGGTGCAGAAAGGAATGCGCCCTTGGAGGACGAAGCTTGGACCACCAAGCTCTTGGGGAAAGGGTGTTAGGTGAGGAAAATGGGATCACCAGGAGGCCGGCAGCGAGCAATCATCCGTTCCACAGGAGCCCCTGTGCTGGGCTTGGACCAAGTGCCCAGAAGGACGTCCGTGAGGGCTTCACTGAAGGGCAAGAGGGGTTCAGATGAAGTTGCTGCTGGGTGAAGCACCTCCGTCAGGAGGCTAGTCCTGACTGCCACTGCAGGGAGCACCAGGCCCAAAGCCTCGGCTGCCCTAGGCACCACACCACTACATAGGAGGCTCCTTCCTCTGTAGCCACGGTAGGGGGGGGAAAGCATGCCAAGGTCTGGGGAGGTATCCAGACCACAGGCGTCGGCCAATTCCTCTCCCCAGTCGGGTTCTTCCAGCTAGTCTGCCAAAGGGTCCAGCGATCCCTTCCATTCCTTACCACCACCCTCAGGGCGAAAGGGAACACCTGGGATGAACAAGGGGACAAAAGTACCCTCCAGCATCGGATTTGACGTTTGGCGACGTCGATCCGGCTCCAGTTCCATCTCTGGGATGAGGACGGTGACTGCATCGGCCAGGGGCATCATAGTCGGGGGCGAAGAGCTTCTTTGCCTTCTTCTTTTGCTTCGACTTACCCGAGGAGTGCGAAAACTTAGACGAGGTGTGTTTGCTCTGCGACCAGTCTCGAAACCTTCCCCTTGAGTGAGACTAGGAGCGACGTGGCGCAGACTGCATGGCCTACAAAAGCTTTCTGGATGGCTCCCGCAAAGACTTCAGATTCGTGGCCCGACAGTCGGAGCACGAATTTGGATCGTGGTCGCGCTCCAGGCACCAAAGGCACACGAGGTGCTGATACGTCACGGACATCAGCTTGTGACAGGAGTCTCAAGGCTTGAATGCGGACCGACAATGGGACATCTGTCGTGCACCAGGAGTCGAAGACGCGAAAAAAGACGTTGACAAAAGTCGAAAAAGGTTTAGTCAAAAAATCACTAAGGGACAAGCTCTCTAGGGATCTGCACTAGGATGGCGCGGAAAAACAAAGAACTGACGTCAGCATGCAGGGGCGTTGTCTAAGTAGGCACCGTGACATCATCCCAGCAACCACGACGACGGAAGCGGAGTAGACTGATGCCACCTACCGACGCGTAGGGGTACTGCTGAAGTTGAATTCTCCTGATCAAATTCTAAGGTAAGGAATCTATAACTAATAGTCTCTTTCAGATTACAAAGTAGTTGCAAGGTTAAAAAAAAAAACTTGCCACTGAAAGGACCTACCTTGTGGGGGGGGATGTGTTCATTGTGAGAGAGAAAAAGGCAGCCACTCAAAGTGAAGTTAACTAGCGGCTGCAGTAGGCTGACCCATTGCCCCATGCTACAAGCTGTAGTGAGGGAAAGCAAAATGTGAATTACACAACAGACCAATGGATGAAGAGAGTTGTCTGAAAGCCCCTTTAAGTATATTACAGATACAATTTTAGTAAAATCAAAAGGTCTTCGCTAACGCCAGACTTAAATATTGGTTTCATGCAGTTTAAGAGCTACACAAACAAATCGGTAATAGTCTTTACAATTTGGATAAGGGAGGAGTAGCAAATAAACAAGTTTTATCAGTGAAGGAACGTATGTGGCTTTCTGTTGGCTCATCCTCAATATTTAGAAACAGTTCCCCAAAAGCGGACAATAAGTGCACAACTTTTCAAAAAACGTGGGTAAGGGTATGATATACACACATGCCTGGTCTGATACTATTTTCCCAAACAAGTGTCCATGTTCTGCATTGAGTGATTTTGGGGTTAGGAAAATCATAAAATTTCAGTTCAATCATTTATGCCTCCTACCTCTCCTGTGAAAATAGACAATGTTTATCCACCTTTCCTTCTGCAATGCTTACATGTGGAGATAAGGATGGAAATTTGTCACCCAATTTGAGCTGCAATTTCCTTACAACTCTTTCTCGAGAATGCCCGCTTCTAAACATCTAGGTGACACTTAAGGCACATGCGCCTCAACTTATACTTTTATCTTCCTTCTTCCTTTATGAATCACTGTCAAATCAGGTATTTATGACTTTGCATGTGTAAATATAACTAATGTAGGAAATAAGCTTTTTGAACCCGACACAAGGAATTTATTTGGACTAATGATGACGCAATAGGCACATCTACAACAAAGCTCGCAATTCTTTAAATGCATTAACAACACTTTAAAGCATATAACAATGAGCAGATAATTTGAGTATTGTTTCATGGGAAGCCTCTCGGAATAAATCCTGGGTGCAAAGGTATTTTCCTTGGCAGGTGAGCGGCTAGTGTCGGCAGTGTAGAGGTTGAACACTATGCAGTCTAGAATACGCTCTTATTTTAGATTCTGTGAGGCCGGGATTTGATTTGTCAGAGTAGAGGGAGATGATTGCTAATAGTAGTAAAGAAAGGATGTTCCACTTTGTCAGTTTGGTCCAAAGTATGTTGCGGTCAGTGCCATCAAAAGCTGCAGACTAATCCACAAAACACATGTATCGGGGTGGTCTTCATGACAGGGAGGCACAGTGCGCCAGATAAGACAAGGAGACTATGTTATCCATAGTAGAGGGATTTTGTCTGAATCTGATTTTGGCAAAATGCTATGTTTGCTTCGGCTGCCAATGCCACAAGTTCGTGCAGTAAAACCTTTGCATTGACTTTCGCCTCGACATCCAGTAGTGCAATGAATTGGTATTTACCCAGGGTGGCATTGCGCCCCTTTTTATACATTGGATAAAGCCTAGATCCCTTCCAGTATTGTGGAACCTCTGCAGACAGAAAGCAACTCACATACAAGGGAGTGAGCAAATCAACCCAGAAGTCAATATCTGCCTTCAATAGTGCACCAAGTAGACCATTGGGGCAGAGTGCCTCATTGGCTCTCAGATTGAATGGCCTTGTGAACAGATGGTCAACTAACAGCATCAGACCAGTATTTGCCATCATTCTCCATGTCCCACCACAAGTTTACACCCATATGACTGGCCCTGGAGTCTGCGCCTGTGCACAACATCTGGATGCGTTTCTCAGCTGGTAAATCATTCCCTCTGGCACTAGCCTTGTTAATGTGTTAATATATAGCCATAATTTATCCGGATTGATACCGACTAGAAGGGAGTATACATGTAACCATTCAGATTCCACATACTTAGCTTTTGTGTTCACCAACAGAATGCAATGGGATTTTCTCATTTTGATCAAGTGCTGATGCGTGGCCAGATTAGTTTTATTCTTACGGTATCTTCTGGCAGCAATATTTAAAGCGGTTTGGCTCTTCTTTAATTCAGAGGTATATCATGGCACGTTATCAGCCCTGGGGACCCTAATGGCAGATGGGGCATGGTGTCTTTGCCCCCCTAGGTAGTGGAAGGCCAAAACTACAATTAAGACCGAGTCGTGTAGCATATTACCAGAGCTGGCATACAAATGTTTCAATCCCTCTACTCCTGTAGAGCCATCTAGTATGTTTAATTGGTTGCATATAAGGTGCTCCAGGTCAAACTGTATTACTGCTAGATAGTAGTCGCTATATGGGCATTCCACGACCATGTAAGCCTTACAGGAGGACACAGGGTGCTTGCATAGGAACAGTCCAAAATGGTGATTTCTCTGAATGAATGTATGCATATACAGTCAGTTTAATGGAAAGTATGGTGCATTTGTAGAAAGTTAATTTGTGCGTTTGAAGCAATGCTACTATTTCCCCCGCTGAATGGGAGCTGTTCTTGAGATACGCATTCCTCAAAGTGCCCAGATTATGTATATTGAAATCCCTGGTTATCAAGATCTCATATGATGAAAATCTGCAGATTACTTCGGTGAGTGCCTCCCAGAAAGTGGAGACTGTGGCACATCTGCTGCTTCTATGGGTTTTAGGTACACATTGATTACCAAAATTGAAATAGCCTTCTTGTAGAATTTGCACGCATTTATTGAAATAGCTTGAAGCAATTGTCACTCCGTGTGCACTAAGGCTATGTGAAGATTTGTACCCCTGGTCATATAAATCTCGCGACCACATGATGGTCGTCCGAAGTGGTTGACTTTCACAGCCCTTTTGTATAATACGTGAAAGCCTGCAATCTGTATTGAAGAAGGTGCTGATGTTTCCTGGGGCTGCGAATATCAGCCTCATTGATTAGATTGTGGGGCATCTCCCGAATTAAGGTCTGCCTTAGGCCCGCTACGTTGCAGGAAATCATGGCGAGTTTGGACTTATGTGATGCAACCTCTGAGTTATGACTTTACTAACAGTGCTAGGGGCAGTTATCAGGCTTCGTTGATATTGTGTATGTTTTTTTTTTAAACATTCCTTTATTGTCCAATATACCAAGTGCAATATAGACGTTACAGCATTTATACATTGTATTTCAACGTGGATCTACTGATATAATACTTAGAAGACTTATGTCTACAGTTTTTTCCCTCAGTGATACCAATTGTTCAGTAGATTACATTGTTTAATGAACTAAGTAACTCTTTTAACCTCACCCCCTTATTTAACCAGTTGCGCTAAATGATATCCTATCACCATATCTAACGCAGTTTTTTACATGTCTATTACCTTTTTTTCCGGACTACTACTAGCCGTCGCATTGTGGTGTTCTTCCTCCCTTGGGACAGTTGGGGTCTGTGAAATCGTCTCTCCTAACTTTAGCTCTTGCATCATTGCCCCCCACGCCAACAACTTCAACCATTGCCCATTCTTTGAAATCTTTCTTCCATTTTTCCACCTGCGGGGACAACCAGTGAATCGCTCCTCTCCGCTTGGCTATCATAAGACCCAATACCAGGAATCGTCTAGTAGTTTTACGTTTGGGATTTTTAGGGATCAAGCCAAGAAGGCATGTTTGTATCTCTGAGGCTACTGCCCATCCTGTGATTCTGCTCAGTTGTTCCGGAATCTCAGCCCAATATCTTTGTATTGCTTGGCCATGCCAAACCACATGGATAAAATCGGCTTGGGCGTGCTGGCAACGAGGGCATTTGGGGTCTCTAGATGAATTGATAGCTAGCAGGAAGCCACTTGGGCGAGAGATAGATCATATGTACTACATTGTCCTGTATTTGTTTAAATCTATTACAGATCAAAACTGTGCGGACATTTTCGTGAATCTCTTCCCAGTCTTTGGTCGATATCATGTGATCACTGATCTCTTGCCATTTTTCTTCCACTTTCAGAGGTTTTATTCATTTTATCCTCTCTGAGTGCCCTGCATAAGTGGGAAACAATTTTTCGTCCACCCCCAATTGCAATTATAGTGACCAATGTTCGTGCAGGCTTAGGGGCATCCAGGAACGTCGGCCAAAGGTGGCGGGCTGTAGCTATTTTAGCATATTGTAGAAATTGACTCACCCCTAATTCAAACGTGGCGACTGCGTTTTGGTAAGTAATTAACCTATTCCCTGGGTAAAGGTCAGAAAACCCCAGACAGCCCCCTTCCTTCCATTTTTCAACAAACATATCATGCTCTATGTGAGTATACAGTGGCAAGACCCAGATATCAGCCTATGGTGCGTAGGATACCCTTTTAATGAGTCGTTTGGTTGTTCTATCCCTGATGGTGCCCATGAGCACGATTAACAGGGGGTATTCCCCTCCCCACATTTTATCTGTCTAGAGTAGCGCTCCCAGCTGTTTCCTACCGCAGGAACCCTCTACCAGGGCACGTTCCCAGGATGGGTCTGTATCCAACCACGCTATTGCATGTTGCAATTGGGATGCTAGATAATATAACACTAAGTCTGGAATTTCAAGCCCCCTTTGCCCCATTGTCTTTTCATCACCTCCAAGCTTACCCTGCACCTCTTTCCGTACCATAACAGCTGCATGAGAAGCCTGTCCAAGTCCCTGAATACCCTATGTGGTATTTCATAGAAGGATCCTTGCATTGTGTACAAATTGGGTAGCACCACAATTTTAATTAAGGCAATTTTCCCCGTAAGGGATAATTTTAGGGTGTTCCAGAACTTTTTACTCCCTTGGAGGCCCTTTATTATCCTGCCATATTGTGGTCATAGAAGGTATCTTTTTGGGAGGCGTGGCCAAGCAGGCTACGATGCTGGACGTGCCTTGCTGAGGCTCCATATCGGGCGAGCATATCGTCTATTTTGCAGCGTTGATTCTGGCAACAAAGCAGAGATTCCGCAATCTGAACACACAGGGCATCCCACGATAAGCCCCTTCTGAGGAGGAGCAGGACTGCACACCGAGTCATTACGAGACCCAGCGTTTGGCGGCAAGATGGCACCCACATGCGCCTCCGTCCGCCATCAGGAGAACTGGGCCTGATAGGGGAGAGGCGACCCGGAGCACAGATTGTGAGACCGGGCTCTGGGGAGCCAGGAAAACCACTGTCTCTGGCTGCAGTGTTCGGAGGCAAGGCACTGAGGGAGGCATCGGGTGCCAAGCGGGTGCCCGGAGACCCACCGGGTGAGACGCAGCGGACGGAGTGCGAAAGACACATTGTACAGAGCGAGGCGGCGTGAATCCAGGAGGAAACACGCTGGGCGGCGGAGGTCCGATGACACCAAGACTACTCCCTTTCATGGGCCGCCAGAGGCCGAAGAACTGTAGGGGCCCAAACTGCCTGACACCAACGTGGTGCCTGGTGGGCACGACGGCTGAACCTCCCTGTGGCGGGAGCGGAGATCCGGGCCTGCTGGGAGGGAGCTACAAGGGCGTTGAGGCGGTGAGTGGTGGGACCCTCCCCGGGGCTGCCTGATACCGGGGAGGAGTGTGCATGGTGTCCCCCCCGCCACCGAGGTCCAACTTGACTAATGCCTGACCTTAAGATGGCGGGTTAACATCCCGCTTGGCGCCCAACCCGGTGCTCGGTATAGCACAAGCTAACTGCCGTGGGGGGTGCGGCGCGACGCGCGCCTCCACGTCCCCATAGTGCACCGGTGAGCCGTATTGGACTGGGCCCTCCTGGCCTCACGAATCACCTGATAACAGGAGTGGCGGACGGGGAGAACGGAGGGGGCCCGCGACCGCGTCAGATACACCCAGAAGACTAACTTGTACGGTGCCAGCCACGTAACGCGGCCGGGGATTGGATTCCCCGGATTGGACAGCTGGAGCGCCTGCCATACCCTGTGGGACAAGTGGGGGACAGAGCGTACCCAGAACCCACATCAGAGGATCAGAGGCCCCACAAAGCATCTTCCAGACCCCGGCAACACACCGCCTCGCAAGGGGCAAGACACCCCAGGACGCACAGTGGGGAAACCCAGGGCCATGCAAACCATAACTGTGCCAGAGACGGCGCCGGAAAATATGCCACACCCCAGCTAGCTCCATATTGGACAAGCTGGACCGAGTGTTGGCGGCTATTGAACTTTCCAGGGTGTCTATGGAAGAGCCGCTTGGCACCCTGACGACCGACATCAGCCTTATCAGAAACGACCACTGAAAGCTAGCCGACAAGGTCAACGAAGAGGGGGGGGGATGGGGGGGTGTAAGATCGTAGCTGACTTGCAACCCGCAGTAAAGGAGCAACAAACGCCCATCCTTGATGTCCTGACCCGCCTATCCACCATGGAGGAGCGCATGGACGACCTAGAGCGAAACTCCTCCGCCAGACAATCAGGCCCCCTCCGGGTCGAGGACAAACAGGTAATGATCTTTCCGGATTATGCACGGGTGGTGCATCAGCAGAGATCTCTATTCCTGGAGGTGAAGCGACGGCTACGGGGGTATAATATTCAATATTCCCTGTTATTTCCCGCCAGACTCAAAATTATCCACAACGACACTGCTATATATTTTACACGCGCGGAGGAGGCAAGCGACTGGGCGGACCAGCACTGCCCGCAGCTATCCGGCACAGAGACTAGGTGAGGACAGAGGCGGAGGGCGCCAAGACCCAGGAAGCGCCCCCAAAACAGGGGGCAAAATGAAGAGAACACTGTGCCACGGAGCCCCGCGTCCTACTGCCTGGATCTAGAGCAAATTATGCAGGAGCACCGGGACGCTCTGCGGGCTGTGACAGCACTGCAGGCCTCTCTGCCCTCAGACAACATGGATAGAGCCCCACACCTGTTCTCATCGGCAGGAGAGGAGAATAGCGACAAGACTTTGTCTAAGGGAGACTCAATCACGCTTCCCCAGGTCACCCCCCCCCAGACAGTGGATCTCGTCAGTTGATGACCGCGCAAGGTAGCTCAAAAGGGAGGCTGCCACCGAGATGCTGCCCACAGTCTCCCGCAGCAGATAGACGCAGGGTAGACCCATCGATGCCTTCTCGGGCCCCCTATAAAGCTGCAGCTTTCTCATGGAACACCCACAACATCGTCCCGACACTTCCCGGGACCAGACGACAAATACTGATCCTTCACAAGCCCGCTCAAGGACCAACCTCGCGCTACTGCACCACCACCCCATGGTTACTTTTTGGGGGACCCTAAAGCACCCTGGCGTGATTCACATCCTCCCTGTGGATACTAGGAGGGGATTACAACTGCTCCCTAGATCTTGTGCTAGATAGATTCTACACCAACACACACACACACACACACACACACACACACACACACACACACACACACACAGCCTGGGCTGCCCACTGGTCTTTAGCGGACGCATGGCGACACACACCCGCCCACCAAAATGTTTTCATTTCATTCTATACCCGACTTACGAGTTCGCTTAGACCGCTTCATGTGCACACAATCTATCCTCCCACACATTAGACACTCGGACTACTTGGGCAGGGTCAAATCAGAACACGATGCGAACGATGTGACTCTTGCATGGCACCCACCCACACCACCGATCCCAAATGGCGCCTCCCCAAGGACTGCCTTATAGACCCGGTGTTCCAACATGAGCAGTCAGAAACCTTTCAACACTACTTTGCTGAGAATACAGGCACTACACCAGCTAGATCACTGGAATGGGATGCTTTTAAAATAGTTTTACGAGGAGCATGTATCCGGCAAATTACAGGAGTGAGGCACACCCTAGAGAGGGCGGTACAAGCCACAGATCAACAAGTGGTGTAGTTATCTAAGGCAGCGGATCAACGGGATATCCCTCCCGTGCAACTGGCGGAGGCCAAAACTAAAAACGAGGAGGCGTGCGCCGACCTACGACGATATAATTCTCACACCTACACCACTAGAGTCCACAGTGAAGGAAACCGTGCTGGTACCCTACTAGCTTGACTCATTAGACAAGACACGCAAACGCAGCCAATCACTGGCATTCGTAATGCCGTAGGGGAGATGGTCTACACGCAAGCTGACATCCTATCAGCCTTCCACGATTACTACACCATACTATACTATACAGGGAGCCGACTCAGGACAGGGGGGAACATATTTGGAATATGCTAACCACGGACACCATAGGCCAAATAACAGACGAGGAGCGAACGACATTACACACCCTACTCACAACGGCTGAGAACAAATCCGCCATTCGCCGCCTGGCCAAAAACAAGGCTCCGGGACATGACTGTTTCCTAGTAGAATTATACTCCACATTCTCCCAGCAGCTGGTCCCGCAGCTCGGCACGGTCTTTCATGAGGCACTGGAGTTAGGGCTACTCCCTCAATCTATGCGGGAATCCGTGCTGGTAACGCTCCCCAAACCCGATCAGGATCCTCTGCTCCGGGCCTCCTATCACCCCATCACCCTCCTGACCATGGATTGCAAAATTCTGGGGAGGATCCTGGCTGACAGACTCACAGAGGTACTCCCCAGACTGATACACCCGGACCAGAACGGATTTGTCACTGGGAGGAACACATCCCAAAATATAAGTTGACTGTTCCAGATCCAGGACGGGGTACGAGGCAGCTTCCCACGTGCGGCATGCCTTGTACTGGATCTCAAGAAAGCGTTCGATACCCTGGCATGGCAATATTTATTTGAGGTGCTCTGGAAGGTGGGCATAGGGCCCCAATTCATAGCGTACACCCGGTTATTGTACACTGACCTCACCACACGGGTTAGAATAGGTCGCTACATTTCTTCCTCCATTTCGATCAATCGTGGCACACGCCAGGGTTGGCCTGTCCCCCGTCATCTTTGTCATCGCCATGGAACCACTGGCAGCACGACTGCGAGGTGGGCGAGCACTAGGGATCCCGCTGGGAGGCCGCATGCCTAGCGTCTCCCTATATGTGGACGATCTCCTCATCTATGTCAGGGATATCACAGCGGACCTCACCACTCTCTGGACCACGCTTACAGACATCGAGAGGGCCGCAGGGCTACGGGTGAACTGGGAGAAATCCTCTATCTATCCCCTACACCCAAATTCACACACAGTGAAATTCGGCTGGGAGATGCCACACTGGTATGGGCGGGGGACGCCCCGTGCTACTTGGGTGTCAGACTCTACCAGGAGCCTCGGGACCTCCTGGAGGGCAACAACTATCGAGCCCTCAGAGGGCTTAAAAGCCAAATTCGTTTTTGGCGGACCCTACCCTTGGCTCCCATTGGGAGGGTAGCCTTATCCAAAATGATCATGATGCCCCGGCTCCATTACTACTTTGCTAATATCCCGGTCATCCCACCGTGGTCTTTTTTCCAAGAGCCAAATTCATTACTAATCTCCCTGATCTGTGGGAAGGGCCGATGCAGAGTGGCCCTGTCGGCCCTGCAGTTGCCACGTGATAAGGGAGGGATGGGTGCCCCGTCATTTAAAGCATATTTTTTGGCGGCGCAACTGAAGTGGTTATCACGCTGGACAGCGCATCGCAACCTCGGGGAGATGGACGCCCAGGATGGAAAGATACCAGTCCCGGAGCTAACACGAATACTCCTCCCAGGGACCAAACCCAACCCTGCTAATCCACTGTTGGTCAAAGTGGCTAGATCCTGTACCATGAGGATTCAACGTCTGTCCAAAGGGACACCTATGTATTCCCCATTACTGCCGTTAGTAGGACTCCCCAAGGGTACTACACCGCGGGAGAGCTTAGGATTTGGACCGAACACCAGCTCACCGAAACTGAAGCCCTGTTCACCGACGGCCGACTGATCTCGGTTGCAGGCTTGGCCGAAGAAAGCGGGCTCCCGACCGGCCAATTCCTGCTGCACCGACAGCTGGTGGCGGACTGCGGACGGACTTGGGACCTTAGGGACATAGAACCCAAGACACACCTGGTGTTACATACACTACTACATTTGGGGACTGGCAGACCTCATATTACATGGATCTATAAATCCATTATGGAACTTACACACGTACCACTGACACGATTACGGCTATGTTGGGAGGAGGACTTCGGCCGCGCCCTCCATGATAGAGAATGGCTAATAGCCCTAGAACATCATAAAAAAGTGTCCCGCAACCAAAGATTCAAGAATGTCCAGTTTAACGTGTTGCACCGTGCTTATCTCACGCCGGCGCAGCTTAAACACTTTTATCCGACATCCCGCTTTAAATGCCCCCGCTGCCACACTCCAGACACCCTATTCTTTCACATGTTTTGGACATGCTGAAAAGATCTCTCCAACGCAAGAGTAGAGTTGATAGTCTTTATTAGCAGTACAGAACTTTAGGTACCTCCAGCTTGCTCCACCAGTCTCCCAGCTTCAACACCTCACTTCAAAGAACAACATTCCATCCTAGCAACAAGCCTTACATTCTATCTTAAAGAAATCCCCACATATGCCCCACGATACAAACCCTTTGGGCAACGATACACACTACAATTACAAACGGTCACAGGTCCATCAGGTTTCCACATGAGGGAGGCATGCGCCCTAGGCATATTTAAATGCAACCACGCAACAAGTGAAAGAAGGTAGAGACCAAATTTGCTATGCTTTCTGTACTTCTAGCCAAACGTAGTGTAGCAATGCACTGGCGCGCACCGGATGGCCCCCCAATAGTAGCATGGTGGGGGGCGGTAAAGAAATGGCCACGGCCGAAGATCTCCTCCGACAGGAGGAAGCTCGCGGCATGCGTTTGCAACCTATTTCATTAGAATGGGCGATGCTTCTTCGTGATTTCAAGCGAACACACTCGGCTGGCGTAGAAACCCCGCAAGACACCCAGACGGAACCAGGGTCAGACGCATATTGATCCACCCACAATCTTCCCTCCCTCACACTAGCTTGCCCCCCTAGGCCACCCTCTAGGGAACACACAGTTTATAATGGTGGAAATCAGTGCCCGCAATCAGCGTGATGACATGGAGCTGCGCTTCTCTCACCCCCCGCCTCATGCGTGCCCTTCCTCCCCGATCCCTCACTTCCTGAGTTATGAATCCCCAGTTCAGTTCAGAACCTGGATTACTATTAAACTTTACCCTCTACAGGGCATAATGGACTAGTGACTGTCATACGGGTACGGGTGACACAGCAACCATACCAGCGCCATCTTCCACTGGGTTTCCCGGCATCTCCGCTGGAGGCAGTAGAGGTGCTACCCCCCCCATTAATGGACACGCTGCTATGTAACACAGAAATGTTGACATCAATTGTAATGCCGCAGCAATTAAGTTTGATTATTGTATGACATGCAGAAATCTAAAATACAATAAAAAGGTTTTATAAAAAAAAAATAGAAGGTATCTTTTACTCTGGTCACTCGTATTCCAAGACATCGCACGGAATCCAGTTCCCATGGGAGTTCTAGCTCTAAGGACTGGGAATCTACTCCCGTCTGTCCTATCAGATACAGCTGCGATTTTTGTTTATTGATGCGTAAACCAGACACATCCACAAACCTCCCTAATGTATGGAGCAGTAGTGGAACAAATAGGGACGGGCAGGGCAGATAAATCAAGGCGTCATCCGCGTACTGTGACACTATGCCATGGCCTTGCAGCTCCATCCGGAGACAACATTGCGAGAGCAAACAGCAAGGGGGACAGCGGACATCCCTCTATTGTGCCCCTCAGAAGTGATATTGCCTCTTATACAAACCATCCTGTTCAGACTCTTGCCTTGGGCTTTCTACAGAGTAGTCTGACCCAGGCTACGAACTCCGTTCCCTGTCCCATTTTTAGGAGGACTAGCCAGAGGTATTTCCAGCGGACCAAATCGAACGCTTGTTCGATATCCAAAAGCACTAATGCGCTCTCGTCTGCTTTGTCCCCATGAGTCTGCATTACATGTGCAAGACGACAAATATTTCTTCATGTGTTCTTACCGGGGATAAACCCCGATTGATCCTCATGTACTAACTGGGGCAGATATGGGAGCAGTCTACTTGCCAGCAAATGGCTGATGAGTTTGAGGTCTACATTTAGCATAGAGATGGGTCTAAAGGAGCTTGGCAGCATCGGGTCTTTCCCTGGTTTCGGAATCATCACTATCAATGCTTCCTGCATTGAACCAGGTAGTTCACCCAACTACTTTGCTTCAACGACTTCCAACAATCTGGGAGCCACCAGCCCGGCATACTCCTTGTAGAATTCAGCCACTAGGCCATCCATGCCTGGGGATTTAGCGGTTCTCAAATGGGATATTGCCGCTTTTATTTCCTCTTCTCTAATGGGGCCTTCCAGTAGTTCCTGGGCCTCAGAGTCCTGGGCTGGGCAGTTCCACTTCTGTTAGGTATGTTGTGAGTGTGGGTGTGGTTCTGGGGGTCCAGTGTAGATTTTAGTAAGATGGATAGCAAAAACGTTTTGTTGATTTCATGCTGTGTATAGACCAGTTGCTGCTGGTCAGTTCTAATTGCAAGGATCGGTTGAGGTTGTGTGTTTATTAATTAGCTGTGCCAGCAATCAGCCAGCTTTATCACCTTCTGCGTACCTTCTACTTTTGTTGTATTTTTCTAGTGTGTCCCATAGATCGCCCTATCTTTTGTCTTTGTGCTGTCCATCTAGTAGGTCCCTTTATATCAGTGGGGAGTGCTTTTTCCAAGACAGCCATTTGCTGTTCCTGGCTTTGTAGATGCTCCAGCACCTTTTTAACACCGGTTTCAGTGGACATACATGCCCCTACTTTCATGGCATCCCATTCAATGGCTTTAGTACTAGCGGTGTTCCAATTGACCTCGAAATACGCCTGTAGCTCTCTATCGATTGTGTCCTTATAAACTGGGTCAGTGAGTGCTCCGGTATTTACTCTCCAAAGCAGGAACTTAGATCCCGGCCTACCCAAATTGTACACTATAAGTGGGGAATGATCTGATAAATATCGGGCTAGATATTGTGCCTCCTCAATTCTATTCGCTATTCATACCTGTCCGAAAAAAAAATCTAATCTGCTATAAGTATTCGTCACAGGTGTGCAACAGGAATATACTTTTTGGTGGGGATTGCGATGCTGCCATATATCCACTGGGTTATAATTTACTAACATCTGACGTATAGCTTCTCTGGTTTTAGGTTTGGCCTCGGGTCTCGCCTATCCAGGGTACCATCCAGGGCACAGTTGTAGTCTCCTGCTATAATCAGTTCAACATCTGGAGCAAGGTTTATCTAGCGCAGAACTGACCCCAGGAACACGCTGTCATCGCTATTTGGAGCATATACATTTATCAGGCAGACCTTTCGCCCATCTAGTGTCCCCTCCACTATAACTTATCGTCCTGAAGGATCGGGGCTAGACTAATCCGCTCTAATGGGACTCCCAGCGCCACCCATACCAGCGTGCCCCAGGCAAATCCTGAGTAGGACGTCACAAAAAACTGACCCCTCCATCCCCGTTGGACATATTTAAGGCAATCCCCCCTATAAGTGTGTTTCTTGTAAAATGCTTTGTCCACTTTATATCGCCTGAGGTATGCAGCGATCTGAATCCATTTAATCATATTATTTAGTCCCCTAACATTCCATGTTATGAACTTGTATTTCTGACCATTGTCTGTCATAGTTACAGTGAGTAATAGTATTTCGTCCCCTCATCTCGTTGGGAGAGATCATTCTATATGCTCCGGCGAATGCCCGGTTAGACTGATAAGATCCGCGGGATACCCTCTCTGCGGACTTCCGGTTTTAAACTTTTTAACAGAACTATGCAAACTCAATGACACCCACCCCCACCCCCAGGCAGTAGTAACGAATCCCCAAAGCGCAACCATTGTCTAAGGAGTCATGACTTCGCCCCATGTTGAATTTCCCCCCACCCTACAGCCCATTCCCCAACTTTACGATCAACCAATACGGTAAATTAATGCAAAGAAAAATCTGTCTGAAGTTCGGCCAGACTATCGGGCACCAGGCCACCTCTTCCATCTCGAGGCATAGCAAGTCAGCTCCAGTGCACCACAGCTGGGACATTCTAAACTGGATTGCAGCAGCTCCGTGTCTCAACTGATATTGCAGTCTTTATCTCGCAGTCCATCAACAATACCCTTCCCCTTATTTAGCCATTATCGCAGTCCACTCACTCATGCTGCTAGTTCCTATACTTACAGCTTTTTTGCAGTTCTATTATTCCTCAGGGGTCTTTTTCAGTTCAGCTAGGTTGACCCTCCTCTTGTGATTGGGTCTCTTGTACCAGGCAGAGTGGGGAGAACAGGTTCTGCATTGCTATTCCCTCCAATTTGGTCTGCAGGGTGCCGTCTGGATCCACCAGTATCCGTCCCATCTCAGGTGTCTTCTGGGGCGTATGTTCCTGCTCTCCGGTGTTACAGCGTGGACTTTTTGGCCATCCAGTCCTCCGTTGTTCTTGCCAGGCTCGATTTTTGTCTTGCCCAGTGAGACCTATCGAGTCCATACAGCCCATGGCCTATTGTGGTGTGGAGTAAAACTGGACCCTGTCGTGCTGTATGCAAAGCCAGGCCGGAAACATCATGGCTGTTTTTAATGTTGAGGTCTCTGAGTCGCTGTTTGACCCCTAGGAAATCATTCCGAAGGTCCTGTACCTTCTTGGTATAATCAGGGTAGATCTGATTATCTCGATCCTCAAACTGGGGAGGGCCATGAGTGCGTACATAATGCAGAATTACATCTGTCTCTGAAATTGAATAAATGAGCGATTATGGCTGTAGGCGATGCTCCCGGTCTCAGAGGGGGCCCCAAGGATCGATGGGTCCTTTCTATAGCGAACATTTTAGAGAGTCTGATGTTTGAGAGAGCCGACCCTATCCATTGTTCAAAGAACAGGTCAGCCGCCAGGCCCTCCGCTTTTTCCAGTAATCCAAGAAATCGAAGGTTATTTCTTCTCAATCTTTCCTCGAGTCTTCGGCTCTCTTCCAGGCGGGTAGATAGCTCCTGGAGCGAGGTCACAGTCATGCGCAGCCTCTGGACCTCCTCTCGCATCGTGCCCAATTCTCCTTCCGTAGTTGTAACTCGGTCCACTATTCTGCGTAAGTCTAGGCGCAGGTGGTTAATATCCATTGCCACGGTATCCATTTTTGCTTTAAGTGCTACTCGAGAGTCTCTAATGCCGTCTAAGATCTCAGCTTTATCTTGCGCCAAATTCCCGTGATGCGTCGACTGACAAGGGTCTCTTAGAGTGTGGTCTGATGTCGTCAGGCCTGGTACCAATTATTGCATTATCTTGTTGGCCTGGGTTCCCCTTGTCGGTTTGTCTTTGTCCATAGTCTGGCTGTATCGGACGGTCTCAGACACACCCAGTATCCCTTTCTCCTCTCTGCGGCCTGGGAACCGGAGTAAGCAGGACCCCCTTAGTCTATTACTGCGCTAGAACGGTTCGTCCCACCAGGCTCAGTGTCTCCAAGACACCTACAGCAGCCCTCTTAGGCCAGGCGCACATCCAGACACATCTGCGTGTGCTCTCTCCGAGGTCTCGCCTCCTGTCGTCCAGATCCAAGGAGTACCAGGATGTGTCGCCTTTCTCCCTGTTGTGTTGGGGGACCTCTGTGCTACCGAGTCCTCCCCAGGCTTGAAGCCTCAAAGTGTGTCACAAATACCAGGCCTGCAGGAATATTTAGTCTCTACCTTCACTCCTTACCAGCACTGTGGATGGGGACAAATTCTGCCACACACGAGAGGAATCACGCACCAGGCAGTCTCCACTCTCACTGTCCTGTATTTCGGGGCCCTCCCTTCGCACCTTTAGACCGCTTGCTGCTGTGAATCCAATAGGGCAGCTGTAACTCGTTAAATGGAGCCCTTTGTGATGTGACCGTGGATAGAGCCGCACTCTAGTCCCTCAGAGGTGACTCTGCCAGCCGGGGCCCAGGATTTGCCACCTTCAGCTCCGAGATCCTGCAAGCTCAGCGTTACTCTGTGCAAGGCCGCCTCGCCACAATACTTGCATTTGTTTTTTCGTTGCAGTCCAGCACCGGGGGTCCTCGGCTCAGATTCCACCAGCCAGGGCCCAGGGTTCTTCTCCTACACCTCCTCCGGGCCCCACAATGTCATTAAATTTCAGGTCGCAGACGCTCCGAGCAGGCTTCAACATCAACTTTGCCACCCTGCTGTAATGCAGCTTGTTATGCTGCGCTATTAGTGCCTCAATCAGAGGGGCTCCACTCATCATGGTGCCACGGCTGTCCCACCGCAGAATCTGCTTCAAGCTCAATGTTACTACAAGCGAGGGCCAGGCACCGCCATTTTGAAGTCAGGCAGGCCACTTCGTCGTAATTCCAGTCGTTTTTTCTTCCCGATCTGGAGTCGGTGACCTCCGAAACGTACTCTGCTTACTTGGGGGGGAGGGGGTGTATATTTCGCTGCAGTTTCTCCAAGAGTTGGTGTCCGGAATGCCACGATTCAGGCAGGATCGGATGCCTTCATTTTTATTGTTGTGGCAATTAAGCCCCAGTTTGCCTCGAAGTTTATAGTCGGCGGAGTATGAACTGAGCACTTTATCGGTTGTCTTGTTCACACTCCCCTGCATCCTAAGATTCTTCTGCTGAGAATGATCTGTTGAACCCCTCAAAATGCTTGTAACAGAATTGCACTTAGGTGAGTAATTAATTTTGTTCAAGATGTAGGGGTAGTTTTCTGGTTCTACAAGGCTTCTATAAATGCCTCATTGTTTCTCGCTAATAACTTGGGATACAATTAGCAAACTGTGGATTATGTGTTTGGAAATGACTGGAGTCTGTCAAATTGGATGCCGCTGATCTCAGTTCTGATAATGGCTTAGATTCAGACCATAAGAAGCAAGAAGACAAGGATGTAAGCCCTATTCAAGATGTTGTTTTGGCCACTAGATCTATATAATGGAGTAAAAATACGTTTAACTGGAGTGAAGGATTCATCTTTGTTCAGACTGCGAGTCACTGTTGGAGCAGGCTCTAATAAGTTCCTAGCGCTTAAAGAAAGTTTGGTCTTTGGTTCCCCTGCAGCAGGAGGCTGGTTATTAGAGGAATAAATGCAAGCGCATTTTTGATCATGAGGCAGAGCACTAAATCCGTTGTTGCCCCTACCTGGTGACCCTCCATTGCTTTAACTACTGGTGCTTGTGAGGCGTAGTACGCTGGGTAGGTCGTAATCCCCAGTGGAAAAGATTTAAAGACCCACAAAGAAATTGGTAACAAATTTGGATAAGCAGGATCAAAATTGAGAGTCCTGTGGGCTGAGTTTACCACAAAGGGGGAGCCCGCATTGGCCAAGGAAGTAATGGTAGAGGGTGGTTTCAGCCTCATGAGAGATTTGACAACAGGTTTGGCTGAGGAGGGCCATTGTTATAGGACCTGGAGGCAGAGTTTAGGGCAGGTGTCCAACCTGCTATTCTTGTCAGGGTTTTTGTGAAAGCATGTTTGAGAGTCAGTTGTGGTACCTCTGGGGGAGAGGATCCCCTACCAGTTCGAACTTACTGCGGTTCATGGCCAGACTGGCAGTGAAGAAAGACTGCATTACCGCTTCTGATCAAGACCCAGCAACCCCCAGGGCACCAAAGACCACATGAAGTATTCCACCGTCTGTCTTTTTGTCTTCCTCCAAAGCTGAAAATCAAGTGTTAGGTTTCACAACTTTAAGCTCTCCTTTAATGGAGTTCTTGGGTTTCACATTATCTACGAGAATTGAAAGTTGTTCAAGGAGGGTACAAAGCTTATACACTTTTGGAGTAAGAGTGCAGGTCTTAGGTTGTTGGATTGTATTTCAGTAGAGATGCGCGCCTAAAAAAATGCAACTCACCAAGGGCCTATTGTTTGATGATGTGGCTGATGAACGGTCAGTAACAAGGGCAATAATTGCAATCTTGGCTCCTGCAGGCCTGCTCTGTCACTGCAGGGCAGTCCAATAAGGCAGCAGGCCCATGGCAGATTGGAGGGGTAACCGGTGAGGGCGGGAATTGTGACCGCGGGTCTGCTGGTGGCCTCACACCCAGGTGCAAGCCACACCAACCATACCCTAGGGTTGAGGCTGCTGTGCCTAGTGCAGCGCAGGCGCCACGGGTTCGCCTCACACAGTAACATAGACTGAATTTGCCTTCAGTGATTTCAATGCGAGCACCGGCTCTCCTGACTGCACCCCACTACAAACGGGACAGACGCGGTCCAACCTCTCGTCAAGTTCCTCCCTCCTGCTACAGTGTCACGGTGTGCGTCTACAGCATCCCAGCAGGCCAGTCTGTTTCCATTATCCATGTGATATACTTGAGTCCAGGTATTATATTTTGTGTTCCTTTTTCTTAATTTGCATGCTCTACTGAGGGGATTCCGGCTTCCAACTTCCATTACCTCATTTTGGTAATGGTCATTTATAGGGTTCCAGCAACAATTTATTAGCATTTAAAGTTTTTCCTGATATTTACAAAGCAAGCTGGCAACTGCTACACTCTAGGGTCTTCAGAGGTAATTGGTGGTGTTGTTGTGCCCTTCTTTATATAAGAGCGACTCCCCATCAATAATTTCAGAAAGAACTATTCATAGCGGTTTGTGGCACCTAGGGTGTAGGGTGCCCTGAAGCAGTCTTTAACATCACATCAGAGGAACCTTTGTTTTTTTCCTCCTGAAATGCTGATCCTGCCATTTTTTGTAAATTTTATTTCAGTAATAGAAATTGAAAAGGTTTCCTTTTTTGCACCACCTTTGTAGCAGTGCATGATAAAGCACTGTGCATAGAATAATCTCTCAATGAGGGGGAATCCTCTCTCTCCAAGTGGTACAAGGCCAGTCTCCTTTCACGGTCTTTCAAAGTCTTTAAAGTAAAAGTCTGACAAATATAGTTAGAGACCTTATGCTCTGGGTGTATGCCATATAGGCATATAGGCATTTCACATGTGAGCCTTAAGCATAGAACTTTGGCCGTCTACAAGATCAAATATTGAAGAAATCTTTGTCAGGGGAATTTTTCCCCTGCTTCACACAAGAAGTTCAATAACCCCTAAAACCTCTCACCGTACAGTGTAACCTGAAGTGGAAACTCACAGGAGTCCAAAGGAGTTGAAAAAAGCTAAAATCCTGAAAAATGTAGCCGATAGTCTAGAGCAGTGTCCTTTCTGGGGAATTCCTCACACAAAGCTGTTTTAAGCTATGATGGCTCTACAGGGGGTAGGGAGCTCATAATTTCTACATCACTGGCTGAAGGTTGGTGTATGAAGAACGTTTTGATACCTCAGCAGACGTATCTGCTGGAAAGGAAGAATAGCAGTTTAGTGTTGGACCGGCTAAAGACAACCAGGACAGGAAGGCTGATACCGGGTTCAAAGGTGCAGATCGCCCAACTGAAATAGAAGGCGAAGCAACTGTGGACAGCGACCATCAACCAGGGTTGTGGCTGCAGGTAAGTGGCTCAGGTGTGTGTTTGAGGGTGGTTTAACTGGTGGGGAATGCCTGAGAAATACAGGAGCCTACGAGTGAGGAAACCCAAAGGCCCGAGTTGCTTGAAAACACAGTATAATTGGCAAAGAGGTGAAGGTTTGACAACCACACACAGACCAACATGATGACGGTAACAGCTGGTGTTATGCTTTTGGGAGGGAAATTAGATTCAGAATTAGTTTTTCTGTTAACCCTGAGGTACACACTCTCTCGGAGGTGCTGGGGACACATTAGTCAAGTCCAGTGTATAAGGAAGACAAGGAGCTTGGATAGAACACAAATAACTTTCCTTTCAGGGACAAGCCATCCAATAAGGGAAAAAACATGTTGCTTGGCTTTGTTTTTGACGAATAAACAACCTTAAACTAGTAATTTAAGACTGGTGTGGTATTTGTGGCATATTCACATTTGGGTTGCTTCATGTGAGGCTGATATGCTACTAAGTTGATGGGACTATGACCTTTCTAACACAATTTAATGCTATTTTAGAAGTATCTGGGATTCTCAGTGTGATGACGGTGAATGAGTCAAACATGTGAATTTAGGAAAGATACAGTAAACGAGAAGCATCAGAATCAAGGCTCTTTAGTAAGTGCTGCAACTTAAAGTTATACAGTTGCATAATTAATCATCTGCACAATGTTCTTCAATACACATTTCTGAAGCTAAACTCTTCTTTTTTTTTTATTAAAAAGAAACCAATACAGACCAGAACATTGTCCATAATATTTTAATACTTTCTCATTTTTAAATACTGGTTTTAAATTTTTGATTGTAACATGGAAGAACCAACTTGTTTAATCATTTTTTTAAACATCATCAGGATCATAAAGCTATTTTAGAACAAACAGTAACCACAGTCTATGTACTTCTCGAGGTACTTGAAAATACAATTCATTTGAGTCTGAAGGTGAATAGGAATCCATATACAGAAAGATCTGTACATCTGCTTTCTAAATATTGGTGACTAACATTTGGGATCAAATTGATTAGGTTACAGAGAATAAACAAATCTTTACAGAGAAAACAGCCCCGGTCGGTGGGTATCAGATCTTTGCAACTAGAGTAAAAATTAGTGCTCTTTACAGAAATTTGCTTGTTAAAATTAACAACACAAATTTAGTTGAATTTGAAATACTTTTATCAATGAAAAGAAATCCCCGATCTCTAAATGTATTAATGCGCGCTGTCTCACCACTTGTGACAAACAAATTGCGATATGGAGTACCAAGGGCATAGTATATTTCTAGGGTGTAGGAGTTTCGGGAAATGTGGGCTACACCAAAACCAAACCCTTTAAAACTAGCACATCTGAAGAACTCTATCACAATTTTCTAAAGTCAGATGTGAGTACAGTAGTGGAATATTGGTTGCCCATAAACAATCCAGAAGACATACATTATCTATAATGAAAATATGTTTAAGGTAGAGTGTGTTGACAAAAGGGCAGGAATGGCTTCACCTGTTTTCTAGTGAAATGTTACTGTATTGGGATAAAAATCATGAGAGGAAGAGGGCAAATAAATGAACAGATGCAACAATAATGTAACATCAAAAGTAGTCTCACCATCTGGTATTTAAGAAAGATTTGTTAACAGGCATTTTATAATGAAATAGGTTGGGTGGGAACACAAACTTTTACAATATTTGAAATTGGAAAAAAAAAAATGTTTTGGGATATGGTGACAGCCACTGAAACCCATGTCACCCTGCAGTTGAATAGGGGACAAAACAGTTAACAATGGGCAGGGCTAACTTGGACAAAGAATAAATTTGCTTTTGTCTAAAAGTAATATGCATTCTTTACAAATAGTTCCTTTAGTGTAATATTTTTATTTACAGTATAATTGCAAAAAGACATCACATTAAGTGCAAATGCAACTAATGGTATTAAGAATAATATGCTGCTTTGTAAACGCCTCATACCATTTGGAAAATAGACAATTAAATTGGGGAACAGCGATATGCCTTTTTTTTTTTTTAGAAAAAGCAAAATGGCAAATTAAAAACAAAGCTGCCATCTGATGGATATGAAAGGAATTTCTTAACTTTTCTTTAGTGTTAGTTGATATTAAATGATCTTTTTTTCAGCCGACTGTAAAAGAAGAGATATTTGAGGTATAATTTTAAATGATTCAAACACTAAAATGTCCACCAGTAATGCTGTACCAATGTACAGTAGTCTCATCCTATTGGTCAAACTTGCTTCACCAAATAGGCACTTTTCCACATTTTAGGATCAAATACAGATTTTGCTCTAATAAGGCATATTACACAGGTCATTCGGAGAAGATAAAACAAAAAACAGTGTAATGTTTCAGGGAGTCGTGAAATGTGCAAGTGTGCACTAGAGTGCTTCATTTGGGCACATGCACCTCTTGATACAGTATACAGACTCACAAAGGAGTAAATCAGTTCCAACTTTTGGTATGAGTGTGCTTAAAATCTACAATTTCAAATCTGACTTTTTATCATCCAGAATTTGTTCATATCTATCATGTATATACATATTTTTCAGTCTTGACAGACGTCTTTTTTAAAGAGAATTTCTTGATACAGCAACAGATCCGCAAGACAATGAAAAGTCAGTGAATGTATTTAAAAAATTGACTTCCAAAATGACATTAAATACAAATCCTATACGGGCATGGATGTCTGATTTATTGGTCTCCAACTGTGTGGTTTCACTTTTGCTTTTTACAAAAAAATGCAGCTGAACGCTGAAAGCGTATCTGCCTCAGCTACTCGTAGGAAAGTTCTTTAGAATCCTCTGCAAGACTTAAGAACTTTAAAAGTTCTTATCAAGACGTACACACTGACGGACCATTTCTAGGCAAATCTCGCACTTTCCTACATTTTAAGACGAGTCCATCCACCTATCAAACCTGGATCAATAAATACTACAGTGCACCTTTGCTCACATTTATGATTACTATAAAGCGTCAATCTGCCCAGACAAATTATTGGACAGTAATCCATGTTTGCAGTGTTTCAGTTTCCAGGCAGCCATTATGCCAGATTGAACTGAAATACATTTTGAAATTCCTGGATCATATTTAATAGCACACATTTTGTAGCACGGATTTCACAACTAAAAATACAATAGAAATATAAAGATTTCTGGAAAAAAATAAAGCTTTTTACACATTTTGCTCCTTCAGAACCATTAGGCCTTCATAGGAGTATGACAAGAAAAAGGCAGTCAACAACAGCCCTCAGTTATTACTTAAGAGGCATTACATAAAGTGATCCATTTTAGGAATAAGTATCAGTAAAGCAATGAAATCAATGATTATACAAAGCAAACATAATATGTCAAATCCTCTCCTAGTTTACCGCAGACCTTGAGAAAAAAAAAAGCTAGTGAACATTTTGTGCACATAGTTTTTGTGCTCTTATACATGCACAAAAATAGAAACATTTTGTAGCTTTTGCGCAGGGCCACAGTAAACAGAGCAATTTGCAAATCTTATAAAATTAAAGCATCAACCCACAGTTTTTTGCTCTTCAAGTAAAGGAAGCAAAACAAAAATACAGCCATGAACATTTGTCCATACATCTATTTCCAGCTGTACACTGACTGAGCACGGGGAGCAGAAGATAGTGTTAGATGTTCAGCTGCTTGGGATTTATTTCACTTCAGGGCACTTCTGGGTCATGGGCCTTTCAGAAAGCTACAGACCCTAGGTTCCAGCTTGGAACTCCCATTCAGGTCTCTTCCTCCAACATGGAATGTTCATACAGCTTTCCTTTCAATCTCTGGAGGAAGAGAAATTAGAGCGTAATTCATAAAAACATTAAGAATTAGTAAAGAATACAAACAACTCTTTTCAGGAAAACAAATGTACAGCAAGACCAAATGAAGGCATAAGAAGATATGCCATGTACCTAATCTCTCAAAGCAATTACATCCCAGTATCTGTCACAGTCTAATTAGAAAGATGTTGCCAGTGTGCCTCTACACCCAAGAATCATGCTGGAATGCCGCTACAAGCATTTAACATCTTTCTACAAGAGGGTAACAGTGGTGTCAGTTGCCGGACTTAAAGGTGATCCCTAGTCCATTTGCTCAAGAAACAGTCATGATCTGTGCAGTGATGTAGCACATTGAATGCTATACCTTGAGTATCTGTTGCAGAACGTATTTCCTATAGGTGAGGCGGTTCGCATAGATGAACAAGTTACATTATCTTCCTAATGTTCTTTCTGGTGGAACTCTAACCGCAGATTCCTCACCTTAGACTACTCCCAGGCATCAGATTGGATCTGGAAACTTTTCTTCAGCAGAGCTCTGCGCGTCACTAGTTGGCATCATGAGGCTCGGTATTAGCTCCATACCATCCCGAAAATTAGCCATGCACGCCAGCAACAGTTATTTCCTCCTTTCCGGACCATCTGATGCAAAGCGTGAACACTTGTTGGATTTAGTGTGCACAATACTAATTTGGGACCTTTTTAGATGTTAAAAAGAGGCCACTCCATAAACCGGAGAAGTGGGAGAGCAGTCAGGAATCTGTTATTAGATAAAGTATTAACCAGAAAGATATTACTTACCCTGTAAGCATCTCTTCTTGGCATATAGTGTTGTAGATTCACATGCTTTGCATACTCCTGCCATCTAGATTTGGGTCCAGATGTGCACAAGTTGTTCTTCTTTGATGAAGTCTTGCGAGTCACGAGGTAAGGTGAATCCTCCTTCTGGTGAGAATGTGCAGTGCACATCAACTCCATTGTTCGATTGTTTTCGCACAGGTTAACATAATCCGTTTGAGGCATATGTGGCTGTAGATACATATGCTTTGCATAGCCGTGCCCTCTAAAGTGGTGGCTAACCTGTGGGTGTTGTAGTTGTTTGAAAGAGTATGCAGCACTGCCTGACCTACATTAGCTTTTTGGTGTAGAACATCCATGCAATCTGTTGTGAAAAGTTGGTGATGTAGACAATTGTAGCTGCTTTGCATATATCAGCTAGTGGAATATTGCCCAGGAAAGCCACATAAGCCCCAATTTTGTGAGTAGTGTGCTTTACGGGGTGTAGGTAAAGTCCTTTTGGCTTTAAGATAACATGTCTGAATGCATCTAACTATCCACCTGGCAATGCCCAATTTGGATATGGACTTTCCTTTATGAGGGGGGGGGGGGGAAAAGCAACAAAGTTGCTTGGTTTTGCGCAGTCATTAGTTCTGTCAATGTAGTACATAAGATCACTCTTACCATCTAATGTATGGGGAGCCCTCTCCGCAACTGAGTCTAGTTAAGGAAAGAACACAGGTAACTCAACTAAGGTGGAAATGAGAGCACCTTTGGAAGGAATTTTGGGTTGGTGCAAAGGACCATACTATCTCTGTGGAGCTGGAAGGCAGGATCTTCCAAAATTAGTGCCTGGAGCTCACTAAAACGCCTTGAGTGAAGGAACGGCAATTAAGAAAGGGGCCTTCCAAGACATAAACTGAAGGGAGGAGTTATGTAGTGGATCAAATGGTAAACTCATAAGTCTGGTGAAAACAATGTTACGATTCCAAGTAGGTGCAGGTGGAACCCGGGATGGAATCATTCTCCTAAGACCTTTCATTATGGCTTTGATGACTGCTACTTTGAACAAAGACAGGTGTTGTCTATTTTGCAAATAGGCAGCCACTGCAGCCAGATGTAAACATATGGACGTGAATGCAAGGCCAGAAAGCTGTAGATGCAACAAGTAATAAACAATGTTTTGTATTGCAGCAGTATATGGATTGATATTCTTATGACAGTAACTAACAAATATTTTCCATTTAGCTGCATAGCATTCTCTATTAGTAGACCTACGAGCTTCTTTGAGAATGGTCATACATTGATGTGGGAGGCCGAGTTAACCACATTCTGTGAACTCAGGAGTCAAATTGCTAAATTGAGTTCCTTGGGATTTGGGTGCCTAATTTCTTCATGGTTCGGAGTGAGAAGGTATGGTTTGAGGAGATGTTTCTCGTGGGGAACTACTGATAATTCTAGTGGTGTTTCGAACCAGGTTTGTCAGGTCCAGGGGGCACCACTAGTACGAGTGTGAGAAATGTTTGCCTTAGCTTTCAAACCAGAAATGGAAGAAGAGTGAGAGGTGGAAAAGTGCAGGAAATATCCTGGCTTGGCAGTTCGGGCTGGACTGTTCCCATGAGGCACAGGGTCAAGGCTGATTTGCATATGGCCATGTCTAAACTGGGGTGGCACGGTGAGCAAAAGAATGATGGATTTAACTGGGGGTGAATGTTTTGATTTGTTCTGCATTCCGTCCATCAATCGTGTCTTTTGCTCAGTTCATTGATAGAGCATTGCCCTTGGATAGTGGGTGTGGGAACCTGGAGGGGAAGTTTGGGGATTTTAGACTGTCCACAGTTGCGAACAGATCTATTAGTGGAAACCCCCACTTGTGGAAGTAAGGGAGGAGGACTCAGGGGTGGAGCTCCCACTCGTGGATTGGTTGACGTATCCTGCTGAGGTCGGCAAAATGGCTGTCTGTTCCTGGAAGGTGTTCTGCTAACAGATGAACGTTGGGTTCTAGAGCCCAATGCCAAATGTTCGGAGATAGGCGTGATAACTGTAAAGAATGTGTCCCCACCCCGTTTTTGTGAATAGCACATTGTCCATCAGGACAAAGACAACCTTGCCGATCAGGTGACAAGTAAACAATTTAAAGGCTAGGTGAACAGTTTGAAGCTTAAGGTACTTGATGTAGAGACCCTGGTGTTTGGTGTCCCAGAGACACTGGACAATGAGATTCTGTAAGTAAGCACCCTAGCCTTGCAGCAATGCATCCATTGTCAGGATGATGTGGGGAACAGGGTCTAGAAAAGGTTGCCCCTTTAACAGGTTGTTTGTGTTCCACCACTGCAGACAGCGATAAGTGTGTCTGTCAATCAACACTAGATCCTCTAATTGACCCTGACCACTGTTGTATTAGACATTCCTGTAGAAGACGCATGTGTAGTCGATCGTGTGACACTATGGTGATGCCATCATACCCAGTTCACACTGTCAGCTGTTGATTGACTTGGAAACGTGGTGGTAGTGGTTCAAATTTTTTGATTCTTGCTGCATTGTGCTAGGCTAATGCAAGTTGTGTGTTTAGTATAGCCCCCTGATACAGTTGAACCAGTAAAGGTTGAAGATTAGATTTCTGGACATTGATAATCAAGCATAGTTGATACAGTAGGTTTATGGTATTTTGAGTGAGCTGCTGGCACAGAGGAAGAGGGCTGGCCTTGATAAGCTAGTAGTCGAGATACAGGAAGACTGATGTTTTCTGTTCGTAAATGTGCAACCACCACTGCTAGGCATTTGGAGAATACTCGAGGTACAGTAGTCACCTTGAATGGGAGGACTGAATTGATAATGTTTGATTGCGATCACAAATCTGAGGCATTTGTGATGTGCTGGGTGTATGGAAATGTGAAAGTAGGCGTCTTTTAGGTCCAGAGCTGACAGTCGCCTTACTGGAGAAGTGGGAACACCTCTTGAAGAGTGACCATATGGAAATGCTCTGACAGGATGTAATGATTTAAGATTCATAGATCTAAAACTGCCCAAAAAGACCTGCTATTTTTGAGAATTAGGAAGTACACCGAGTGAATTCCTGATGTTGTAGAAGGACGGGTCCCACTTCCTTTGTGCAAGAAACTTCCTGTTTGAGTAGAATGTTGTGTTCCAAAGAGTCTGTGTGTGCGAGGTGTAATGTTTAGAGGTGAGGTAATGAGTTACAGAGAGCAACCATATTGGATAAGGATTATGCTACTTACCCTGTAAGTATCTGTTCTTGGCATGTAAAGCTGTAGGTTCACATGCTTTGCATACTCCTGCCATCAAGTGGTGGGTCCAGATGTTTGCAAGTTGTTTTTTTTCTAAAAAGTCTTTGCAGTCACGAGGTAAGGTGACTCCTCCTTTCGGTGATAGTGTAAATGGACATAGACTCCATTGTTAGATTGTTTTCCGGAAAGAGGGTGAGACTAGAGTAAGTAAGTGTAGTACAGAGATGTCCACACGTATATAATGTGAATAATAAGAACTGCAACATCCATAGGTGTCTGGGGAGGACCCATGTGAATCTACAGCTCTACATGCCTAGAACAGATGCTTACAGAGTAAGCAACATAACCTGTTTGAGGCATGTGTGCTGTAGATACACATGCTTTGCATAGACTGTATAGCAGTACCCTCCAAAAACAGTGGCTGACCAGTGGGTGTTGCAGTTGTTTGAAAGAGAGACATTAGCCTGTTGACGTGCTAACACATCTACACAATGTTTTGTAAATGTGTGTGGTGTAGACCATGTAGCTGCCTTACATATGTCAGCTAAGGGAATGTTACCTAAATGCTCCTATTTTGTGAGTCGAATGTGCCCTAGGAGGTACTGTTAAAGTTATTTTAGCTTTAATATAGCAAGTTTGAATACATTTGACAATCCATTTAGAAGTGCCGAATTTTGAGATGGGTTTCCCTTTATGAAGTGGAGGAAAAGCAACAAAAAGTTGTTTTTTGAAAATCTTTTGTCCTATCCATGCAGCACAATAATGCTCTTTTGATATCCAGTGTGTGTAGAGCTCTCTCTGGTACGGAATCAGGTTGAGGAAAGAATACAGTTAACTCAAATGATTGGTTGATGTGAAAAGCAGACAACTTTGAGAAATGTTGGATTTGTACAAAGAACAATCCTATCTTTATGCAGTTAAAAGAAGGATTCTTCTACGGTTACTGCCTGTAACTCACTAACTCGTCTTGGTGAAGTAATAGCTATTAAGAAGGCCACTTTCCGTGAAAGAAATTGTAGTGAAAAATTGTGTAGTGGTTCAAACGGTGGGACAATAAGTCTTGTAAGAACAATGATAAAGTTCCAGACAGGTGCAGGTGGTACTCTGGGTGGTATTATTCTTTTAAAGCCTTCCATAAAAGCTCTGATCGCAGGTACTTTAAATAAAGATAAATGTTGCCTGTTCCGTAGATATGCAGCTACTGCTGCAAGGTGTAGTCGAATAGATGGGTAGGCTAAACCAGCGCGTTGTAGATGCAAAAGAACAAATGTTTTGCATAGATGCATCTAGCGGATCAATTATTATTGCAATATAGGACCAAACATTTCCACTTTGCTGTACAACATGCTCTAGTGGTAGATCTTCTTGCTTCTTTGAGGATTATCATACAGTCTGGAGGTAGGTTTAGGTAACCAAACTAGGAATACAGGAGGCAAATCACAAGGTTGAGGTTTTTGGGACTTGGATGTCTGATTTTTCAATGGATCTGTGTGAGAACATTTGATGTTATGTTAAGCATTGCCTTTGGAAAGAGTGTAGGAACCTGGGAGGCGAAGTCTGAGCATTTTGAGTTCTGTACTGTGGCAAAGAGGTCTATTTGGGGAAATCTCCATTTTCAAAAGTACGGAAGGAGAACTTGTGGGTGAAGTTTCCATTTGTGTATTTGTTGTTTCTTTCTGATGAGATCTGCAAAAATGTTGTCTGTGTCTAGAAGGTGCTCTGCTGGTAGATGGATTTTGTGATGAATTGTCCAACCCCAAATGGTCTGAGGGAGGCGTGATAATTGTAGAGTGTGTGCCCTCCCTGTTTTTGTATATAGTACATTGTTGTCATATTGTCCGTGTGGATTAAGACAGCTTTCAGTACAGGTTGAGGTAGAAAACCTTTCAAAGCAAGTTGAACTGCTTGCAGCTCTAGGTAGTTGATGTTCTGCTTTTTGGAGTTCCAAAGACCCGGAACTGACTACTGTTGTAAGTGTGCCCCCCCCCACGCTGTGAGAGATGTGTCTGTTAGCACGACGTGTGGAATAGGTTCTATGAATGGCTGCCCTTGTGACAAGTTGTGTGTTCCACTGCAGAGAGAAATGAGTGCGGCTGTCTAACAACACTAGATCTGTCTGCTGGCCCTATGGTTGATTCCACGGACGTGCTAAGCATTCTTGTAGAGGGCGCATTTTAGTTTTGCATGAGGCACTATCGAGATGCATGATGCCATCATCCCTAGGAACTGAATGAATGTTCTGGGAGAGAGGTACTGGTTGACTTGAAACTGTTGTAACAGTGTTTGTAAATTCTGAATCGTGGCTGCATGGGGATATGCTAGAGCCATGTGAGTGTTTAGAATGGCTCCTAGATATGGTTATGTCTGATTGGGGTTGAAGATGGGATTTCTGTATATTGACTGTGAATCCCAACTGATGTATAGTATTTAATGTAATCTGAGTGTGATGCACACATTTGAGATGCGAGTTGGCTTTTATGAGCCAAACTTCAAACTATGACATGTACTTGTTGTCTTCTCAGATGTGCTGTTACTACTTCTAGGCTATTGGTGAACACTCTGGGTGCAGTTGTTACTCCAAACTGATAATGAATTTTCCCAATCACAAATCTGAGGTTTTCATCCCAATGTGCCCTATAATACCAAGCTAACAGCCCTTGAGTGTTGGCTATTTTCTAATGATGGGCTGATTGAGCAGCTACTCTCATTCCAGAGTCATCTATTAACGCAATTCCTTATCAGGAGGAGGTGCTTCTCCTGAGCTTTGTGAATTCGCTCTTTTATATGCGTTTGAAACCCCCAAGGAATCCAAAGACAACTAACCCTTAATAAACACAGGTTCAGATGGAGGAGATTTGTATTTTCTTATCGACTCTAGGTGTGAGGATACGTGACCTAACAGAATCTTTAAAAATGTTGTCTGCATGTCTCATAGTGCCCTTTACCATGGGCAAAGACGGATAAGTTCTGTGTGTATTTCCTAGAGTTTCAAAAAGAAAATCTTCTAGCTCTTCTTTATGTAAAATGACCCCATGATAAGTGGCTGCTCTGGCAATTAACTCTTGATATGTGTTACTATCATCGGGAGGGGAAGGTGTGTCTCATGGTAGATCTATGTTATAATCATCCCATGGGTCTGGTATCTTATCACCATTGTCTTCATTATCAGCTTTATCTGGATCTATGCCTGGAGACCCTGGAGGTGTAATATATGTAATGGGTCTGATGGGGGTATGACATGTAATTGTGGAGAGGGTGGAGTGGTTGGAATAATAATGGGACTAGTAGCTATGTCCTTCTTCAGAGGTATTTTATCCTCAGTGCCCATCATCCTCTTGGGAGGTGGCATCACTTGTGTAGTGGGAATTTGTCTGGTTTGAGGGTTAATGTGGATTGTCTTGGATCCAGCTTATGCTGCATTTTCTCCAGAATCAGCTACGGTGGCTTCAAAGGAGCTGAGCTGGATTTGTCCTTTTTGTCTTTCAATGACGAATGTTTCGGCATCAAGGGGGTATCATCTTGGTTCGAACCTGAACCAGGAGGATTGACTGTTTTGGTGCCGAGCTGGAAGGCGGGGCATTGGACTGTCACGGTGCCGACCATGGCCTGATGGCAGTGGCGGCCCAGAAGCCTTTGGCTTGACTGGAGAGGGTTTTGTGGGCAAAGGGGCTTTGGTACTCACGGCACCCCTTCCAGATGGAACGTCGTGGGAATCGAGTTCGATCTCCAACTTCGAATCAGAGTCTTGAACGGAAAAGGCCTCTTCCTCCGCCAACATCTCTTCTTGTTCGGCCTCTTTGCCGAAGATATCAGGAGTTTCTTCGAAAGACTGTCGCTGCATGTCTCTGCATCGAGTGCGATGGTCTCAGAGTCTTTTTCGAACTGAACGGCCTACACGAGTCGCAGTGTTCCTCTTTATGCTCCGAGGAGAGACAGGTTACAGACCTTATGAAGATCGGTGCACGGATATTTAGAATGGCACCGAGGACAGAATTGAAATGGCGTCTGTTCCATCGTCGGAAGACTGGATGCAGGATCTTCGAGTGGAGACTGATGAAGATCTAGGCCCGAAGGCCTTGGTCAGAGTTTTTATTGATAATGAAAACTTTCCGGAGTTTTTTGACACGCAGAAGATAGTAAAGTGATCGAAAACAATACTGACCAAAGGGATACCGATTGACTGTTTCGAATCAGAGCGCAGCACTACACGTCCGAACCAGATGGTGGAAAAAAAACAAGTTAACAATGGAGTCGATGCTCATATGTGCACTATCACCGAAAGGAGGAGTCACTTTACCTGTGACTGCAAAAACTTCTTTGAAGAAAAACAACTTGCAAACATCCGGACCCAACACTAGAAGGCAGGAGTATGCAAAGCATGTGTATCTACAGCACACTTGCCTCGAACTGTCCAACACCCACTGGTCTAATGTTATTGATTGCCATATGAGAAGAAAATCCTGCAATCATCTCCAGACAGGTGTTAAATATTCGAGGGGGAGGAGAAGGAAGTCATTGTTTGATGTTTTGGTGAGGCACCATGTAAGGACGCACCTTATTCCCTACCTTTGGCATTGTTGTCCCTATAGGAGCCTCTATAGTAATCTCGGGAAGAGAAGTCAAAACCCTATCAACACTAGTACGAGGTAGAGGCATCTGAAGAGGTGTTTTTTTAACCCGCTTCATGAGTGGAGTGGCGAAAGGAACCACGAGGATGAGGTGTTTGAAGTGCACCCACAGACTTGGCTGTCTGTTTTTCAAAAGCCAGGTCAACCTGTGAACCAAAATATTTTCTTTATCGAAAGGGGCATTTAATAGACTTTCTTTGACTTCTGGCTTAAAGCCAGATATGCGGAGCCATTAGGATGACTTGACCAAGGTTGTTTTTAATCTTTTTCAGAACTTGGGACAGGAGAGGAATGGATGGGAAGGAGTACAGAAGTACAGTGTTCTTGAACAAACTCCAATGTGAAAATCATTTGGTATTGCACATTCTCAATGTTAGTAAAAACATCAAACAAAGGTTCTCCCCGCTATTGGAAGATGTTTTGTGATATCTCTGAATGTTGATGCCACTCGTGATTCACCACACACTGCCTCTTCAGCTTATATGTTCTGGCATTCAGGGTTCATACAAGGTGGTTCTCAATGAGGAAAATGTCCTGGCACTCCAACTAAATGCAGAGGCACAGAGCCTCCTGGCACAGGACCCCACTCCACCTTGCTTATGCATTACCAGTGGGTGTGAGAAACTCAGCGGCCTCCCCTTGATGGACGGCAGAAAGACCTGCATATCCAGATCAATGGTCCACAACTCAAACACATGAAACAGAATCAAGCTTACACTGGAGACCAGAGATATCTGATCTCCACTGGAAGGCCTTCTCAGCCCAGCAGGGTCGAATTAGTCACCACCATTGGTTCTGGGTGGGGAAAGGAGAGGGCCCTGCTACTGGACTGTTTTTGAGCATCCACCACTGCAGATTGTGAGCTGACTCCTCCGAGATATGGATGACATCTGGCAAATCTTCTTGATGTTGGGCCCATTGAAACTTCAAATTCCATTGCACCGCTCAGCTGAGCTACTGCCGTATTTTAAAAAAAATGGTTTATTAGATTTGCTGATTTGTTATTTATACAATAAATCAAACACTAATCCATTGAAAAAACTGATGCATATAAAATTGCCAATACAAAATGAGGACATGACAAATTACTTAACTCTGATCTAATCCATATATCTATTCCAAATCAAGTTCTTCGAAACCTCTTTGCCGCCGCAATACGTTTTGCATACATGTCTTCGCTAACAAAGAAAATATCTTTTTTTTTTAACCAACATTTAGAAATCTGGTGGCTCTTTCGACTTCCATTAAGTGGGTATTATTGACCTAGCTTTTATTACAGCTACTAACTACCACTTATTAGCCCTGCTTGGTGCATCTCAGAAGTGCCGAAAGCAACCTAATAAAATGGACATGGTGCCTGGCATTCCTTTGATTTGCAGGCAATTCCTGATAAAGGAAATTAGTTTTTTCCCCAAATATCTTGCAACCTGGGGCAGTGCCAGATCATATACTACCAATTCCCAGCTCCCATGCATCTAGATGTTTTCATATTATTTAGGTAGATTTGCAAACAAAGTAGACTAGCCACTGGGCATACACTCACATTCTTCTAAAATTGGCCCCATGTAGAGGAGTCATGTTATGGCATGATGCTTCTTCTCATCACTTACGTTCTACAATAGCCCTGTTTCTTTCTGCCATTTCGTCTGTATTAGACAAATGAAGATGCGTGTGCCACCCGCCATAGCCGACTAGGAGAATGCACGAGGCCAAGAGTTCAAAAAATCCTTAGAGCTGCTCTAACAAAGATCCAAGATTAAGGATAAAGTATCAGGATCAAAGCCCAGGGGACTCATTGAGGCTCTATAAAGGCCCTGAACTACACCGTGTCCAGGATAGTGCAAATGAATGCAAGCCTCTGCAAAGAAGCTAGGTTAGACTTCAGCTCGATGATAGTGAAACCCAACAATATCAGGAGGTTCACCATCTGGACAACTGTGGCAAACTCACCTTTAACAGCCAATCGTCAAGGATGGGGAAGATGGCATTCTTGACCTCTGAGGGTGGGCAGCAACTACCACCATCGTCATTAACCCCTGAGGGGCGCTGGTGAGCCTGAAAGGGAGCGCAGCAAACTGAAAATGTTCTTGGCCTACCTTGAATCACAGGTAATATCTGTGGGACTGCAGGAAAAGTAAATGAAAATACATGTACTGAGGTGCAAGGACACCATCCCGGCATCTGGGTCTAGGACAGACCGGATCTGGGCCAGCATGGGCATTTTGAATAGGTCCTTGTGCAGGAAGGCATGTAAATGCCAAAGGTTCAACATAGGCCTGAGACTCACAGAACTCCAGTTACCTTGGCCTTCCAACATATCATAGTGGAGTCTGTTACTCATTCTAGTACATATTAATAAAATTAATAGAGGATACATCACTTAAAGCAATTTCATTCAGTTTCTTAAAATGTTTCAGTAGAGTGAGTGCATCTCCCCTATTAAGAATGTGGTGGGGGCATGCTGATAAACTGGTGTCAAATCCAGTTTAAATTGATCAAATGCCCACCCTGGCTCATTACTCATATGTGGTAAATCCAGGAGTTGGCACATTACACTTCCATGGTGTCAATCTGTGATACCGTGGTGGTCATTCAGAACAGTACTCATGCCTACCTGAGGGTCAGTCGGGCAAAATATAGAAAGGCTTACTTACTAAGGAGGCAACTTGAAAATGGACAGTGTTCTCTTTTTTTTGCTGGTGGTCTAATTTCTTTACAGTTTCCTCATTTGTTATTTTTTTTGCGTGCTGACAGGTAGCTTCGTGCAGCTCTGCGTCAGGTCCGTCAATTCTGGACGTGATGTCTGGGCCACTATAAGACCACCACCTCTGCGTGCTGACAACCATTTCTTTGTGATGTCCATCCGCTCCGTGAAACCTGTAGCTATTTAAATCAGAAGTGCAGTGTGCATAGGTTTCAGATTTGGAATCTTATTAATGGTCCATCTGAGTCCATTTTACTCTACAGAACAGGAGGGCTTAGTGAGGAAACTGCAGCTAGATGAGCAGCCCATCCTGCTGGACCTGGTTTTCCAGGCAGTAATGCTTGGTGAACGTGTGCAGAGATACCCACATCGCAGCCTGGCACATTCCGAAGATCAGCACATCGCATACCAGCACAGTGGTAGCAGCCTTTGCTCTAATGGAATCAGTACGTAGGGGGTTGTTTCTCATCTAGCACCTAATGGAAGAGCATCTGCTACCGGTTAATTTGCAGTTGAGCAACCACCACTGCAGGTCTTTCGCAGTTTGCTTGAACACCTCTATGGAAGCTGACAGACTGCGCCTTGGTGCTAAGCCCACTGAAACTTCAGATCCCACAGTATAGCCTGCATGTGCTCCCTAGTGTAATTTACAAGTAGGATGCAGAAGGCCAAGAGGCCTCAAAGCTGCTCTCACTAAGATAAAGGTCAAGGGTTGAACAATCAAGATCATAGTTTGAATGCCTTGGACTCGTTGAGGTGAAGGAATAGCTCTTAAGAGCACAGTATCCAGGACGCCTCCAATGAAGAGGAGCAGCTGCGTAGTAAGGTGCAACTTCCGCACCCTGATGGAGAAACCCAACGATGTCAACAAGTCATCTGGAGGTGGCTTACAACGAGGTGAGGACGACTTCAGCAGCCGTCGAGGCATGGAAAGATTTGTAAACCCAACCTACGCAGATGGGCTGCGACCACCACCACCACGTTTGGGAACATCTGAGGTGCAATGATCAAACCAAAGGGGAGTACTGGGAACTGAAACTGCTCTTAGCTTACCTGGAACCATAGGTAACGTCTATGTGACTTCAGGATGAAGATATGAAAGTATGCGTTCTGCAAGTCCACTGAGGCATCCAGTCTTCTGGATCCAGAGCAGAAGGAACTTGGGTCTGGGTAGCCATCTTGAACTTGATATTCTAGAGGAAGAAGTTCAGAAGGCAAAGATGGAGGATGGGGTGAAGGCCTCCATCCTTTTTCGTCACCATAAAATAACAGAAATAGCAACCATTCTAGATCTCTGATAGAAACACCCTCTCTATTACTCCCTTTGACAAGAGAGCATGAACTGCTACACTGTTAATGGACAAGTCTTCCTATAGGAAGCTGGCTCTGTATACTATACCAAAATAAGGTATAATGTGCACTACTTTAACCAGGGAGCCCCTGGATAAAGCATAGGCTAATCAGGTAAGTTGTAACTTTGTGATAGTGTGGGCAAGCAGTTAGGCTTATCCAAAGGGTGTGTTAAGCATTTATTGTATTCACTCAATTAAGACTGATGCACACACTCAATCCAGACCAATTAGGTAAGTATAAAAAAGGTATACTTGTATTTTAGGTCTACAACCAAGCAGGACCTGGTACAGGTAAGTAGAATACACTATCAATTGTAAACCTTCACACAAAAATGCAATTGTGGTTGAATTTGCAATTGTTTCAGGTTGGTATTACATTAAAAAGCAGTTTGAATTACACAGTAATTACTTTTAGAATACTTTTCAATTACTTTTGGATTACTTTGAATACTGGGGGTTGTATACCTAGATACCACATCTAAGGATCTCACAGGACAATGTAGGTAAGACTTTGCTAGTCTTGAACTATAGTTTCTGTTTTCCCATACAAAACAACAATTTTAGGCCCAAAATTTCATTACATGGGTTCCTATGGTGAAAAAAGGGTTATCGATTTTGCAGGTAAGTAATCGTCTTGTAGGTGGGAGTTAGGACAAAGTTTCTCCAAGGTCTAGATGGTCACTTGAGTTGCACCACCAGCGGCACAGAGGTTGCCGGGTGCAAAGTGCAGGGGCCCGATGTTAGCCAATGCGGTTAAGAGGGCCTTCGGTTGCGGGCTGCTCAGGGGCAGGCCACTCTGGTGTGGGAGCAAAGCTCCTGGGGTTCAGGTCAACACTGCAGGGTGCCAATGACCAGCACAGGAGCTGCACCACCAGCAGCACTGGGGCGGCCTGGTGCAGGGTGCCAAAAATAATTTGAGGTCACTGCTTTTCAATGGAGACCTTCGGTTTGGCGAAGTTGAGGCAGGTTCGGACAGGGAGACTTCCTGAAGGCGACCACTGACTCGAGAGGTAAGTTGGGACCTTGGGGGTGGCCTGGACACCATTGGTTGGTCCACACAATGTGGGACGTCTGGTACAGGGGTGTCTTCTTCTGACGTTGGGTTGCAGCTCTGGTTGCGGTCCAAGGAACCCTTCAGATTGAAGCTGCAGGCATCTTTAAGCTTGAGGAGATTCAAGCAGATTGCAGGTCAGGATTGCTGGGAAGACCTCCTTGTGGTGTTGGTCCACTCAAAGTCAGGCGTCTGGTGCAGAGAGGTTCAGAGTAACCTGAATCTGGGCTCTGGGGGGCTGCTGGATGCTTTGCCAGTTTCTTCACTGTAGACAGGTCAAAGTCAAGATAGGTCGGTAGGGCTGGGGCCAAAGAAGCAGGTGTCCTCGTCTTCCTGGGTCAGCACGGTTCTTCAGTCCTTCTTTCTTCCTCGATTCTGAGATGGCAAGGTTCCCAGATTTGGGGGCATTTCAAGGGGTATGCAGGTTGGAACCAATGGGTCTCTTCCTAATTGGCTGAGTCCCCTCATCTTCAAGAAGGAGGGGACTGAGATGTGTGTTTCATCTGGCCGCCCCCACCTGATGGGTGGGGTTGGCAAAGGTGGGCACACCTTTCTTGGTTTTCCGTGCCGATTACCCTACCTAAAATGGGGGCCAGAAACGGTAGGAGACAGTTGCTGAGGGAAGCCAAAGACAGAGACAACTTCCAAAAGCGGCAGGCCTTTTAAGCTTCCCTTTCATGGACCAAGCCCATTCTGGGGGAGGAGGCATGACACCTCTGCCCAGGATGGGCTTTGTTTCTGGACCCAGAGAGCGGAGGCTCTCTACCCAGGGGTCCAGACACCTGTCTGGTGGTGGCAAAGGCCAGGCAGCCAATCAGAAACCACAGCAGGGCTGGTCAATTTTCTGGGGGCATCTCTAAGATGCCCTCTGAGTGCATTTTACCACACCGGCTTCAAGGTGGGTTTAATGTGTTGAGAAATTCGCTACCAAACTTACCAGTTTTTAGTAAAGCCATTATGGAGCTGTGGAGTTTGTAATGACCAACTCCAACACCATATACTGTTTATGGCTTTACTACACTTACAGTGTCTAAGAGTGGACTTAGACACTGTAGGGCCACAGGGCACATTCCACTGCTCCTTAGGGCTAGTGCACCCTGCTAGAGGGGTGACTTGCCTCGGTCTCAGGCAGTGGGTTGCAGGCATAGCACACAGGGATGTAGGTCACGTCGACTCTTCACTTTGCTATGCATCAAAACACGAATCCTGCAATAGCAGGGTGTGGATGTTAAGGTACAGAGCCCCTTAGGGTGGCAAAATAGGTGCTGCAGCCCTATGAGGCCCTCCTTGGTCACAGTGCTCTTGGTACCCATTGTACCTTTTACAAGGAGCTTACCTGTGGCCAGGAATGTGCCAAATGTGGGCACAAAGGTACAGTTTTTGGAAAAGAACACAGGCCCCGAAAACCTGGTTGGCAAGTACCCAGGGTACATCACGTTAGGCTGCATCAGATGTCAAGCAAAAAGTGGAGGGTAACCATGCAAAAAGGGGCACTTTCCTACAGGTCCTCTGGGAGGTGTTATGGTGCAGGTGGTATGTCTGTTGGCAACCTCTCTATACCAGCATGATCATGAAGCAGCTTAATTTGATTCTCTTTGAATGACCTGCATTGATAAATTCATTAAGAGTAGAAAAATATGGAGACAATTTTCCATTCAATAAGAACGAATGATTTCTAGCACCACTAGATTTCCAAATAGATGAAACATTTTTTGGCGCTCATGAAAATCAAATATTTCTCAAAAGCTTAATTCTGTATGGGATTATCTTGTCTGTATATCTAAATAGCTGACAATCATATTAGTAATGTACAGATTATTAGTAAGGTTAGAAAAAACAAGTTGCTCTTATTGCTTCAAGATACCTGTTAAGGAAATGCCTTGCCCATGTGTATCACTCATCAAAATGTAACTTCATGATGTAGTAAGAACTTATTTTCCCTCGTATTTACTTTGCCAGGTGTTACAATGTACCATTTATGTATAATTATACTAAAAATATGGAGCAGGAGAGTTTCTCACATCTATTGTTACAAGGGGGAGTCTGAAGAAAGAAGAGATGCTATTGTTACTAAATTGTATATGTAATATTTTAAGTTTGTAATTGTATGAATATAATTATTTACTGCCCTAATGAAGTTTCATACAGAGAGGAACACGTTGGCTTGCTGGGCTGATATGATTTTAGCGGCTTTTTATGGTTCCTGGATGCTTGAAAAAAAGATTATCGCTCCACAAAAAATGTATGGTTAAGCTAACACTGCTTGATAAGAATCTCTTTCTGAAGATTGGGATCACTTACAAATTATCAAGCACTTTTATTCATTTGCACTACTTTTGAACTGATTGAGGGCTTTTCCATTTAATATTGGTATTTGCAATTTTTTTTAAGGGGTTTCTGTGGCAGCCAAACCTACAGGGAGTGGAGGGCTACTTTACAGAAAGCCAGAGTAGGAGCAAGTGCTATGTGATTATTCCACGTATTTGTTCTATCAGTTGATACTAGGGACAAACCCATCAACACAAATCCAAAAAAGTAGGGAGCAGAGCTTTGCATCTGCATTGTAGGGCGTAGCAGACAATGTCTGTATGGGGCTTTGCGCTGTCAATTCTTGAAGGTGTGCAGGGTCACCACAGAGACCAATAGAAGCACCGGCCAGCCATCAAAAATTCCAGGTCCAATATGGCACTTGGGGATAGTCAAAAGGTGATGAATTTGTGGTTATAAGTATCCAGTAGAACAAAATGTTGTTGCCACCAAAACCCATCAGTTCAGGCATTCATCATTTAACCCCAGGTAGACATTGGGTTGGTAAATGCAGGGGAAAAATGGGCTAGGAGAAAGCTCTACTGAATGCCACCCACCATAAAGCTATTACTTTGGTATGTTGCTGGCTTAGTACCGAAAAGGAGCGCTGCTGATTGGTGCAACTTTGTTGGCAACACCCAACCTGCATTCTTCAAGAAACAGGAGTCTAACACAGGGTACACGTGCTTTCTTATTCTTGTAGTAAAGTGTAAGACCTTCAAACAAGGTTAGAGGTCTAAAGGGAACCTTTCGGAGGGTAGAGAGGTCCTCTACAGTGAGGATGGAGGGATACGTCGTCCCTTTAGTATACTCAAAAACCAAACCAGTATCCCATACAGAGCCAACCTGCCTCCTTGGAAACGATAGAGGTCGGGGACCACTGGTACGCCTATTAACAGCACACCCACTATTGTGGGCGGGAAGGGAAAAAGACAGTTTTCTTTATATAACCCTCACCCACTCTAGTAGTAGCATGCTTCATCATTGGGTTCACCCTAACTCCTAAAAGTCAAGGTGGGCTCAACCATATTTTAGGAAGCACTCGTAAAGATAGGGTGCATGGTGGGGTCACATTAAAGATAAAATTCATCCCCCACTCTAAAAGTATCCTTTATTAGAAGTGTGGGAGGGAAGGTTAAAAAATATTATATAGGGATAGGAGGATGTGATGGTCCTATGATCCTAAGGCACCAACATGTTTCAGTCCTGTTCTATCGGTCTGAAAAAAACCTTGGGCTTTCATCAGGATGGGTAGCGAAGAAGTCACTTCCCCAAATACGAGACAAACATGTGCTGCTTACATTTAGCATGCGATTTACATGTGAAAGTTATAAAAAAGGAGTTTACTTGCAGCTGCTTTGGGAATTACCCAATTGAAATGGGAAATATGTTCCCTTGGGCGCATGAGAGGGAGGCCTTTTAGTCACACTTTCGTCAAAGGTCTCATCCCTTCCGTCCCTTTATTATTTTATTTCTAGAAGCAAGCCAAGCCTGGTGCAGGTAAAAGAAAGAATACTTTGCAAAATCTTAGGCAATTAATTTACAGCTGATGCAGGTTCAAATGCAGTTGGTTGAATTACAGGTAAGTCAACAGTTCGAAATTACTTTTACGTTACTTTACAGATTACTGTGCACGTTACTTTTTAGACTACTTTAAGTTACTTTTGCTAAGCGGTTTGATATGCCTAGATATCACACTGAGACATTTCCTAGAGGAAAGGTAAGTAATTCACTTTTAGTACATTCGCAGTTTTTCAATGTTTCATACAAACCAACTCCAAACGTAGAAGAATTTAAGGAAAAGCAGTCAATGTAATCCTATGGAAGGAAATGAAGTCAACGGTTTGAAGGCAAGTACTTATTTGTGGGAATTGGCATTCTGGGGTTAGAACCAGGGTTCCCCCTGGGTCGAGGATGCACTCTCAGAACATCCACAGGAGCACTACAGTGGCCGGCTGCAGTGCTGAGGCCCAATATTATCCAGCGGGGGATAACCATCCGATGGTGGCTGCTCACGAGCAGGCCACAATATTGTGGGAGCAAAGCTCCTGGTGTTAGGCTCAGGGCAAAGGGAAATCGAAGTCAGCACACAAGGTGCAACCGCAGCGGCCACTGGGTGCAGTGTGCTGTTTTGGCGTCGGATATCCTGTTGTTTTCAATGGGACTTGCCGGTTTTGGCGGCAGGCTTGATCCAGGAAGACTTACGGGAGGAACGAACAGCTGGGCAGGTAAGTTGGAGGGCTCAGGGACATGGGCGCACCTCAGGTTTTCTTCTCTAGGACGCAGGGCGGCTGGATGCAGGGGGATCTTTTGAGGTCGGATTTCACCTTACTGGGCCACTCGCAGTTAGGGGGGGGGGGGGGGGGGGAGGAGTGGGAGGAGGGAGTCAGTTCAGAGGCTGCAGACGATGTTGGGGAGCCCTGGATGGGTCAACCCACGGTGGACTCTGTATCTGGAGCGCTAGGGGACCTCGCTGGGACCTGTGGACCACCTGGATTCGGGCCTTAGGCGTCGGGTGCAGTGGTGGTTCCAGGCGTTGGGTTTCTTCGTCCTCAGCAGGCTCAGAGTCTGTCTTGGAAGTTTCTTTTGAACAGAGCTGCTGTTCACAGGACTTTGTGAGGTAGGCGGGAGGAAAGGGATTTACTTTCCTGAGGATATGCAGGTGATGGTTAGCTCCTCCAGTGATGGCTCTGATGTGTTTTTGCATGGAGAGGTCTTGGTCTAGTATTATACTGAGGAATGTGGCAGAGTCGACAATGTGTGGTATTCAATTCTAGGCAGAGAGAAGGGGGAGCCAGATGTTGATGTTCAGGGTGGTAGTGGGTGGAGCGATCAGTAAGAATTCAGTTTTAAGGGCATTGAGTCTGAGGTGGTTACGAGTTAGCCATTGATGCGTTTTTGTTAGGATGACGTTGAGGGTGTGGATTCATACCTTAAAAAAAAAAATACTGATCTATAACAGGCACACCAGGGAGTGATACAAGTTAAAGAATGGAATTCCAGCGGTTCACTAGAAATACTATTTGTTCCAGGGCCTCACTCTACTGCAGTGCTTCTATTGGTGAATGGATGTTGAGTCATTGTCACATTCTCTGCTTCAGTTTCTAACTTCAATGTCATCAGCCTCCTATTCTGAACTTCCTTACACACCCTTCTCAGTACTAACATTGCGATGAGGACATCACAGGCACTTGAGCTGTGGCGACTCCACAATCTTCTCTACAGCAGTGCTCACACAGACATTAGTCATATAGCATAATAAACAGAAAACTGTAATAATACAGAGAGGCATGCACAGCAAACCAATGCTTTAAACAAGGTTCCACACATTAAAGGATAGAGGAACACGTTACTTACATTTGCTAACAATATTTCTGGTGGAAATATGATCTATTCATAGACTTCAGACATTATAAAAACCTTCGGCATTCAGACTGATAAACAAATATTTTTGATAGCAAGGATTCTCCGGTGCTGTCAGGAGGCACCTCGCAGCTCCAGCATCATCAGTATATTAGGGACCAATCAGAGTACTTCAGTCTATTCCTGTTGGCCATTTCCCCAACAGGAATAGACAGGAGAGCAACAAATACAACCCTTAACATTTGTATGCTTTGGAGTCTTATTAATCAAGGCACTAACTCATCAGAGAGGAGGTATCTGCATGAATATGCAACCACCAAAAATATTATCAAGCATAGGTATCTTTTTCTTCAAATTGCTATATCTTGCAGACTTCACCTGATGAATGATTCCCAAAGCAGGACCATCCTGAGAGATGGGGCTGAGAAGTGCAGATTAACAAAGGAAGACAAGCAACACAGCTGAGGGAAAGTACCCATCGCTGTGTGGCTTGAGACCGTTAGGCAGTATTGCCGGAAAAAGTATGCAAGGATGAGGACTTAATTGCAGGCAGATGTTTGAAACCAACATGCTCTGGAAAGAGCTGTGGAGACAGCCATGCCCCTTGGTGAAATGAATAGGAAAGCGTTCTGGAGTATCTTCCTTGGTCAGGGATACAGGAGATTTTTGGAGCAATTTTCTGCACTATTTCTGCGATAAATGGACTAAACATTCAGTTCTTCTAGGCATTCATAAAAGAAAACTCATACATTATTTCAGAGAATTTCTGGGTTGCCAAGCAAGTCTGACTTCTGAAGGAGGCTAGCCTAGGTATTAAGCAAGACTGCTTTGGCTCTACCCTTTCCAATATAACACACTAGTTAGTGATGTGAACAAGTTCAATGGACAAACCTGGGGTCTAGGGAAAGTCATTCTCCTGAGAAAGAAATTTAAAAAAGATTGGCAAATGGTGCTCATTAAAGTAAATGAATGCCGCGATAAAGCAAGGCTTATTAAGCAGTGGGAACGTATAGTCTTGAAATATTAAACACACTGAGCCGAGGCAGTACAGGTACTGACTTCCCTAATGTGACGTAATGCAGCATTCTAACAGTGCCAGCACTGGACAGCGCCAAATTACAAGATAAGGTCAGAAAAATATTTTTTTTAGCTTACAGGGGCTTTCCAACTGCAAAATGCTACAATGCCTGAAGCATAGAAAATCCTTGCAGCATTCCTATTTTGGAAGCATAAAGTAGCCCAGGAAAATGTTTTAAGACCAACCTTTATATTACAGAGCAAACAGAGTGAGCAAGCTCTTTTCAGGAGGTGATGGGTGGATCACCTTCTAAGACGTTTTTAAATGAACTGAACAAAATAATTTTCCAAATGCAATCGCTGAAACGCAGTGTATTTTCATGAAGTTTTGATGAAAAACACCAAACTATTACATTCATAAGCATTTGGCACAGTATGCTATGTTATGTTGGCTGCTTGTGAAGCGCTTACCCAGGAGCATTACTTCTATGCAGTGGCGTATCACAAATGTGTCACCAAGAAAGTGGTGCAACAATTCTGCACAACTGCTTCACAAGAAATATATTTAATGTTGTGTTCTATTTGGTTTCGAGTTTGCCAACTCGCGATCACTTCCTCATAGTGCTTCGGCCAATATGAGACGATAAACAGACTTCAGATAGAGTAAAGACCGCTTGATTGGGCCAGGCAAGCAGTTGAACTTTTTTTTAAACATTACATAATATGAAATCCACACCTCATTAATACATTTAACAACGTATTCCCCACCAACGTTAAACTTCCCCCGGACATGCTAAGAACCCCCCAACCAAAACAATTCGAATATTCTATACCACTCTTTTCTTCACATTCACCATCCGTCCAACCTGACCCCTAGCGAACTCCTATACGCTCCCTGTGCCAAAGTTCCCCCAGCAAGGACCCAACCCTTCGGCCTGAGCCCTGTGATTGTCTGCCACCGGTCCTAGTCTGCCACAAAATAAGTCCAAACCACTGCCTTATAGCCCTTAACACCACTCCCTACAAAGCGACCTCAACCAAAAAGTAACATTTTACTTCCTTTATTGCTCTATCATACATATTGTTTGTCATTCCAGTAAACACCCCTCAAATTACGTACTATACGACGGAGTAATGCAAAACAAACTAGGAACAACATGAAGTGTTAAAACCCAATTTAAAATTACAGAAGAAATCTAAAAGAACACCTTACCTGGCTTGTTTCCTAGCAGAGGCCTGCTATGCTTAAGTGCTACGAGTACAATACAGTTTGATATTCTTAGGTTTGTAAGAACTCTTGTAAAGGAGTCCAAGAGGTTCTACATGATGAGATAGGAGGGAATTAAGGTCCCATTATCCACGGAATGGCTATGTCTGCATGTAATATTGTACACTTAGAAATGTTTACAGTCTGTGTTAATTTATAGTGTGTCTTTTTGTGGTTTGCTTTTTGTGTTTCAATCGGTTTTATTTTATTAAATCGGAAACCTTAATACCAAAAGTAGTTACAGCGCTTAAAGAAAGGAGTATGGAGAATGCAATGAACTATATAATTTGAGGACTAGAGAGGCCAGGGAGAGCATGGAATGAGGGCGCGCATTTTCAAAAGGTTGGTAATAAAGGTTCTCCTTTTGCAGCTCAACAGGGTGTTCTATAGGCAGAAATAGTCTATTTTAGTTTAGTGAGCTCGGGGTGGTGGTGTTAATCGAAGATAACGGTATACTGTGTGCTCAGTTTTGGCGTGGCCGCATTTGGCGGGGCTCACTGGCAAGCAGGAGGGAATAGAGAAGTGGAAGGTGAGATAATTGTGCTGGTAAGTAAGTACTTAATGTAAGATTTGGTGTTTAAAGGGGAAGGATTCGGAGGCAGAGCGAAAGGATGGAACATATATTATACCAGTAAATGACGGCGTCACTAGTTGCTATATTAATGACTCACAGCTCATTGAAAATTTGCAGGGGCAGGTGGACAATTTACCAAATGCACCTAGATTAAGTTCAATGTAGAGGTACCAACAAGATGACAGTTCCATTCGGAGGCCGAGTTCTGCCGAAAGTCTCATTTTGTGCCTGCAAATTTTTTTTTAAGTTCAAAGTGCTCTTTGTATACGTCACAATGATTTTATAACTATTTTACTCGCGAAGGGTGGTGGAGGGAGTCAGGTGGGAGCCGGGGAAGATTAAAACATAAAATAAACGTACCGGTCCACGCCCCCCGCCTCTGCTCGACTGCTCCTGGGCCGAGGTCCTGCGCTCTTACAAACAGGATACAGCCGCGACGTCACTGCCAACCCCTCTACTGACGCAGCTCCAGCAGCGCCAGGATTGGTTGAGGGCAGGGATACTCGTAGATTGAGTAGATCAAAGTAAATGAATAATCAAGACCCCTCCCCACCGGCTACTTTTAAACTTAGGTGTACAAAGCAGGAGGGGGTGGAAAGGAACATAAGAAGCATATCTCTGGGGCATAATAGGAAGTCCTCCTAAAAGGTGTGAGGAATCATAAATAGGGCCTAAAATGTATTCTCTGCTGGGCTCGGAATCGTTACAATAAACCATGGGGGGAGGGGGCGGGGGATACCATCCCTCCTTCCTGGACTGGTTAAACGGCCATAGAGTTCTGTAAATGCAGAAGCATTCTTAGCAAATAGCCGGGGAGACCACCATAGCCACTGACGTAGTCTACACAAAATAGAACTAGTGCTAGAACAGTCTGGAATGGTATAGCTCATGTTTTTGAAGCTAGCGACCCAAATGCTTCTTTTCCCCCCACTAAATTTCAGTCTTTGAAACCGTAAACATTTGGGTGAGCACTAAAACCGCCTCGATGCGTGCTCCATAATCTGCAGCACACAGAGAATGCCTTGTAATGGTCACCCGATTTTTTTCAGGTCACAAAGAACGGAGCATGCTGAGCGTTAACCAACTGAGCTGCCTTGCTGGCTCGTTGACTACCCCCAAGACTCTGGAGGCACAGGAGTCTTACCACACATGTTTGAAAGCACGTCCTCCGTCATGCTTTAGCGCCAGTAGGCGGGTATGACAAAGAAAACGCCCGGGTATTAATTACCTCAGCAGTATTCTAGGAAAACGGGGCACGTGCGCCTCCAGGAAGACTGCGGTACAGTGTGTGCTCGAGCCTCAGCAGTGTCATCCTTCCTGCTCTATGCTGGCAGGAGGACGAAGAGAACCCGGCAGCGCCAGGATTGGTTGAGGGCAGGGAAGGAGACCAGGGTTGCGGCATGAAGCAACCCTCGGTCTCTTAAGGGGAAGGCTAGTGCGCATGTTCGGGCTGATAGTAAAATGATCAGCCCAAAAACCAACATGCGCACTAATATTGCTGTGACTGTAGTGCGCTGCTGTCATTCAACTCCCTGAGTGCTGCCGCAGCCCTGCCCCCACCCCCTTCAGCGTCCCTCGTTCTACTTCTCCAACGCTAATTCCAATCAGGAGTCCTAATTGGAATTAACGTCGGAGAAGTAGAAAGAAGAATTTGAATGGGGCCGTGGAATTAGTGGGGCAACGCCCCAGCGCACCCATTGGACACACCACCACTGCGAGTACATATTATTGCAGCACTATCTGAAATGCTTCAACTTGGAGATCCTCAGAGGAGACATCTGACCAGAATCGGTAACAACTAAGGAATTTTTAGTTGAGACAGACAAGAGCGCTCCAGATTGAGTCGATGAGGAGCGGAAAAATAGGAATTCATGCCAGCACACTGTAGATCACCTAAAATACAGAGGGAGTGGGGGTTGGGGGGGGGGAGAGTCACGTCTAAGGCAGAGTTGTGGTTCGAGACACATGGTGCCACCTGGCAGCAATAGATAGACTATCCTAGGGAAAGGTTTTGCAAGACCATTTTAAAGCCTGGAAGGAGAATTCATAGTAAGGAATCGATGATAAGATGTATGCATCAGAAACACGAATGGTGTACCAGCATTGCTCCTACAGTTACCAGTTACTTGTATACAGGCACTCGATTTGTCATCTTCATAGGTGCAGCACCACACTTTACTAATTTGCAAAACATGTTTAAATATTTATGTGAAGCCAAACTTCTTTAGCTCTGACCTTCAATTCTGAGTCAAATATCTATACCCCAGATCATTTTTGCCCTCAACTTTGCAACAATACCCAAACAAATGTTGGTTCAGCTTTCCGCCCTTTAAACCTATGCACTACAGATTGCATTATGTACTACTTTATTTCTGACACATCTGCAGTACATTATTTGAATATTTTATTTCTGGAAAATATGTAATAGCAAATGTAATGAGACCAAAGAAGGCATACCTTGATGCTAGAAGAGAATGTTATCAGCAGCTGTCTTCTCTTGGACGTAGGATGTAAAACGCTTAAGAAATTTGGGATATTCTCGTTTTGCAACAGCCCGTAGCACTGAAGCTGGTGCCCAACCTCCAGGGTTTACTGTACAGAAAAAGAAAATATGATTAACTTCACAAAAATGTGTTCCATGTAACAATCACAATTCATTAATATCCATGACCTCATATAGGCTATACCTGCAGTTTCTTTCAATGCATACATCTTAAACAGAAGTGGAAACAGGCGATATTGTAGAAACTGGTGACCATTGTTTACATAGCAGAACAAAAAAAAAAAAAAATCGGTGACAGTATTCTTAGTAGATGTAATAAAAATGATCCTAGATCTTAAAATATGTAAACCTATTGGATGAAGAGGTCGTCAGTGGATTTGTCATGCAGGCACATTTTGGCTTCTCTTCATTTTAAGGCACACATGATCCCTTTGGAGATTCTATAAACGGATTTCAAGCTTTTAAATACAACAAATAGCCAGAATTCTGTAAATGAAGCCCTGAGATTCTGCGCAGATGGTTTCAGTTGCAAAATATGTTGGTAGTTTGTAATGCTAGTTTTAGAGGGTGACATCTCTATCTGAATTGCTGTCCTCAGTGCGGACACTGAAAAGCCCCCGATTAAAAAGAAAAAGCACAAATGAAATCATCCATAAGCAATTCCTTCTAAGTATAGGATGCTACATCATTCTGTTAGTATCTTTCATGGGCTCTCAGACCGTCCAGAGTAGTTTCTTGGCCAGTGCATTGCAGATCTATAAGCAGAGGACTATCCCCCTTGATGGGGTCTTTTTCTGCACAGGCTAACCTTTTTCAATGCAAAATACCTCACAAAGAGCTGATCACCCACTAGATGGCTTTAAGATAAAAAAAACAAAAACTCAAAGCCCTTTTGAGTTTCACCCATGGAGCCTCTCCTCCTCTTTCTAGTGGTAAAGGGGAGCAATGAAGGCTGGTAGAGTGATTAACAGCTCAACCTCAATACAGAAGGGTGTTAAAGCCATGGGTAAACAGCCGGCCTAAGTCAGCAGCACCAACTTATAACCTTCATGTTATCGTCAAAGACACGAAAGAGAACGTGTGGCTCCGTAACAGATTTGCTTTCTGTAGGTGTGGCACAGCTTGAAATCTGTCTTCTGGGTAGACATATTACAGAGCTCACAATGAAAAAACCGTTGTGAAGGTTGGTAAAACACCAACTAAAAGTTAGGTAGATGCCCTCAGGATCCATATCAAAGGGCACAGGAAAAAAGGAACCAACTTCAGCCTGTACGGGTGGTGCCTACGTAGAGCTATGTGCAGTCACTTCAAAAGGATGAATAAGGTCAACACGTAGTCTGATAAACCATCTATTTTACATGGGTCAAATTACTGAATTTTTTTTCTAGATCAGGTCTGAAATCTGAGGGAATTCAAAAGGTGAAGAATATTCCCCCAGGTCCAGTACAGAGTAGCTTAATGATAAAGTGAGAACAGGCAAAGCATCAAGGATCGGAAAAGGCCATTTGTATTGTCAAACTCTCTAAATGAAGGCAACACACTTTTTCCACAAAACTGAGAAGCAAGCCTTCTTTGCAATCTACTCATGAATGCCGTAAACTTTAAACTTGGGGTTTTAATCCATTCATCTTATGCTTGTTGTACATATAGGGGCATATGATAAAACTACCACGGGATAATGGAATTCTGAACATGAAGCAATAATGACCGCTGTATAAATGAATAGAAAACCAGAAATAAGAATTTGCATCAATTTTCTAATACTGCTTGTTTTTAACCTGCATTTTGTATTCGCCAAACAATCCTATGGCCACAATGTAATGATTGGCCACAAGTCCTGTTCCACCAGCTGTTTTATTTAGGTGCAGGTAAGAGAAACACCTATTTGTAAGTGGGGGCATAAACATACTTAACATGCGCATGTAAGTCTGACTAAATGTGACACATCCTAGAACAAAAGAGGGGCGTGTGCCTGTTCCTCACAGAACTCCAACAGATTTTAGAACTTAAATGGAAATAAAATTAACACAAATATTTTTTCCAAAAGTGGAACTAAGTCACTTCTGCTAGCATTATTGTGAGGCAGATTTGGTTAATTATATGACTTGTGTTTGTTGGAATGGTTGAATACGATGTCAATTAATGTGATATGTGCAGGCCAGACAACGACAATATCAGTAAATGCAATGGAAAATATGCCATAGCCTGTACCCACATAATTGCGTCAATGCCCATCAATGCAATGTCAATGTACACCATAACTTGGGCCCGCACAGCAGCGCCGACATCAGCAATAAAGATTAATAAGAACAAGCATTGGCATAGCCAATAGGGCTCGCTTTTGGGACCTTCCAAGTATTTAGTTATGCAGCACAATATCCTTGGTGCAACCACATCAACTTTTGCGTGGCTAAACACTTATAAGGTCCCAAAGGCGTGACCTATTGGCTATGCCAATGCTTGGTGTGTGTGGTTGTGTGTGTGGTTGTGTGTGTGTGTGTGTGTGGTTGTGTGTGTGTGGTTGTGTGTGTGTGTGGTTGTGTGTGTGTGTGGTTGTGTGTGTGTGTGGTTGTGTGTGTGTGTGGTTGTGTGTGTGTGTGGTTGTGTGTGTGTGGTTGTGTGTGTGTGTGGTTGTGTGTGTGTGGTTGTGTGTGTGTGTGGTTGTGTGTGTGTGTGGTTGTGTGTGTGTGTGGTTGTGTGTGTGTGTGTGGTTGTGTGTGTGTGTGTGTGTGTGTGTGGGTGTGTGTGTGTGTGTGTGGTTGTGTGGGTGTGTGTGTGGGTGTGTGTGGGGGTGGGTGTGTGGATGTGGTTGTGTGTGGGGGTGTGGTTGTGGGTGCGGTTGTGGGTGAGGAGGAGGAAGCAACACGATAGGGCGAGGAAGCAACACGATAGGGCAAGGAAGCAACACGATAGGGCAAGGAAGCAACACGATAGGGCAAGGAAGCAACACGATAGGGCAAGGAAGCAACACGATAGGGCAAGGAAGCAACACGATAGGGCAAGGAAGCAACACGATAGGGCAAGGAAGCAACACGATAGGGCAAGGAAGCAACACGATAGGGCAAGGAAGCAACACGATAGGGCAAGGAAGCAACACAATAAGGGCAAGGAAGCAACACAATAAGGGCAAGGAAGCAACACAATAAGGGCAAGGAAGCAACACAATAAGGGCAAGGAAGCAACACAATAAGGGCAAGGAAGCAACACAATAAGGGCAAGGAAGCACACGATAGGTGAGGAAGCACACGATAGGTGAGGAAGCAACACAATAGGGCGAGGAAGAAACATGGGGGTTAGAAGCTGCGGGGTTGGAAGCTGCAGGGATGGAGAAGCAACGGGTGATGGAGTAATAAGGAGCTGGTGGAGGGGAAGCGCATGGATGAGCAGGCAACAGGATAAGAGTTATTGTAGTAGGAAAGAGAAAGGGAAAAGAAGCAAAATGCAAGAGAAGAGGGCACGAGTGGGAGAAGAAACATGGAAGGCAGTGGTGGGTAAGAGAGGCAATAGGTGAGAGCAATTTGGAGCAGGTGTGGGCGAAGCGCACAGGCAAGAAAGCAACGTAGGGAAGCACACAATGGTGAGCACAACAAGGAAAGGTGTGGGAAGAACCAATACGGATGACAGAGCAATATGGAGTTCAGTGGGAGATAAGTACATAAGGGAGGAAATTGAGAAAAAACAGTATCCTTCTGGAGTGCTTGACCTAAAAGAAAAGAGTACTGCTTGAAATGCAAGCAGTGGAAGCATATAAGCAAGCCAATCAAAAGTGTTGGTGAAGAGGCAATGCTCACTGAGGGGACAAACAAGATTGACATGCTGGGACAGTACTAAGAATAAAAGGACAACAGAAATAACTCTGGCAGGATTAATTCATATAGCAATGTTAATTATTAGGTGGCTGGAATCAAAAGAATCCAATCATAAATTAAAATGAAATTAATAAGCAGAATATAGATTCAAATATATAGTGAGGCATACTCCGTTCAATGATGTATAAAACAGGATTTGTTGTATTAGTTTATACTTTATTTTACTCTTCAATACTGGATATATGTAATTGCACAATAGGGTAAAACAAAACATGCACAGCCACTGAGCAAATAATCACAGACACACATAATCTGTGTACGAGTGAATATAGTCCATAATCTCAGTGGAGTAATTGAAGCGGATAATTATATATTAGAGTGGCGTACAGCAGAGTGGCACATAGTAGAGTGGCATAGAGTAGAGGGATGTAGAGTGGTGGGAGTAAAATTGCATTGAGTAACAGAGTAGAGTGGCGTGTAGAGGCGTAGAGTGGTGGATAGTGGAGTGGCATAGATGGACAGAGTGGAGTGGTGTAGAATAGAGTGGCATAGAGTGGAGAGGCGTAGAGGGGCGTAGACTAGAGAGGCATAGAGTGCCATGGAGTTGTTTGTGCAAAGTGGAGTGGCGTAGAGTGTCAGAGTAGTACAGTTGTGTCTGTAAGCTACTAAAGTGTCAACAGAGGTGGCATATTAGGTGAAAGCAACATAAATAATAAGCTGTATTACTGTGTTAAAAGCAGGAAAGTATATTGCAAGTTCAGGAATAATACCAAAACGCACATTAAAAAAAACACCAACGTGCGTTACAAAAAGATGAGGAAGAACGCGTGTTCTTGGTCCATGTTCCCGGAGAAAAGCTAACACAAGAAAGGGTGCGGAGGCTACGGGAGCGAAGCAATCAAAAGATTGCAAATAAGAGTGATCACGAAAACAACTAATGGCATGCTGTGAAGGGTTGTAAGCCCACTGAACTGTAAACAATACATCTCACAGTGCAGCTCCCGGGCAGAGTCTTTCTTCGACTTTCACGGACTCCTACTCTCCTCTACATTCTGCAAAGGTTTATGTAAGGAGCTAAGTAGGTTGCAGTAAAACATGAAAGCTGCAGCTGTTTTGGAAAGAACTTCTGCCAGACACATCTCCTGAGCCAGGAGCCAATTCTCCTCGCTGAGCACGGAGCAGAGTGCCCGAAACAGCTGCATGCGACAACGGCCTGGCCCTGCCCCCGACCTGGAACCCACACATTGCAGGAGACACAGAAACAAAGAGTGATCGGGAAGAAAGGCCGTCACATGCCCAGGCGAGGAAGAAAAGGCGGGGGAACCACACAGAAGGGGAGAGAAAAAGACGCGGAGTCTGCCAAGCCAGATAAACAAGCACGCGCATCAGGAGTAACGAGCATTGAAGATCAAAGTGAAAGACGTGCGGCCAAGTGGTGCTAATGACCCGTGATAGACAAATGGCAGCTGCTCGCGTGAAAGCTAGCGCTAGGCCAGCCAGCAGCATTTAGAAAACTCACCTCCAAAATGTCTCTCCGAGCCACTGGGCTTAGCGAGACCTAAAAATTTACTTTCAAACCAAAGAAAACAAGGTTGTCAATACCAGCAAGAACGATATCAATGTACAATATGACAACTGTATGCGCAATGTTGGTAATGCCGATAAAAATGAGACCAGTGGCTGCCATATTATTCTTAGACGTTCCAATAAACTCACATAATTGCAGTCGGATTCACCCAAGATGACCTTCCCCATCAGCTGTGTGTCAGAGATATGTGGTCAGGCAGGTCCTGTGACCCACGCCCATTAAGTAACAGGTCACAGGTGGGGTCCCCCATAAACCAAAGGCAAACACACAACCAGCAAAAACCCTGATCGATTCCACAGATAGTTGCACCACAAACAAGTCCAAGGTAATTGGTGCCAATAAAACACGTTTGGCCCAAGGCTCACGTTCCCCAGAAATACCACAAGGCTAGATACCACATGTAGATAGGTACACTCAACCAATTAGGACACGACATGCACACACACTTAGTGTTCATGCGTTCCTCATGCCAGACATCTGGGGACACACTAGCCCACACTAGATCTCCTCGAGGTCAAGAGCCATCTGTGTCCTGATCAGATGCACACATTTGATTGATTTACGCCCAAGATGCTCTTTAGGAATGTAGAGACAGTTTTATTGTACCTCGTGCACTGTATAAATTGACAGGCAAAACTTTATAGATCAATAGATTTTGAGCAGATGCAGTCTATCCAGGCTCTCCGCATGCGGTGTTTAATTAAACCAACTGTTCTGACAAACGCCTCTATTCTTTTCATTTATTTAGGGTAAACTCCTCCCAGAATTTTTTTTTTTAGAGTTGAAATCCCTATAAAGCCCTGAAATTATGGGATATTCCAAAGACGACAGGAGCAACAGAACTCAACAGTACTCACGCCACAAACCTGGGAAATATGTCAAGGTACATTAGCAAGACTTAACTGGTAAACTACAAGTTACACAGATATCTGAAAGGCACCACTATTTCCCTCTGCTATCTTCCCATGGCGCCATATTTTCCACTATATATGCAAGGCTTACGGTCATCTGTAGTGGGAACATTCCTACTTCTGACCAAAACACATAAGAATATTTTATATTAAAGGAAGGGTAAAGGGTGAAAAAAACATTTTGCAGGGGAAAGAGATTACTAACAGGGGAGTTTAGCAAAAAAGAAACAAGCTTGTTGTAATAAAGTGGCAGTAAAGGCAAGAGAGAGAAGTGGTGGGCGAATAGATGCACTTCACATTCCCTGTGCCCAGTGACGTAACGCACGATAGTAACTCACACGTCCCCTTTAATTCCAGTCTTGATGCAGAGGCAATTATGTTGTTAGGATTAAACGTTTGTGAACAGGGAGTTAGATAGCATAAGATCCTAAAAACTAAGGGATGAGCACTGCCGGCTTTGAAAGCTGGCATATTTCAGAAGCGTCAGTCGGCTAAATTCCTGGGACATGATAATATTGCATCGCTATCCCTCTGGTGATGAGGTGATATTATGTGCAAAATCTCAGTTCCGGATGTGCTCTAAAAGGTGACTCAGCTCTAACTAGCTACTCAAACACATTTTATTTGATCCAATCGTGATAAACCCAAATTAAATTGAGGAAAAATCAGTAGTGCTTTGAAAGGAGAAAGAGAGAGTACATAAAGCATACAACAGGCAATTGCTTAAATAGCTCAACAATGCTCATGAAGCGTTCTTTTTTCTCTATTTCTTTTTTATATAACAGCACTTCTAATGAGCAAGGGGGCATATGTATCAAACGATTTTTTAATCGCAAACGCTGCAATTCGCAAAATAACAGCGTTTGCGATTAAAAAATCGGTAATCGGGATGTATGAGCCAAATCCCATCGCAAAATTAAGGAATTGCTAATTTAGCGATTTCTTAATTTTGCGTAAGCATTTAAGAAATCGCAAATTGCGATTTCTTAAATGATATGTAAAAAGCACCCAAGTTGTGCGAATTATCCTTAAGAAATCGCAAATTACCACCAACTTCCAGTTGGTGGTAATTTGCGATTTCCTTTCAAAAAGCACTTTTTTGAATTTTACAAAGTGCCACGTGGCGCTCATACATGCCCTTAGGGCATGTATGTGCGTCATATGCACACACATGCTCATTTCAGGGGTGCATCAGGGTGTCATCATGACACCCTTGCACCTTTGAAATTATTCTCAAATTGCGATTAGCAAATTGTGATTCGCTATTTGAGAATTACTTCCCATTCATTCCTATGGGTCTCCTGGCCCATAGAAATGAATGGGCAGGTATTCCTTAATTGCGATTTCGCAATTTGCTAATCGCAATTAAGGAATTTTAAGACATCGCAAAAAGTTTGCAATTTTTTTAATACATCCCGTTTTGCAATTCTCAAATAGCGATTCTTTAAAAATCGCTATTTGAGAATCGCAAATGGTGATGTTGATACATATGCCCCCAAATCCTTTACACAAGAGGGATATATAAAACAAAACAAAACACGAAATCATTTTTTTTTTTTTTTAAATAACATTTTATTAACAGCGAAATCCGCAGCAAGTACATCAATCATGACATTCACATGGCACCCATTGAGCTTGGATACAGATTAGGGCATTGGAGACCACAAGCATTACATCAAGGGCATTTAACGCAGAAACCAAATCAGTTTTACGACATTGTATAGGTGGTTCCCGGCACAGTTTAGGGCCAGGGAGGCTTCAACCCCTGCATCTTAGGCTAGGTTTCCCCATGCGTTCCGGTCAGGGCTCCCACCCCCAAGTCGTCCAATATAGCCTGTCTCTCTCGTCGGAGTTCTACTGTGGGAGAAATGCAAATGTCCCCCCGATATTTGTTCCATCGTCCCCATTTGTGGTCCTATTTCTTGGGGCATCCGCGACTCTTGTAGACCGTTTTCTCCGCTACCATCGCTACATCCATATCTTGAGCCCATGTGCACAACGATGGCACAGCGGCTGCCCCCCATTTCTGGGCAATATTACGAAATCATTTTTTAGCAAAGCATTTGAGCTATTATTATGAAATCTGTTTATTAGCATTTTGTTAATATAGACAGCATAAATCATAAATGTAACATCTCACAGGCAATGAGTCTGGTACTCGGAGGAGTCTCCGCCAATTGTGAATGCGGTGAACCACAGGAGCTATCGCCACTACGATGCGTGGAGTAATGCAAACTGATAAGTGTCAGGGCCACCGCCCGCATTTAAACAGATTCATGGAACAACAAAAAGGGGGGGAAAAAAACAGGTTAAACAACAGAAGCCCAACAGAACAACAGCAGCAGGTTCGATCTTTGACCACACGACCCTCAAGATACCTCCCCCCAGTCCGCCCCCCCCGGGCCCCCCACCCCATGTTATATATCGTTCCATTAAGGGCAATTGTCATTGTCCGCACATCCGCCCGGTTCGGCTAAGCCTCCCCGCCAGTCCCCAGAGTGGGTCTCCCAGTCTCGCCTCTGTTCCCCTCCCCTCCAGGAAGTGGCTCCGCAGTATGTGTCCCACAGAGTCCCAGGGCATCCCCATCCAGCTGCATCAGGGCCTGCAAGTGTACGTCCCATTGGTTCGCTATGGGTGTGCGTCTGAGGCCTAACGTTTCCTCCCGCAAGAGAGCCGTACCCTCTGCCCCCGCCCACACTAGCAGGGAACTCCGCCACGCCTGCGCCCGGGGGGGCTCAGCCGCCTTCCAGCGCTTAGTAATTAACCGCTTCGCCACAATCAGGCCCAGGTCGAGGAAACGACAGGCAACCTTCGTGGGGGGAGTTCTACGAAACAAGTGCAACAGACAGGCCGTGCAGTCCCGCCGCGCCAGCGGACCGGCGCAAGTACGTAACGCTCCATGTGCCGTCCGCCAGTATGAGTCGAGCGCTGGACAGCTCCATAACATGTGCACCAGTCCAGCATCCAGAGCCCTGCAGCGTGGGCAGTCGGCGTCCGCCCGGTGGAAATAGCGATTGATGGAGTCGGGAGTGAGATATGCTCTGTGCAGTATGAAGTACTGGATTTGGCGAAACCGCAGGTTCCTGGGGACCCGTGTGGGCCCCCGTAGCGTATCCCTCCATTCCTGGTCGGTCATGGGGCGGTCCCGATCCACTTCCCATTTACCCCGCAACGGAGACAGGTCCGTCGCCACCTGCGTGCGCAAGGAGTCCGCGAACCAGCGAATCATGTGGCTACCCCGTCCCATGACGTGGAGGTACTGCATCATAAGGTGTTGTGCCGGTTCCTCCTGAAGAGCACCCCACCGACTCGTCAGCGTCGCGATTAGCGAGCGGTGACAGAGGAACTGGCCGGCCGCTAACCCCGTCTCCTCCGCCAGTTGAGCGAACGGTATAAGCGCACCATCGTGGTAGAGGTCCCCCAGCGTACAGATGTCCGCCGCGTGCCAGTCCGCTAGCTCCGTCGAGCGCAATATCCCTCGACCGCTAGGTGAACCCTCAATCGGTATGGCAGGGGCGTATGGGGTATGCGACCGAGTCAAGTAGAGGGCACGCCGATAGCACTTACAGGCCACCGCCACTAGAAGGGGCCCCGGCTTGACCACTCTGGCCGTCGGGTGGAACAACGCGATAATATCCGTCAGGGGGAGTGGAGGCTCCATGGATGCCGTGTCATCCCTCTCCCGGTCGGCCAACCACCTGGCCACCCATTGCAGCTGTGCTGCGAGGTAATAGTGCGCAAAGCAGGGCATCGCGAGTCCCCCCTGACCCGTGGGGAGGTACAACTTAGAGAGCGCCACTCTGTGGCGTGCGTTGCCCCATATAAAATCCCGAAGGGAGCGCTCCAAGGCGGAGAAGAAGGACGCTGGAATGTAGGTCGGCAGATTAGCAAAATAGTAGAGGAGTCTGGGCAGGGCCACCATTTTGACCAGTGCAATGCGGCCCGTGACCGCAAGGGGGAGGGTGCCCCAGAAACGCATCTGGGCCCTGATCGCAGTCACCGCCCTGCCCAAGTTACCCTCCACCAAGTCAGCGGGGCGCCGATACACCTGAATGCCCAGGTAACGGAAGGTGTCCGGCTGCCACCGGACAGACACACCCCCCAGCTGAAACCGGGGATCCAGAGCATCATAACAGAACGGGTAGAGACACGATTTGGCTGCGTTCACCCTTAACCCGGAAAGCGCTGCAAACTCCGTGAGAACCCGTTCAAGGTCCCCTGAAATATTCGCCACGTCCCGTACGAAGATCAAGAGGTCGTCCGCGTATAAGGAGACCTGGTGGGTGGTGTCGCCCATTGGAATGCCGTCCGTCAGCACCCTCCGCAGGGTGGCCGCCAAGGGCTCTATGGCAAGCGCAAAAAGGAGGGGTGAGAGGGGGCACCCCTGCCTGGTACCTCGGCCAACCGAGATGGCCTCGGAAATATACGGGCCAGTTCTCACCCGGACCACAGGGTTCTTGTAGAGGAGCGCCGCCATTTGCAGAAACCCAAGGCCTAGTCCGTAATGCGACAGTGTTGCCACCAGATAGCGCCACTCCAGGCAATCAAAGGCTTTTTCGAGGTCTAACACTAGACAGCCCGCCCGTGGCCAATGCTGTGCACCGTGTGCGGCAACACGGAAGAACCGGCGGAGATTAAGCGAAGTGCTGCGCTTCGGCACGAACCCATTCTGATCCCTGTGCACCAGTACAGGCACAGTGGGGGCCAGCCGCTCCACTAGGACCTTGGCCAAGATCTTGTAATCGGTGTTGAGGAGGGCGAGGGGGCGATAGGACCCTAGATTAGTAGGATCACGCCCCGGCTTGGGTAAAGAGATCAGGTAGGCCTCCCTCATGGAGGCGGGCAGGGTGGCCTCCTCAAGGGCTGTGAGATATAACGCGTGCAGACGGGGCACCAGAGACTCCCGATATGCTTTGTAGTATTCTGCCGGGAGACCATCCGGCCCAGGCGCCCTGCCAGAGGCCAGTGAGGCCACCGCGTCCCCTATCTCCTCCAGAGTGAGGGGACCCTCCAGTGTTTCCTGGTGGGCATCCGGAATTGTGGGGAGGCCGGCGGCCCCCAGAAACCGATCAAGATCCTGTGCCTGCCGTCGCCCCACTGAGGCGTACAGGTCTTTGTAGTGTGCCGTGAGTATCTGGTGGATCTCCCACTGCGTGTGCACCAGCGTACCGTCCAACCCGCAGATGGAGGCTATTGGCGCATAGCCCGATTCCTGTCGGATCAGCCAGGCCAGCAATCGCCCCGCCCTGTCCGATGTGGCGTGGACCCGTGCCGAATGGGCAGCGTAGTTGTGGCAGCGCAACCTCTCCAACAGCTCAGCATGGCGTGCCCGGAGACGGGCCAGCCTAGTCGAGTCACGCCCACCACCCTCGCCATGGCGTTCACATGCCAGTAGCCGAGTTTCCAGAGCGGTGAGTAGCAACATAAGTTGCTTACGGATATTCCCTGTCGCCCCCAGACAGTGTCCCCGCATGGCCGATTTGTGCGCGTCCCACTCTGTCAACGTGCTCTCCGCCGTGCCCTCATTGAGGTCAAAGAACTGTTCGACCGCCGTGCCGAGCGAGGCCCGGAACTCCGCGTCCTCAAGAGCAGCCGGTTGCAAGCGCCAAGTGGGAATGGGGGGTCTCCCCGGGTCCCAGCAGAGACGCAGTCTAAGAGGATTGTGGTCAGAATGAGTCCGGCCCAGGTAATCCGCCTGGATTATCAAAGGGTCCAGCGACGGAGAGCTCACCACTCTGTCGAGGCGGACGTGAAGGTCATGTACCGCAGAATAATATGAATAGAGCCGGTCAGTGGGATGCAAGGTGCGCCAGACGTCATGAAGGGCCCACCGTGACAACCAATCAGTAAGGTTCCTCGCGTTCGAGACTGCCTGCGTGCTACGGAGTGGCGGGTAGGATCTATCAAGGCTCGTGTCCAGCACGGCATTAAAGTCCCCACCTAGCAACCAGGGAAGACCCACATACGGGGTCAAGGCCACCGAGAGGCGATCAAGGAACGACGGTTGGTCAACGTTCGGGGCATAGATAGATCCTAGGAGCACAGGGTGCCCATTGAGCCGCCCCCGCACCAGAGTGTAGCGACCATCAGGGTCAAGCACCATCTCGGAGCATGTGAAGGGTGTGCCTGCCCGTACCCAAACCAGTGTACCCCGAGCGTGCGCGGAATATGTGGTCCCGAAAAGCTGTCCCCTCCATCGGGCGCGCAGTCTGTCCAGTTCCGGCCGTGTCATGTGCGTCTCCTGGAGAAGGGCCACCCCTATCTTGTGCCTCTGGAGATAGGCAAAAACAGAATATCGGCGGGCCGGTGTGTGCATGCCCCTAATGTTCCAAGTGACTATTGCAGTGTCAGCCATCGGTGTAGAGCGCGGACAACACTAGGCCCATCAGCCGAAGCGGGCCGGCCAGGGGAAGGGGGGGGGGGGGGGGGAAAAGACCAGGAGGACCGCTACCCAGATCGCCTGCTGCAAGAACATGATGCGTGAGAGAACTGCAGAACACTGCAGAATGTAAAGAGGCAAAAGTAAAGATAATATGAACAAAAGGAACTCCATAACCGCAGGGGCGAACCCCAGAACCGGGCATTCGTCCAAACATGTAAGGCTCAATCGCCTGTGAACTACCAGATCAGAGATGAGTTTACGAGGGGCTAAAGAGCAATACCGTTGGTCCTGGCCTGCAAGAGCCCCATGTTACCCCCGTCAAGGCCTCGTGTGCCTGTAGGGCTGCCAGTCGCCCAACCTCTCCCCAGAGGAGTGTGTGTGGAGATCGTCATCCCCCCGCTCCCCCGCAACCAGAACAAGCCCGAAACCCCAGCCCCCGGCCCATGTGCAAGGGGACCCCCGCGCTGCCCCCCCTGCCTCGCTACCCCCGCAGCACCCCAACCTGCTCACTCATGGAAGCATACAGGACCCCAGAGGTCATAGTCCAGGGGACAACAGAGGCAGAAAGCTCCTCCCCCCCCCCCCCCCCCAAAGAGTAGTTCGGAGCAACCCATCCGACACCCCGGGGTACCTGCAGTGGACACAGTGCAATCAAACAAGAGTTCACCCCAGAAGGTCGGCTGTCTGGGGGGTCACCTCCGGCAACACCTGGTCTTCCGGAATCAGGATGGACGGGGAGGAGGACAGGTCAGTCTCAGTGTCACTGTGAATGCGAGCTGCCACGTCCCCCTGGCTGCTCACGGACCCCAGAGTGGCCACCGCTTCCAGAGCCTCCAGCCGCTCCACACGCATCCTCTCCGGACTTGGCGCAGCCGGGGGACTCGGCCCCATCCCACCACGTCAGTCCCTCTGTCTCCGCCGTCTCAGCCTCTTCTCCCTACGCACCACAGGCCCAGGGTCCGCGGGCCGGGGGCCACCATGTTGGCCCGTTTCCTCCAGCCAGTCCCAGACATCGGACGGGGCATCGAAAAATCGTGTCTCATCTTTCGTGACCACCCGGAGGCGCGAGGGGAACAGCAGCGAGTATTGGATGTGCAGCTCTCGGAGCCGGCGTTTCACCTCCAGGTAGTTGCTCCTCCGCTTCTGAACAGTCGCAGTGTAGTCCGGGAACAACATCACCGGGCCACCCCCTACGGTAAGGGCACCCATCTTCCGCGTTTCCCGGAGGATCGCGTCCCGGTCCCGGTAGTTGAGGAGGCGAAACAGGAAAGACGCGGCCGGGCTCCAGGGACAGGCTTCCGCATCGGCACTCTGTGCGCCCGTTCCACCACGAACTGCGGGGAGAGCACTCCTGGGGGCAGGATGTCCCGCAACCAGTCCTGAACAAACTGCTCAGGTCGCCGCCCTTCCTCGCCCTCCACCAGGCCCACGACTCGTATGTTCTGGCGTCGAGAGCGGCCCTCCGCATCCTCCGCACGGTCCTCAAGGGTGTTAACGCGGTCGATCAGGTCCTGCAAGGTGGCAGAGTGATTGCGCACTATCGGATGCACGTCCTGTAGCGCCTGGTTGTGACCGGCAACGGTGTCCGCCAGCCTGCGATGGTCGACGTGGAGCAGGGTAAAGTCAACCGTGACTTTATCGATCCGGGACTCCAGTGAGGTGCGGGTTTGTTCCAGCGTGTTGCCCAGCCGGTCGACCGCTGCCAGCATGGCGTCCATTTTGGCCTCCAGGGTCGATGCAGGCTGCGCCACGGTCCCAACAGGGCGCCCCGGCGTCGCGTCAGGGCCGTCCGCCCTCAATCTGGTCTCAGCCTGTTTGTTCCGAAGTCGCCCCATGGCCAGCTGCTGCGCCGATGGCATTCAGAGGGCTCAGTGGTGCACGAGGCCGATCGGGGATCCAATTACTACCAGACGCCGTTAACGAAGGGGGTCCAGTCCCACCGCCACGAGTCGGGCCAACGCCAGGGGTGTCAGGGCGCAGGGCAGCGCCGCCGGCGGGGGAGGTGCGCCGCGAGCTGTGGGCAACCAGTAACCAAGGTCCGCCAGGCCGCGCTCCGTCGGGTCCGCAACAGCCACTCCCCCGCGTCCAGCAGCAGGCAAGCGGTCAGTCCCCTGGGTGCCTCACCCTGATCCCGGTCTATCGGCGCGAGTAGTAGGGCCACAGCGCGGCCGCCAGGGTCGCCTCCGCCACCACAGTGATCCGCTTCGCCTCCAAGAGGCAGCAGTCGGGCACTCGCCAGGGGCCCGTCCACCGCTTCACACCCAGAAAGGGGCACTCCACACCAGGTCACTCACCGGGCCCCTGGGCTGCGCAGGCTTCATGTCCGCCTCCAGTGCCTCCGGCCGCCATGGCCTCAACCACCGTCCACCGCGGCAGGCTCCTGCTGACTTGGGGTGCTGGGACCAGCAGGATCTCAGCGTATGCGGTCGTCAACACAGCGCAGGCGATTCAGCAGGTGTTAGGTGCACCGTCACCCCAGGGGAGTCCCTCGCGGGTCCTCAGTCCTCCCGCGGACGGTCCGCTCCTCGACGCGCGGCCCAGCCGCCTCGTGGCAGGCCGTGGGGTGATGTTCGCGGCCAGACGCCGCTTCCAGCGCTCTCCGCACTTCTCACCGGTCAGGTCCCCCAAGGGGGTGGCACGCAGGCTGAGGCCGCCCCCGCCGCCACTGTTCGTCTCGCCGGGCGCCGGGGCCCCACGGGCAGGAATAGGCAGTCCTGGCAGCCCCGCAGCACACTCCGGGCAGGAGAACCAAAGGAGAACGGCTCCGTTGCTCGGGAGCTTCACTCAGGCACAGCCATCTTGGCCGCGCGCTCTCTAGCGCCCCCCAAAGCATTTGAGCTATATACATAAATGATATTGAAGAACATAGAAATACATTTTCAGGTTAAACCAACTAAATTATAAAGATGAACACTTCCATCTTAATGCAGGCATGAATATCAAAATAATCAATATAGGAATCGAAGCTGGTCAGCCAGCCAGGACTTCGAATACACCCCAGAGTTGGTGATGAAGGACAGCCAGTTGACAGAGCCTCCTTCCATCTTACAATAGGAGCCCATATACGCCTGCCAGCTAATCTCTGCTTTTTGCCCCTCCTCTCATAAATATCCCTTTCTAATTTAAACATAGCCAGTAGCCTGGAAAGCCAATGCTGAAACGTTGGTGCTGCAGGGTCCAGCTAGGACGAAGCTATACATATCCGGACCATGAAGCGTTCTAATGACATCATAGCAGAGTGATTTTTAAGTGTTACTAGAAGCCCGAGATGGCAGTCAGGATCATATTATATAAGGTAGCTGTTGTAAAGAATAATAATCTCAATGCTCGGTAACAAGAATGAAGAACCTTTATTCTTGGAATCAACAGGGCACCGTGAACGTTCTAAGGTAAGCTCACGGGCAAACTAAGGAGGGAAGGGGTGGACGGAAGGTACCAAGGGGAGGGAAAAAGCGGGTAGTTACAACAGTACCAATTATGTATTTTTTAGAGCAGTGAACTTGAAAAAGCTATTTTTTCCGAAGTGCAGCTAACAATGGGCATTGATTGGAATTAAAATGTTTAAGCTTGGTTTACCTTTCTTGAATACATTGTTGATAAAAATGGGCACAGGAGAGGGTCAAGGGAATTAGGCAATTCTAACGCTGCAGTATTTATAGCATAAATAGTAATTGACTATACTTGTCACATAATTTGCAAAATTTGTAGACGTCACCAAATTTCATTTTCTAGCCAAAACGGATAATAACAGACCGAGAATGTGCAGCATAATTGACATTTTTCGCCACTTAATTGAGATAACCTAAATTGGTCCTCCATGCCGCAAAGTCCTAACAGTCCTTACAATGTTAAAGGCCAATATGGTGGTTTAGGACTATCATTATGATGATGAAATCCATATTTCAACTCAATAGAATTGATGCATTCATTTTATTGAACTTGGGAGCATGCAATGCTGAGAAAACTTTCCACTATTGGAATCTGTTATCTTGAGGCGGTACACAGATTTTCATAGGGCACATATCACAACACCAAGCGATATCAGCAGAGTGATACACTGATTTGAAGGTGTTCCACCTATTCTGCCCTTGCAGGAAAGGTGGTGGTTTAGCCATCATTTTTAACAAACATCTTAAAGTGCCCTCTCTTACTATAGATCACTTACCTCATGCTGGGCTACTCAGTCTTTGGATTGACATTTCTGCTGTAATTGCCTGAACTGGTGTTTTATGCTATATCCATCCTCATGTCTGTATTAACTTGGGAAGCTTACTGGCTAATATTTTACATATTTTATCACCAGTCATTCTTCTTGCCTCATTCTTGGGATTTCAATATCAGGTCTAGTTGGTATCAAACACAGATTCTAACCTTATTCCATCCCTTGCCAGTTGAAACCTGGTGCAGTTAATTACTGGTCAAACTCATCTCATTGGTCACTGCCTTCACCATATCTCTGCATCCCCGTGACCTTGTTAGTTGTGGCATCTCTGTCCGCAAGGTCTGGCTTGATCATTATCTCACGATTTTCTCTGGTACTTTCTCATCTTTCTCTGCTGTCTTGGCAAAGTCCTAGTCCTGCCCTCCCTTGATACCACGCTCTGAGCTGATTTCAGTCAGAGGATTATCACTACTTTTGATCCCTTACTTCTCTAGGTGTGGTCATCGCTCCAGTCCTTCGGTTCTCTGCTATAGTTGAGAGTTTAAAGCTGCTGAATCTCACTGCAAAACACACGGAGCATTGCTGGTGCAAAGATTACTATTGCTTCAGTAAGGTAGTTCTGATGTCTGCTCTTCTTTCTTACGTGTTTTTTGTGAACTTCACTTGGGCCAAATACTTTGCCAAATGCATTTTTAAGGAAGACAATGCTACAAAACTAATTTTTAAAATGGTATTTTTAAATTGTATGGTTTGGCATATTGTAGTTGTGCAACCTTTACTTATAAACCGTCTCAGTCCCTCAATGATGAACGTTGACTACTTTTTTTTTTTATAAAACTGATGGAATCAACACATTTTTATCTTCCCTCCCTAGCCCAGCCATTTCTCTATTTCTATGGGACACTTACCTGCTTTCCCCTCCTCCGTGCCTGCTCTTCAAGTGTTTTTTCCAATCTCTTAACTGTATTGATAAACTTATGTATTTTAATTCCTCACACTTGCGCCCCTCATCATCTTTTGTTGGGTAATAGTACTTTTGCTCCTGTTCTGCATCTTTTGATACAGTCTCATAAATCGCAAAACTGTCTGGTACTCTAGGCAAGTTACTAGTCTGGATCAGCTTGTACTTGGTTAGATAGTCCCAGGGGGGACACCTTCGACCTTTCATTCAGAGCTAAAAACCAATTCGCACAGTGTCCCTCAGGGCGCCTCCTTAAGCCTTACTCTCTAACTTCCATGTAGCCCCCTTGGCCCACCAAATTCTATCCTATATGTTTTATTTTATGTGCTATGTAGACTACACTCAGCTTCTAATAAATGTCAAGCCACCAGATAATTTCCAGAAGGACATCCTTAATGTTGTTGCCCGTACGGAGAATAATTTCCTCAAACAGAACACAGGTAAGACAAAAATTCTCATGGTGAGGGGCCTTTTAATTTTTTTATCTACCCAACTAGGGGCGCTCTGTTTTGGCATCTTTCGTTAACAAACTTGGAATCCATTTTGATGAGAATCTCTCTTTCCACCTAAGTAAACAAGCGATCAACTTTTTTACCCATCTTTAACTCTTCCTAAATATTCTCTCACCCCTTCCATTTACATCAGATTTGATTGTCCAATCAGTTACACGTACCAGTTTGGAGTACTGCAACTCTCTCTACAATGAGTTCCACTTCATCTTTTGCAATGCTTCAAAGGATCTATATAGAAATGCGGCCATCCGACTCATTTTCAGTCTTCCTGGCTGTTCTATCTCAGCTCATAAAAAAAAAAAAAATTCTCCACTGGTTACTGGTGGCCAAGAGCGTTATTTTAAAATCCCTTTGCTTGCCATTGCACTCGTCCAGTGTACCATCTTAAGTATGCTCACTAAATTCCTAAATGCACTCTCAGGTGTTAATCCTCACAGCTTTTAGTCATTCCCTGAATATACTGGTCTGGTTTCAGTGGCCATGCATTTTCTTTACTCCCAGTCGAACAACTGAACTCTCTTCCAGCAGACCTCCGGTCTATGTCTACTCTTCTATCCTACTAGTAAACTCTAAAAAACAAATTACATTCGATTCCTCTCTATTTTTCTCATCTTGTTAATTTGTTTGTGATCTTTTCAGCGTCAGGGCACCTTTATGGTAACCGCATGCTCTAAAAAACGCATACATAGCTAAAAATAGTCATCCAGAGCAGTGCCATTCGGCACAACAGCAAAGTCCACTGGTAATGAAGAAAACAGTTGCTTCTCTGACAGTGTCTTGGATCAATGTCAATGTGACGCCATTAAATGTCTCAACATCAATCTGCGCGAGAGGTGTGATGGTGACTATTCAAATGTTGGCAAGTGACCCAGCACCTTTTCTGTCTTCAGTGTCAGTACTGTTTACGAAATGTTGGAAATGGCATGATTGGAGTCTCTCTTCCTCTCCTGGACCTGCCTCAATAGCATTCCTTTGTAATACATGGCATGGTCACTGTGGAGGTCCCCTTGCAGTCATGTTGAGCTCGTTGTTCTCCTTCAATCTGATGTATTCTAGTTTTCCTCTGAGCGAATTTCCTCCCAGTCAGTTTCAATATTTGTAAATAAAACTCACAGTCCTTAGTGGTACATAAGGCTGGAGGTAGACTACTTCACAGAAGTGGTGAATTTCAGAGACTGCTTTCTTTCTATCTAAATAGGGATGCTTATCAATAAGTGAAGGCATTTTGAGGAAACTTGAGGACAAAAAGACCACACCTTTAAGATGCTACACAGATGGAAAAAGGCAAAAGTGCATCACAATATTAAAGGGAAGATACATTTGGCAAATATTCAGAGTTAACACCCAAAAAAGGGTGACAAAACCACTTGAATGTTCATAGATGCGGAAAATTAAATCACTTGATGAAACAGCCCTGCAAGGAACAATGGGATATTGAAGCTGCTGGCTTTCTTAAAAGAGCACATGTATGTTTGGCTTTACCATACAGCCTGCCTTTCAAGCAGCATTTTCCTGAATGTTTTCTTATAGTTCTTTCTCTGGGAGGCACAGTCGTTTTAGGTATTGTGAACTGGATTAAATCGAGAAGTATTCAAAACTTTGGAGAATTTAGCTATAAAGTGTGATTATTTTTTTCTAAATAATCTGCCTTTTAGGATAGACTGAGAATGTTCCAGGTTCCCAACATGTATGTGGGATTAGAGTAACATTTAGGACCATGATCGAAAAATCACAAAATGCAGGTAGTTTTAATGGGTGCTGTGGCCATTGCTTGTCTAAGTGGTATAACATGACTTTATGGGGAACAGAATTTGCTGGACATGAAGGTCTATATTCTTGCACAAATATTGAGACTTTTTGGCACTGTGGATCTCTGCACTAGTCAATGAACTCCTGGCCAGTTGATGCATCGCCTCATACTGTAACGGCTTTGGAGACCTCACTAAAACACCCATCCTCACATGAAGCAATCTAATAACCTCAGGACAATTTCGAAATACTCTTTTTGGTTACAATATTAGAGTCAGTGGTTCTTCTCAAATCACTAAACACATTGAACGCAACCAGTGGAGAACCTAGTAATCAGGATTCAGATAGGATAAAATAGCCCCTTTACTTACACGAAGGATCAATCAAAAAATCTTACTGGAACTAAGCAAATGAGCAAAATTGAAAAAACTCTAGGACAAAATGGATGGCCATCTGTTTATGGTGATTTAAACATAACCAAGACAACCTTAAAGTAAAGAGTCTCTCTGGGATTAAAATGGTCTCCCTTATGGCTCAAATTCAATCCGATTCAGCTGCCTAACTCACTAATACTGGAACTGAACCGCAAATAATTAAGGTCGCTTTGTAGATTAGCCACGTCAACTAATTAACTTCAACTTTTTTTTTGGGTAAATCACCTAACAAATTGCATACATACCGTTTGCTACATATGTGATCTTGCACTGGATATTATCCCTGCTTATTTCCCGATTAGCTTCTGGTGGGCTTACCAGCGTTTGGCAAATCAAAGCAATGTTGATTTTGGCACGAACGCATCGGTTACTAAGCTGTAAGAGAATAAGAGTATTATTAGAAATGCGAGACAACAGCAAAAAGTTAATTATTATTAATTACCAAGATTAAAACCAAAATGTTTTCGGTGTACAAAGGAGGAGAAAAAAACGTTTTTGAGATGGGGCAGAGAAAAATACGCCGAAATAATTCTACCAAGAAGGCACTAGAAACACATGGGAGAAGGAACCAATAAGAACAAGTTACCGATCTTGGGTAAAGCTCTTTGTGGTGGATATTCTAACTGCATACTCATCAGTTTAAGAATATCTCAGAAGAGCAAGACCCGATATGGAAATTTTCACATCAGTGCTCTTGAGCACTTCACATGGCACCTTGAGACTCAAATGGACATCATTCCACTTCATAAGTGACTGAGCAGAGCTGCATATAAGCACCACCCCTGCTCACCGAAGTCAGTTTCTTGCATGACTATCTGCGCCTTCAGAGGTGGTGTACAAAAACAATTGGAGGTATCAGTGAGCAGATTTCTAACTTGAGACCTTTTTAGATGGTGAGAAGAGACCACAGAACAGGGAAGTTGCACGACAGTGAGTTATTTGTGGTTAGGTAGAGTATCCTTCAGAAAGAGCATCCTTCAGAACAGCATTAGTTTCCTGAAAGTAAGTAACATGTTCTTCTGAGGGATACTTCTAACCACATATTCCTCACCTTTAAAATAGACACCAAAGCAGTACCTCCTAAGGTGGAAGGTCTGTGGAGTGGACTAAAACCAAAACTGCCAAAGGACCGACCAGTCGAATGCTGTTGTGATCAGACGTCAAACACAGGAATATCTGAAGGCAATATCCAGAAACCTTTTAATTGAGAAATCTGGATCCCTACTATATACTGCATAATATTATCAGTACTCACTACTAGTAGTTGAGTTTGCCAAGGTGGTATTTAGCCACTTTGGCGCAGATAGGTCACCATTAATGAACCATGTTACGAAAATCGGTGGGTGAGGTGCCTAGCCACATCTTTTCAGATGCCTGCCGACTAGCCTGTTGAAGATTTTTTACTTCTTACATTGAACACTGCACCCGTCTGTTTTGATAGGGAGGGTGTGCTCGGGTCCTTTATCCATTCACTCTCTCATAGAAACACACACACGAAAATGTAAAGGATTCTATTTAGACTTGTGTCATGATATCTACATAGATTGGATATATTAAGGATATTGGTTCCATGCTGTATAATGCACCAGGAGGACTGTTCTGATTACAGAAATATATTTACATAGGAAATTTTGAATCAAAAAGGATTAATTGACTGAAATATTGAGGTAGGTGCTACAATATAGCCCAATATGGCGGTAAATTGGTGACCCAAAATATATGGAGCGATCTAGATGTTAAAAGTAGGAAGTGATTGTGGTCATGTGATAAGACTTCTTCAGATATCACAATGGTTGTGTGAATGGGATTGTCGGGTTGAAGGCGTAAGCCAAAACGTGTTAGGTGTCCTGTGTTGGGTGTTGTGGCATATTAATATGCAATAACAAATGTAATGAATTAAGTAAGAGTACTTACCGTTATCCTGGACTGCTTCACAAAGTGACTGCGGCTGGACCGTAAGAGAGGAGCGGTGTGTGTGTGTGTGTGCGTGTGTGTGTGTGCGTGTGTGTGCGTGTTGTGTGTGTTGTGTGTGTTGTGTGTGTTGTGTGTGTGTGGTGTGTGTGGTGTGTGTGTGGTGTGTGTGTGGTGTGTGTATATCTAATCATAGGCTTCACTGAAATCTTGCAGATGCTCCCAAACACACCTCAGTGTTTTCTGTGGCCCATTGGAGGGCTGCATATACGGATTTAAATAAACTGGAATAATGCAGAATCGACTGAAGGGGAGGAATGGGCTTCCAACACACTACACTACCAATTGCAGCATGGTTTAGGAAGCACACTCGCCTGTGATGACTACCGGAGGGCAATTAATTAATTAGCATGCAGACCAAGGTGTGTTTGTCCTTATGTATAGTGATATGGACGTGAATGTTTGTGTATGAATTTGACTGTATAAAAGGGATGCTTGGATGTATGAGTGGATCTAATTGGTGTCTTTTTTTCAAGTGTCACTGCGTGTCCTAGGTTTCAGACTGTTTTTGCATTTTTTTTGATTATGTATATTCTTCCTAAATGTTTTGTATTGTTCAAATGGAATTACTCTATTTACTATAAAAAATCATGTTGATATCTATATATATCTATCTATCTATCTATCTATATATATATATATATATATATATATATATATATATATGAAAATTAAAAACCTTTTTGAATAAATGTATTCTTGTTGTGGTGTGTGGGTATACTGTTTTTGATAGTTAAACTTTTTTCCTTGTCATTTAAGGGAACACCCCCTTTTTCATGTTTTTTCCTCGTGTTTGGGAGAGTCTGCAAGATTTCAGTAAAGCCTATGATTAAGGAGCTGGGGGCTTCGAAACGCGCCAGGCACAGAAAGAAATCAGAAATGCAAAATGCTGGTTCCACAGCCGTTAAAAATTTCAGTGAATTGACTGCTGTTGAGTGCGTCCTCGTTTTTGGACACAACGGAAGACATACATACACATACGAACAAGTTACCTACCTCCAAAGCACAAGACTTTCGTGAGCCCTACCGCTATGTGCTGGTACAGAAGGGGGGGGGGGAGGGTGGAGGAGGTTGCGCATGGTGTCATCGTCCGTGCCAGAGGTGATCACACGTCACCTATATAGGCATCACCTACGACTGTCATCAGTTACTTTTCACGAGTTTCCACGCCAGAAGCGCAGAGCCATGAAGTGTACAGACATTGGTGTGTCCAAACTAGGGCTCTGAAAGGGATCATTCCTAACCCTAGAAACCTGTCCACAAAGCGGAGAGAATGGGTGGGTTGGTAAAGAATCTGAGGCTAGATATGGTCTTTGAGGTAGATAAGGCTTACTGAAAGTAACTTGTTCATCTGATAGAGACACCTAGCTGCAGATTCTTTATTTTTGAAGAGATTCTAAAGCAATACCACCCCCGGGTGTCGGTCTGCAGATAAATTTAGTCTAAGAAGTCCAGCAGGACCAAATGGTTGAAGTGCCTGTCCCTGTAGACCAGACTATCCAGGCAGTAATGCTTGGTATACATGTGCCGAGATGCCCACTTCGATGCCCAGGACTGGAACTCCATGGGCTAGGGCACCGGTCGCAGCCTGAATTCTGGTGAAATGAGCTCTCAAGCCTTCAGGAGGCTAATTCTTGGTCAGTGCCTAATCGCGGGCACACAACAGTAGGTACTGCATTTATCATATTTTGACGCTGGCAGACAGGAAACACTATTTCACAGGAGTTACACACCTAGCTAGGGGTATTTTGGATCACGACCCTCTATGGGCTAGATATGTATTGTGAACCACTCCAACTGGTAGAACAATCTCCATCAACCTTGGTACCTCAAAATCCCACACATAATAACCAACCTCATGAAATCCACCTATGACTATTTCAGTGAGAATGTAGGGTCAGTCCAATCACCCCAAATAATCTGGGAAGCTTACAAGACGGTACTGAAGGGACAGGCTCTCTCCCTCGTGGAAGGGCAAAAAACTTGAGAAATTGGAGCCAGACATTTCAGCAATGGAACAGGAAGCGATACACACGCAAGACGAGGCAGCCAGTCACATACTTAGATATGATAATACAAGAACTCACAGGGTATGTGGCAAATATGACTGCACCTATCCACTAATTAGGTTACGGTAATCTGTTTGGGTGCCAAGGACCGGAGATGCAATACCCCTACGTCTCCTGTGGAACACTCCACAAAAACAATAATAAACGAACAGTGGTCCGGCACTCCACTCAGTGATGCATATGTTTATAAAAGACAAATTCTCGAGGACAAGTCAGCAGGTCGTTGTACAACTTCTTTATTCAAAATTCTTTAAAAATGACACGAAGTAGCCAAAGTGTTTCGTCCATACGTACTTCGTCAAACAAATCTATAGAAGCATAATTTTAGATAATGTATACAGAATGTTTATATGTACAAATATATACAAAATTAATAAAATATACATGTAAAACACAATTTTATGAAAAGCCTATAAAAACAATAGATTTTGTTTATCTCACAAAGAGCATCCAGTACATTTCATATTAATTCATGAGTATTTTGAATTAATACACAGGTGAGCAATTGCATTTTTAGAGAAACTACACAAAAAAAGAGGAAAATAATTAATTTCCCATAACACCAATCATTTAAACCATGACCTACTGATTCAAAAAGGGTCTAAGCTGCATCTTATTTAAGAGATCACAAAGAGGGTCACAATTCAGGCTAAGTTTTCCTATATTCACTTCATTTTAACTTCAAATAACATCATGATTTTATTACAACAGAGGGATAAATCACAGTTTCAAAGAACATCACCCACTGCTTTGAATAGTATATGTCATCATGAGGTACCATGGGAGACTTCTTCATTTTTGTTTAAAAAGAGGATATGCTAAAGAAATTCTATAGTCTAAGGTAAAACTCTACCTATGATTAGCTATATGTGCGCTTACCAAAAATATATTGTTCATGCGTTCCTTCTCGATCTTTAAATGGGTTTTTTTGAACGAAAAAAGGCGTAGAGATTGCGGTGTATCAATCGCTTCCAATAACTCCCTAAATGGCAGACAAAGGTACAATGTATATCAGAGTTTTGAACCCACTGCTAAAACCGTAGAAAAAGTGTATATGTTTATCTATACACACATACCTCAGCTGGAATGATGAAATAAAAAATCCTGAGCACTATAATGGTAAGCTCAATGTTATCATCCATCAGTAATAAAGGTATGGTATTCAGACCTATCGTAACCTATACGATTAAACACCATAAACCGTTATTTTATAAAATATATTCTATGTATTATTAACTTGTAATAAAAAATAAACAGTAAACACTAATCTAAGTCTGTTAGGAAACTGGCATGTTCAATAAACCGCCAGCATTCGCACTCGGGGTCAAATGAAAGGTATATGAAGCTCAAGATGGATTTTGGCCGCCATCTTGTAATGAGCAAATATAACATGATGCTCTTTCTATATTATATGTGAGATCGTATAAACCCTCATATGAGCTTCAAGGTAGAGGAGTAAAATAAATTAAATGGGATCTGGCTTGCATGGACTTGTATACCATAACCCAAACCACCCTTATAGCCCCATAACATGAAGATGCTAAAGCGGAGACCTAAGATAGGCACAGGAAATACCCCCACACTTACTTGTAAAACGACACCATTCCGGTCCTTAATTATCACATAAGGTAGTGGTGGATATATTGTCGCACATCCAAACAAAAATGTTTACAGATAAAAGGGTATTCGTATCGGCTAAACTCAATTATAAAGAGGTCAAACATCTGACAGGTGCCCGCTCGGGGTAAGATACCCCACTACCAAGGGTATCAATCACACAGGTCATACAAGGCTTGTAAAAAGAGTACAGACACAGAAACCCCGGCAATCTGATTTTATATGTAAACAATTCTAAATGTAAATCTCTTAATGCAGAAAGACGAAATGATGTGAGATAATGGCCCCTGACACAGAGAACGTCCAGGAATGCACATATGTATCATTCAGACACTGATTTATTCATTAAAGAAATGTTCAAGAACATATATCAAAGACATTACATTTCATACCAGAAAGTTTTCATAATAGTAAGTAATTTTTTGAAGTTCTTGGGAGTCCAGTGCTTTATATGTGAAGCATCAAAATAGCCAACGCGCGTTTCGTCACCACCGTGACTTCCTCAAGGCCTCTATTGTGGAGCTCGCAAAACGGGGGAGGGGGGGGGGGGCTTCCGTATGCCTAGTCCCCTCTAGATTCCGATATCCTGGATACTTGTAGAATCCCAGGTTCTAGTTCCAAGGTTTGAACTAATTGCAGAAATACCACTCCTTTTGTATTGTAATTTCATATGGTCCTGAGTCAGAATTGGATGATCAAATCAAAAGTCACCACACACTATACAGTATTCATTTATAAGTGTGTGATCATGATCATCTTTGTCGTCCATACACAATGTATCCACACATTAGGGAACCATGATCAGGCCCTTGGGAGATAGTGTATCCGCTGCAAAAAAAGGGTTCCGCTGTCCGTTGCAGCCAATGCGTCGGCTGCAACGGACAGTATCCAGGATATCGGAATCTAGAGGGGACTAGGCATACGGAAACCCCCCCCCCCCCGTTTTGCGAGCTCCACAATAGAGGCCTTGAGGAAGTCACGGTGGTGACGAAACGCGCGTTGGCTGTTTTTGATGCTTCACATGTAAAGAACTGGACTCCTAAGAACTTCAAAAAATTACTTACTATTATGAAAACTTTCTAATATGAAATGTAATGTCTTTGATATATGTTCTTGAACATTTCTTTAATGAATAAATCAGTGTCTGAATGATACATATGTGCATTCCTGGACGTTCTGTGTGTCAGGGGCCATTATCTCACATAATTTCGTCTTTCTGCCTTAAGAGATTTACATTTAGAATTGTTTGCATATAAAACCAGAGTGTCGGGGTTTCTGTGTCTGTACCATTCCGGTCCTTGGCTGCCAACGTTCAGGCCGTATTTCACGTGCTAGTAATCTGCACGAAAGCCGGCGTATTAAATAACCCGCCTGTGTTCGCACCTGAAGTCAATTTCACTAAACGCACACGTCTCTTCTCCAAATTGTATCCGCCATTTTGTAATGGAGAAAAACGCTAAGGAAAGCCCTGAAAAACAATGGCATTAATATTGACCATTGGATTTCTATTTTACCGTCTTACTCAAGTAACATTTTTTAATTTCTTAGATATTCCACAACCCAGGGCATGTTTATATCTACATTGTGATTGCCACAACGAATGAACACAATGTATCCTTTAATGTTACGAAATAATGGCAGCCATCTTAAATTGAGCCAAACATTACATCGGCCCGATATTGCAAAACAATGAGAAAGTAACGGGCTGCTAAATTTAGCCCAAATTCTATTTATAATTATGCTATATTTCCTGAATTACCCGCAAAATTATGTATTTAGTCCCCGTGATAATTCGCATAGATTACGAGGAGCCAAATTACAAATTAAACTGAGAAAAATTTCTATTTAAAAATTGTCAAATTCTACCCTGTCTCGTCACTGAATATTAATGTAAACTTTCCCAATTACTCAACGATGGTCAATGGAATGACTTCCAGTGTAATTTTAGCAGTCATGACATTTAAAAAAAAAAACAAAAAACAAAACCATATTAACTCATATTTGAGTTAAACAGCAGCCATCTTTAAAGTTCTAGCAAAACAGTTTACGTAATATGATTTTCCGGTCGCACATTTCGGCAGTTGTACAGACTTTCAAAGCCATATCTTTTTGGCTCTAAATCCACAGCAACGCCTTACCTACAAACTTTACCGTGATTAATCGGTAAGTTTAGACTTAAATTGTATATTTAGGCGAATACATGTGCATTGGGTTATGAGATCAATTATGTGATTAAAAACCACAGTAAACACGTAAATATGCCCAATAACAAGAGTCTCTTATATTTAATGTTCTTGCTCACCCTAAATGTCCTCTCATAGACACCCAGAGAAAGGAAATCACATATACAAAGACTCTCCAAGGATAGGTCATGACAACAGTACATTTATCAGAGATACTGATTACAGACATTGTGTGCATAGACAATATTCACTTCGCAGGGATGGGGTGTATCATTTCAGATGTCACTGCCTTGTGGGCAGTTTAAAGTACAACCATTGTATGTCCTCATCTGTGCAACTGGTTCCATAGGATGCAAACCGATCCATGTCTATCAATCATGTCCTGGATTTATATTTAGATTCCAAACTATAAATATTCACGCAAACAGATCTTAAACCCATATTATTCAAAATTGCACAAAGCTCATACATAGCTCACAGTCCAACCATTTGAATTCTTTTTCACAGAAACTGATACATTTCATTATTAATATTCAGACCCATAGTAATAGCTCTGAGACGACCGATCCAGCTGGCTTCCGTCTGTCGCAACATTCTGACTGTCACCGCCCCTCGCAGGAGCATTTATATGGTGAATCACATAGAACCATATCAGTTGTCTATCAGGGTGCATTTCATGAATATGATTAGAGACTGGATATCTATTATCTCTATTTTTTATAGCCCTTACATGCTCTTGGATGCGGGTTTTAAGACTGCGAGTGCTACTGCCTAGGTATACTTTATTGCTTGCACATCCAATAACATATACGGTGAATGTCGTGTTATAGTTCAGGAAGGTGTTAATTCAGAATTTTCTTTCCGTATTGTATTGGAATTTGGATATTTCATGCATTTCAAATTGGCAAATGTTACATGAACAGCACGTAAAAAAAACCATTGGTTTCTTTGGTAGCCACGTAGTCGCGTCTTGCTTCTGATTTTTCACATTGCTAGGGCAGAGCAGGATTTTATCTGGGACAGTAGAGATCTTATGTTCGTGACAATGGACGTAGAAAGTTTATATACCTGCATTCACACAGACCATGGCTTAGAAGCTGTCAAACATTTCCTTTATAAAATAAATGCTAAACATCTTGAACACACCTTCATGCTTCTTGAGATGTCGCGTATGATACTTAACATGAATGTCTTCTTACATGATGCAACATGGTTCCTACAAAAACAAGGGACGGCTATTGGATCCAGGTTTGCTCCATCTTATGCAAACCTCTTTATGGGTTTGTATGAGATGGAGCACGTCAGGGCACCAGGCTAAAGGAAATGGAGTGATAACATTATCTTTAATACAAGATATATAGATGATGTCCTACTTATTTGGAATGGTGAAGAAGAACTGCTGTAATATTTGTCTTATCTTAATACAAATACTTTCAATATGAAGCTAACCATCAAATATTCAAGAGACAATATTGAATCTTTGGATCTCAGACTGTATGTCCTAGACAACAAGATTCAAAGTGATATCGTCAAAAAACAAGCCTCATGCAACAGCGTGTTACACGCAGAGAGGGCACACCCTAGCGCAACCATAAATGCCATCCCATGTGGCGAGATGGTTTGCGCTAGATGAAATTGTAGCCAGGATAACACCTTTCAGGCTAACAGAGACAATAAAAAAGAATTTCAAACGCAGAGGCTATTCAAACAGATGCCTTCAAAAGACAGAGAATAGGATTAAGAAAATAAACAGAAAAAGTACGTTAATCCAAAAACCAAAAGCTGAAGGGAGAAATGAAAATGAGAATGTTGTGTTTGTAACCCAATACAATGCTCATAACCACCACATTTATGACATCTTACGGAGAAATTGGCACCTATTAACATCTGCACAGTTGCCAGTTGGTACTAGCTCTGATAATCCCAAAGTGGTATACAAGAGGGGCAAAACATTAAAAAATATGCTCTGCCCTAGCTATGTGAAAAATCAGAAGCAAGACATGACTACATGGCTACCAAAGAAACCAATGTTTTTTTTAACGTGCGGTTCATGTAACATTTGCCAATTTGGGATGCATAAAATATCCGAATTCCAATACAAACCGGAAAGAAAATTCTGAATTAACACGTTCATGAACTGTAACACGACATTCACCGAATAGGTTATTGGATGTGCGTGCAATAATGTATACATAGGCAGTAGCATTCGCAATCTTAAAACCCGCAACCAAGAGCATGTAAGGGATATAAAAAATAGAGATAATAGAGATCCAGTCTCTAATCATATTCATGAAATGCACCCTGATAGACAACAAATATGGTTCCATGCGATTGACCATATAAATGCTCCTGAGAGGGGCGGTGACAGTCAGAATGTTGCGACAGACGGAGGAAGCCAGCTGGATCGGTCGTCTCAGAGCTATTACTATGGGTCTGAATATTTATAATGAAATGTATCAGTTTCTGTGAAAAAAATTCAAATGGTTGGACTGTGATGTATGTATGAGCTTTGTGCAATTTTGAATAATATGAGTTTAAGATCTGTTTGCGTGAATATTTATAGTTTGGAATCTAAACATAAATCCAGGACATGATGGATAGACATGGATCGGTTTGCATCCTATGGAACCAGTTGCACAGATGAGGACATACAATGGTCGTACTTTAAAATGCCCACAAGGCAGTGACATCTGAAATGATACACCCCATCCCTGCGAAGTGAATATTGTCTATGCACACAATGTCTGTAATCAGTATCTCTGATAAATGTACTGTCGTCATGACCTACCTTGTGAGAGTCTTTGTATACGTGATTTCCTTTCTCGGAGTGTCTCTGAGAGGACATTTAGGGTGAGCAAGAACATTAAATATAAGAGACTCTTGTTATTGGGCATATTTACCTCTTTACTGTGGTTTTTAATCACAATTGATCTGATAAACCACGACACATATATTCGCCTAAATATACAATTTAAGTCTAAACTTTCCGATTATTCACGGTAAAGTTTGTAGGTAAGGCGTTGCTGTGGATTTAGAGCCAAAAAGATATGGTTTTGAAAGTCTGTACAACTGCCGAAATGTGCGACCGGAGAATCATACTACGTAAACTGTTTTGCTAGAACTTTAAAGATGGCTGCCGTTTAACTCCAATATGAGCTAATACGGTTCAGTTTTTTTTTTCTTTTAAAGTTTTTTTAAATGTCATGACTGCTATAAATACTGTGGAAGTCATTCCATTGACCGTCGTTGAGTAATTGGGAAAGTTTACATTAATCTTCAGTGACGAGACAGGGTTGAATTTTACAATTTTTAAATGGAAATTTTTCTCAGTTTAATTTGAAATTTGGCTCTTCGTAATCTATGCCAATTATCAAAGGGGTAAATACATAATTTTGCGGGTAATTCAGGAAACATAGCATAATTATAAATAGAATTTGGCCTAAATTTAGCAGCCAGTTACTTTCTCATTATGTTTTGCAATATCGGGCAGATATAATGTTTGGCCCAATTTAGGATGGCTGCCAATATTTCGTAACATTAAAGGATACATTGTTTTCATTTGTTGTGGCCATCACAATGTAGATATAAACATGCCCTGGGTTGTGGAATATCTAAGAAATTAAACAATTTTGGCACTTGAGTAAGACAGTAAAATAGAAATCCGATGGTCAATATTGATGCCATTGTTTTTCAGGGCTTTCCTTAGCGTTTTTCTCCATTACAAAATGGTGGATACAATTTGGAGAAGAGACGTGTGCGTTTAGTGAAATTGACTTCAGGTGCAAACGAGGGCGGGTTATTTAAACGCCGGCCTTCGTGCAGATTACTAGCACGCGAAATACGGCCGGAACGTTGGCAGACAAGGACCGGAATGGTGTCGTTTTACAAGTGTGGGGGTATTTCCTGTGCCTATCTTAGGTCTCCGCTTTGGCATCTTCATGTTATGGGGATAGAAGGGTGGTTTGGGTTATGGTATATAAGTCCATGCAAGCCATATCCCATTTAATTTATTTCACTCCTCTACCTTGAAACTCATATATTTCCCAAAACATGAGGATTTATACGATCTCACATATAATATAGAAAGGGCATCATGTTATATTTGCTCATTACAAGATGGCGACCAAAATCCACCGTGACCTTCATATACCTTTTATTTGAATCAGAGTGCGAATGCTGGCAGTTTATCTAAAACGCCAGTTTCCTAACAGATTTAGATTAGTGTTTACGGTTTATTTTTTATAACAAGTTAATAATACATAGAATATATTTTGTAAAATAACGGTTTATGGTGTTTATTCTTATAGGTTACGATAGGTCCGAATACCATACCTTTATTACTGATGGATGATAACATTGAGCTTACCATTATAGTGCTCAGGATTTGCTATTTTATCATTCCAACTGAGGTAAGTGTGTATTGATAAACATTTACACTTTTTCTACGGTTTTAGCAGTGGGTTCAAAACTTTGATATACATTGTTCTTTTGATGTATGCCATTTAGGGAGTTATTAGAAGGGATTGATACACCGCAATCTCTACGCCTTTTTTCGTTCGAAAAACCCCATTTAAAGATCAAAAAGGGACGCATAAAGAATATATTGTTGGTAAGCGCACATATAGCTAATCATAGGTAGAGTTTTACCTTGGACTATAGAATTTCTTTAGCATATCCTCTTTTTAAACAAAAATGAAGAAGTCTCCCAGGGTACTTCATGATGACATATACTATTCAAAGCAGTGGGTGATGTTCTTTGAAACTGTGATTTATCCCTCTGTTGTAATAAAATCATAATGTTATTTGAAGTTAAAATGAAGTGAATATAGGAAAACTTAGCCTGAATTGTGACCCTCTTTGTGATCTCTTAAATAAGATGCAGCTTAGACCCTTTTTGAATCAGCAGGTCATGGTTTAAATGATTGGTGTTAGGGGAACTTAATTATTTTCCTCTTTTTTGTGTAGTTTCTCTAAAAATGCAATTGCTCACCTGTATATTAATTCAAAATACTCATGAATGAATAAGAAATGTACTGGATACTCTTTGTGAGTTAAACAAAATCCATTGTTTTTATAGGCTTTTCATAAAATTGTGTTTTAAATGTACATATTAATTTTGTATACATTTGTATATATAAAGATTCTGTATACATTATCTAAAATTATGCTTATATATATTTGTTTGTAGCCCTGAAGAAGTCTGTATGGACGAAACGCGTTGGCTACTTCGTGTAATTATAAAGAAGAATTTTGAATAAAGAAGTTATAAAACGACCTGCTGATTTGTCTTTGAAAACTTGTCTTTTATAAACATATGTATCACTGAGTGAAGTGCCGGCTCACTGTTTATGACATACTCAAGTTTAGGCGTCAGGAATATAGGGATTTGACAACAGAGGCAGCTAGGGAAAAACACCGGGTGACGCAATGTAAAATATATGAACATGGAGACCGTGCAGGTAAACTACTTGCTTGGCTGGACACGCAGGAGTGGGCGGATCACTGGATAATGACTGTACATGGAGAGGATGGGGTAGTGCTGAGAGACCCGCAAGCCATAACAGAGGCGTTCGCAGACAACTTCAAACAACTCTGCCACGATAGAGGAGTCTAGGGAATTATTAGCAGACATACTAGTCCGCAAGGAGATGAGACACTGGAAATCTCTGCCACTGTCCCTACAGGGGTGCGCAGCTCTATTTAAAATGATGGCGCTGCCTCGTTTCTTGTATGCCTTGCAAAACACGCCATACAGAGTCCCCGAAGCATATTTCAAATCAATAGAAAAGGAAGTCAGAACCGTACTCTGGGATGGGAAGCCACTCCGCATTGCAGCCCACAAGCTGGTTAGGGGATGGTACGATGGGGGGGGGGGATTGCTTTGCCTAATATCCAAGCATATTACTGGGCAGTACAACTGTTGATTATTAATAAGTGGATACATTATACACAGGAGGAACCGGCCTGCAGCATGGATAAGTGGTTGATGGGTACTGGGGGATACAGAGAAGCCCTGTATACGAATTCGAACAGGCAGCAGCTCACCGGCCCAAACGGTCGCCCTATGGCACAGAGTCGCAAAGAAACTGGGCTGGAATAACTAAGTGATAGGCAGAGCAATTAGGCAACCTAGGGCACTATCAGGGATTTGATAAACGGGATACCATCGGCATATCAAAGGTGGGGGACCTTTGGATAAGGGAGAAAATCTCATTTGCCAACCTACAGAAACAATATGAATTGTCAGAGTGGGAAGCTTTCAGATATTTACAAATACAACATGCTCTGATGGCAAAGCTTTGAGGCGATGAGGAAATGCTGGAGGCCTCACCACTCGAGGATAGACTACTGACAGAGTGTATGGAGCATATGGCGAGTTCACTTACCTATCAGAAGATAATTAATAACTCATTAGACCCACTGCAGCACCTACGTGAGTACTGGCAGGCGGATTTGGGGAATCTAGAGGAGGAGGACTGTCCTGAAGCGCTATCCTCCCCGCTTGAAGTAGCCAGATCATCAAGGCTGAGACGAATCCAACTAAAAATACCTCATAGATTATACATTTCAAGTACTTCTCTGGTTAAGATGGGAAGGAGAGCAGATGCAGAGTGCAGAAGGATGTGTGTGTGTGGGGGGGGGGGGGAGGGGGGGCTGGCTCCTTTTATCATACACTCTGGAAATGCCCAGCTGTCATGGTGTAATGGGACACAATAATTGCAAGCATGAGAAATGTTAGTGGCGGAACCCTACAATTATCCCCCAAATTTTGCAGGCTTAATATATGGGAGACAACAGCTATGATCCGTACGGGGCAACGCTGGATCACCGTGGGATTTATAATTGCAAAAGGAAACATCGCCCGGAGGTGGGTTGATTAGGCTCTCCAACCATAGAAGAGTGGGAACGGGACATGGTCTGGTGCATGATAGCCAAAACAGCAGTCCATAAAAGCAGGGGGTACCCTTGAAGTGGGACCGGGTATGGGAAAATGGAACAGTTACAGGGGCAATATTTGTCTCTCCCTCCATCCCAGGAACTAGATCGTGGGGGGTAAGAAATATCACAGATGTGATCGACTAAGAAATGCTAAGGGTGGTGGTGATTTGAATAGGATGGGTGGGGAAAGCGATTTGCAATTTATTTATCTGTTTGGTACTGTGATGATTTTTAATGCTTGCTGTATAATTTTAAAACTTCAAAAAAAAAAAAGTTTTAAAAAACTGCTGACATTTCATGTTCTTGATGGAGACTGTGCGCCACCTTCGGAAGGAAATACCATCCGTGATCCATTAGGCTTCGACAGCTGAGTTTCTCCACCCTGGCATTCAGGAAGCCAGCCAGTTGTTGAACCACCAGGGAAATGCCCTGCTATTCCAGCCATGTCCAGAGATGCAGGACCTCTTGACAAAGGGTCCACGACCCCTCCCTGTTTGTTGGAGTACCACAAGGAGGTGATGTTGTACATGAACACTTGAATCAGATTTCCCTTGATGGAGGGTAGAAAGGCTTTCAATGCCAATCTGATCACTTGGAACTCCAACAAGTTGATGAAGAGTATGGATTCTGTTTGAGACTAGAGTCCTCTGATTATCACCATTCCCAGATGGCCGCTCTATTCCAGAGTGATGCGTCCATCAGATGCAAGATCTGGTTGGGGAAGGGAGAGGGGTGTGACTCTGATCCAATCGCGGTTTGTTAACCACCACTTCAAGGTTCTTGCATTTCCCTCCGAGATCTGGACTAAGTCGGAAAGATTTGCCGGATACTGCGCCCACCAGAACTTCAGGTTCCACTGCAAAGCCCACATATGTCATCTAGCATGTGTCGTTAGCAGGATGCAAGAGGCCATGAGGCCCAGCTGCCTCAGTGCGAGTCTCACCGAAATCAAGACCAGGGGATGAAACATCAATATAGCACAAATATCCTGGAATCGTCGCTAGGGAGGATAAGCCCGAAACTACACTGTGTCCAGAACAGCCACCGGCAAACATTCACCCCCAATCACAGATCTGGGTTAAATCCTTCGATACCCCGACACCAGTCCGAAGATGCTTGTTCCCGGTCCAGGGTGGACCTGGCCTGGCAGTTTGGGCTGCACCGATACCTTGGAAGCAGGGTCAAGCCTAGTTTGCATATGGCTGGGTCCAAACTGGAATGGCACGGTAAGCAAAAGAACTATGGCATTATGGTCCAGATCTCTGTACTGGGGTGATTGTTTGACATTGCTCAGCTTTCCATCAATTGTTCTTTTTGCACTGATCGTAAGATGGAGGCATGGAGGGAGGGGCAACTTCGAAGGGGAGGGAGCATACCCTTTAGATGATCTGCAGACCCCAACTGTCTGATTTTAGGGACTGCCAGTGGTGAAGGTGATGTCGAATCCTGCCACCAACTGGACGCCCATGATCAAGGGCAGGATTAGGAAGGTTTGGAGGCTGCAGTTGCCGGAGAGATGGTGGCTGGACCAGACCCTGGCTACTCCACCGACGAGGCCGGTAGGAAGCACGCCCTCGTCCATGCAGAGGCTGGGAATCTTGTGCGGCTCGGTGACTCGGATAGGATTATCACAGCTGAAAGCCCCTTCTGTAGCCATGGAAGGAGTGAATGGCAGACTGGGGACATGGGGCAGTCGAGAAGGCCCAAGGACTTGGTCGCAGGCCACGAGTCCTTATAGCGCCCTAGCGCTAAGTCTGCCTTGTCTCCAAAGAGACTGGTGCCATAGAAAGGCATGTCCATAAGGTAAACCTGGACATTCCCTGAAAAGCCAGATGCTTTCAGCCAGGCGTGGGGTCTGAGGGCCACTGTCGACAAAAACGCTCTGCTCAGTGAGTCTGTGGTGTCCATGCCACAGCCTATAGTGAACTTCACTGAATCTCTCCCACCTGTTACTGTTTGGGAGAGAATGTAGGAATAGCGGCCCAATAAGCATGCGCTGTTCACTGACCGTATTGCAAGGCTGGCAGAAGAAAACCTTTTCATACCCAAGCTGTCCACACTCTCAGATATTCTGTCTGGGGGAGCGACAGGGAACGTGCCATGGGAAGTAAAGGCTTGGACCACCAAGCATTCTGGGGCAGGGTGATGGGTGAGGAAATTTGGGTCCCTTGGAGCGGGGCCGCATGCAATCGTCCTATTGACAGGAGACCCTGTGCTGGGTTTGGACCAGGTACCCAGAAGGACATCAGTGATGGCTTAGTTTATTGGGAGTAGGGATTCGGAGGAGGAGACTCCTGATTGAAAGACAACTGTCAAGATGCTAGTCTTGACTGCCACCTAGGGCAAACTCAGGTTGAGGACCTCAGCCGCCATCCGCACCACTACTGCAAATGTATCTCCCTCCTCCACAGCCACAGTAGAGGGAGAAAGCATGACGGTATCTGAAGATGTGCCCAGTCCGCAGGCAACACCCACTTCCTCACATCAGTCCATATCCTGTTCTTACTGGTGTTGTAAAGGGTCGAGTGACCCCACCTCTAATTCCTCCCCTAGGCCTAGTCCTTCAGCATAGGGCTCAGTCTCCAACCTAGGACGCGGGGGTCCTGTCGGCGGCAGAATCGACATCGGTCGATGCGGCTCCAGGTCAGTCTTGTTGGGGATTAGAATAGGCCTGGCGTCAGGCAGGGAATGAAGCAATGGCTCGACCGGCGCCAGTGCAGATCCGTGAGGACCCATCAGAGCCTGGGCCGGAGACACTGGTGCAGAAACAGATGGGGCTCGAAGGTGCTCCGGAGGGGTTGGTTGCTCAAAAAATGAGGCGCATGAGCTCAGAGAACTCTTTGATTTGACTAGAGTTGATCCGGCGTCCGGAAAACTGGGGAGGCGCAGAGTAAGCCCAGGCGCAGGTGCCAAGGAACCAGGCCGCGAACACCGATGTTCCTCTGTCGCATCGGCCGACGGACGAGAAGTGAAAGTAGGCTTCGACTTCGTGCCTCTTACCCGAGTGCCCTAACAATCTTGAGGGGGACTAAAAGAACTTATGACTCCTGGAACGTTCCAGGGATATTCCTCTCGAGCAGGACTGTGACTTCCATGAAGTCGCCTGCTGGGCCTCTAGCAGCTTCAAGGACCACTTCCCTCAAAAGCCTTCGGTGGCATGGCCAAGCAGTCAGAGTACGACTTGGGAGTCATGTTCATGCACCAAACACCAAAAACACACGAGGAACGCGTCTTTCACCGACATGGTGCACTGACCGGTGCCACAAAAAAACAGGCATAGTATACTCCAGTATTAAACTTAATACTGGAGTATACTATGCCTGTAGTAAAAGTGATACAGAAAAAAATAGTCAATTTGCCTTCACCGGCTTGAGACTTGAAGAGTTATGGTTTAGTTGCAATTTCAGCACATGTTTTTCCTGTAAGAAAAGTGGACCTGGGAAACAAAAAAGTCAACAATGAAAACAGTGAATGCACTGAATGTTTTCTTAAAAAGCACTCAAGTCAAAAATAGTGGACTGATGACCTCCTCCTATTATGTTCGACGAAAGAACAAAGAATAACTGAACAGTGAGCAGAAAAGAACACAGATATCTCACCAGTCCAAACATACTACAGGTTGAAGTCCATAATTCACAAGACTGGTGCAATTCTGGTCAGCTAATAAATGTACATGAATTTGTGAGATAACAATTTGTTGATGGGACGACTCTTGTGAAACATAGCTTGGATAGTATTATGACACAAACAACAGTGCTTCAGAGTAGTACATTTCATGTAACAGCTGAAGCAACATCATGCCGTAAAAGAAGGGCTAGAGAGTGCGCTTCGATCTGCTTTAAATGTGAAAAGCGACGGACGAGCATAATACTAAAATGTCTGCAATCATAAAAGCAATTTTCATACACAATACGCCTTTTTACGTACAGGGGCACTGTCGTGATCCACAGAGAAATTGCAGACAATCCAAGTGTCTGGATCATTTTCATTTAAAGCCGGTACCATTTTGATTGCAGATAAATACAGCACATCTCGTTGAGATGCAGGCCACACTCTCTGTTAGGAAGGACAAAATGCCTTAGTTAGAAAACAATAAGAGCATTTTATGCAATGAAAGTAGCTCAAAATACAAAGTAAACAGTTTTCAGAAAAACCTGTACATTGTTTTACAGACTTTGTTTAAACAACACCCATTACAGCCTCGGGATATCTTCCTCATTACAGAATTTAGGTTTCAATCTTTTTATTGGAAAAAAACTGGAAGGAAGAACATACACCAACTGTCTCTGAAAGCAGAAGCATGGTTAAGATGATCACTTAGATAAATACTAACCTTCAGAAAATGGATCCCCAAATTCTGTATTACATATTTGTGCGTCTCTAAAGATTCCCTTGAGGTCAACATCTATGCCCCTCGCTCAACAAAAGGAAGGAGAGGAAAGAAGGGGAGACCACAAAGACATTAAGTATAAAATTCCATCAATCTGCTCTAAACAATCGATTCCACAATGTCCCCATGACATCCACGCTAACACACCATGAGGTGGCAAACCTCTGAACCCAAACTCCAGGAGTATTGTCCCTCAACTCACCCCACCACACGCTGCTTGTGAGTTTGGTACGCACTGTCAACAGATTCAGTAGCCTCCACATGTGACAAAATGTGCAGTTTCTCCTCGTGAGCGGACAGTCACACTGGATGCTTCAATGTCAAGAGCAAGTCCTTTTTTTATTTGATGAGGTTAATGACACCTAATCATGGCTGACCTGCAGTAATTCAGAAAGACTAGAATCCTCTCACCGTTCAGAAAAACAGACTTTAGTTCTCTAACTGCATGAAGCACCACCTGATTCTCAGAAGGCGTACTCAACACCACAAAAGTACCTTTTATCTAAGCACAATGTTTCCCTTTCTTAGTTGGAAGCCCACATTATCCTTACTCAAGATGAAAACTTAGGTTGCTGTAGCTCCTTTCCTATGGAACTGCACACTGCAGTTAAGGACATCCAATCCAGGAGTCCAGGGACCCTCAGAATATCGACAATTGCTGCTTAAGCCACATATACCCGATGATCGGTTCATCTATCCAGATGATTCAGAGAAGCAACCAGACAGTCCTTAAATTCTTTACGCCCCTCAAGTTTGTTTTGCAAGGACCCTATTGAGGTTGCAATGCACACCAAACATCCATGTAGCACCCTGAACATAAAGCTCTCCTTTAGGCACTGGTTCATAAACAAGAGGGTGCCTTCAATTGTTGCGACTTTCTCATTGATTTATTTTGTGATGTTAGGGTTCAGCAGCCCATCTAGGATCAATGGATAATTTTGTGAGTGGCAGTTATCGGGGACCAATTACATTTCCAGTTAAGCATGATCTTCATCCACCTCATGGTGTGCTGAAAGCTGAAGAAATCGTTCCCATCTTTTGCCTTTAGGTGCACTCGAAATGGGTGATTTGTTAGTTATTTGGCGTTCTAAAGCTTGTAACACTGTTTTAATGTGTTACTATCTTAACTGCGGTGTTTACAAAGGGAGGAAGATACACCCTACTCCCCCTGAACTGATCAAAAGAGCTGAAAATCATCAAGCAAACACTGTCCAAATATATTAAAGTACAATTATCATATATGCATATTTTGTGCCTACTGGCCTCCTCTTCGTTTTTAGCCACTCAACACGTGTTTCGTCTTATAAGGGCATACCACATGGCTTCCTCAGGGCTGCCCAGTCAAAGATGTGTGTTCTGGATTTCTCCTGTACTTCTGGTTCTACTTCCGACCAGGACAAAATTGATTTAATTCTTGATCTTGTCCAGGATGTTTGGATTATATGTGCATACCGATCCAATTTGAAAGTCTTCTAACAAGAGGATTTATCCTGATGGAGCGTACTCAGAGGAGCGCAATGGAAAACAAATCAGTACTGTTTAGGGATAATTATTTTTTACTGGAGACAATCTTGTTAGAATACTTTCAAATGGGATTGGCGTGCAAATATAATCCGAAGATCTTGGACACGATCAAGAATTATACCATCTCTTGCCTTTGCCCATTTATCTTTGGGCAGCACGATGGGGAGGTGTAGGTCACATTTACTTATAAGACTCCATGTCAAAGGGAGCTTTGGCACTATGATACTCAAAGACAACTTCCATTTCACGGTACTCAATGGCAACTTCCATTTCACTACCTAGATGAGGGGTGATGTGCCTGCTCGGACTCCTAGGTGACTCGAGATGAAAGCTCAGGTATGTGTATTATATATATGTATTTTAGGGAGCAGGGATGGGTTAAGGGTAATAAGGGTTCATCAGGTTTGATGAATGGAAAACAGTAAAGGGTGGTAAGGATTAGTTACTTACCTGTAATCCTAGTTCTCTTCCAGGGGTATCCTCATCAAAGTCATAAGCATTAGAATATTCCCGCCCATGCGCGGGACCACGGAAACACTATATTATATGTGCCCCACATATATATCCATATATATATCTATATATCTATATCTATATATCTATATCTATATATCTATATCTATATATCTATATCTATATATCTATATCTATATATCTATATCTATATATCTATATCTATCTATCTATATATATCTATATATATATAAACAAGCACTTGCAGCCTACTAAACAACAGAGCTGAATCATGCCATAAGGAATTTCTACCATACATGAAAAACATGAATTAGAAACAGGAGAAACAATAGCAAAATTTGTTTAGAAACGTTTTTAATGCTCAGCAAACAGTAGAAATCCTCACAAATCACTGAAAGCATAGGAAGCTCCCAGGCTGCATTGCAAACACCCAGTCTAAAAAGACCGAAAAGCTAACCTGTAGCTGCATAGCAATAAACTGACACCGTGCCTTTAAGGCACACCTGACCCCCAGCTTAGCATCATGCCTCAGGGGTGACAGTTAGGTCAGTTGTTCTTTGCGGAGACTGAAAAAGCCATGTCACAAAGAGTTAACAACATCTTCAAAAGATAACAATCCTTTGCCCGGGGAGGCGGGAGGGTTGCTTATGACTTTGATGAGGATACCCCTGTAAGAGAACTAGGATTACAGGTAAGTAACTAATCCTTCTCTTCCAGGGGATCCTCATCAATAGTCATAAGCATTAGAATAGAATAGAATAGCGAGCCTCACCATCTCCCTGCAGGCAAAGGGGAAAAAACAGAAAATGATCAGTAGGCTTAGAAAGAAAAAGCTAAGCTACCCAAATAGATTCCTCAAGGAGGCTTGGCCTACTTGAGTTTGAGCCCTGGAATCAGATTCTAGGCAGTAGTGCCTCGTAAAGGTATGAACCGATTTCCAGGTTGCTGCCTTGCAGATCTCTGACATTGGGACGTCATGCAAGAAGGCAACTGTGGCCGCTTTCCCCCTAGTGGAATGCGCCTTGGGAGGCAACGGTAAGGGCCTTTTCGCCAGCTGGTAAGCTAAGGTAATGCAGGACACAATCCATCTCGAGATGGATCTCTTAGCGGCTGGGAAGCCTGTTCTCATGGCGCCATAATTGACAAAAAACTGATCTGCCTTCCGTATGCCCTTGGTACTTTCTAAGTAGAACTTAAGTACCCTCTTGAGGTCCAAGGAATGAAGCGACTTCTCAGCCGGGGTCACTGGATTTGGAAAAAAAAGAGGGAAGGGAAATGGACTGATTGATATGAAAATCAGACACTACCTTAGGGAGAAAAGATGGATGCGCCCTTAAGACCACTTTGTTATGGTGAAACACAGTGTAAGGCTCCTTGGTACACAGCGCCTGGATCTCGCTTACTCTGCGCGCCGATGTAATGGCTACCAGAAAAGCGGCCTTCCAAGACAAATGCTGCAAGGAAGCTCTATGGATTGGCTCAAAGGGCGGGCCCATCAATTTAGATAATACCAGGTTCAACTCCCACGGAGGAGAAGGGTTTCGAACAGGGGGGATACACCTTCTTCAACCCCTGTAAAAGTCCTTGACCACCTGCATCTGGAAAAAGGAGGGCTGACTAGGAGATCTCCTGTACGCTGTAATGGCAGATAAATGGACCCTGATAGAAGCATACTTTAAACATGATCTTGCTAAGTACAGAAGGTAAGGGAGAATGACATCCTCCTGCCCCTTCGTAGGATCAAGGTGATGTTCTCTACACCAAAGAAAAAACCTCTTCCACTTGAACGCATATGACGCTCCTGTGGAGGGTCTTTTCGCTTCTTTCAAAATATGCATGCAATCAGGAGGCAGTTTCAAATGTCCGTATTGCAGGACCTCAGGATCCATGCTGCCAAGTTCAGTGAGGGAAGGTTGGGATGAAGAATCCTCCCGCCCATCTTGGTCAGCAGGTCCGGCCTGCAAGGTAGTCTCCTGTTTGGAAGTACCGACAGATGAAGAAGGTCCGGGTACCACCACTGCCGTGGCCAGTCAGGAGCTATCAGAATCATCGTCATGCTGGATCTGAGTAGCTTGGACACCACCTTCGGGATCAGGGGCAGAGGAGGAAAGGCGTAGGCATATGTCCCTGACCAGTCCATCAAAAGCGCATTCCCCGTGTCCCTGGACGGTGGAATCTGGACGCGAAGGCGTGGCAATTTTGTGTTTTCGTCGTCTGCGAATAGATCTATCTCCGGACGACCCCAACGATGGAAAAGGTCCGCCACCACCTCGTCTTGCAGCACCCAGTCTGGCTGATCTTCGAATTGCCTGCTGAGTGCGTCTGCCTTGATATTTAGCTCTCCTGGAAGGTGCACTGCCACTACCGAGAGGTTCCGGGCGAGAAGCCAGTGCCAGTTCGCCTGTGACTCCAGGGAAAGAGGACGTGATCGAGTTCCACCCTGTTTGTTTAGGTAGAAGATGGTCGTCGTGTTGTCGGTCTGGACCAGGACCGAATCGGACTCGATTGCCGGTAGGAAAGCTTTCAGAGCAAGGTGGACTGCTCGGAGCTACAGCATATTGATGTGGTAGGTCTGTTCCTTCACCGACCACCGTCCTTGTATCTGAAGGCACCCCATGTGTGACCCCCAGCCTTGCAGAGACGCGTCTGTTACCACCGTTTGCACTGGAAGTGGCTGGTGAAAAGGGACTCCCACCATCAGATTCCGCTGCTGAGTCCACCATGTGAGGGAGGATCTCGCCGCCTGGGAGAGACATATCTGATCTTCCCAGCGACCTGTTGACTGATCCCACTGGTCCTCCAGAGTTTGTTGCAAAGGCCGCATCCTCAGCCGGGCGTTGGGAATGAGTAAGATGCAGGACGCCATGGATCCCAGCAGGGATGCCACCTGCCGGACTGACTGGTTCTGCACCTGGAGCAGGAGCCTGCACTTCCGTTTCATTGAGGACAGTCTCTCCTCCGAAGGATACGCTCTTCCCACACTTGTGTCCAGAACGGAGCCAAGGTAGTGGATGGTTTGCTTGGGCTGCTGCACTGACTTCTCCATGTTGACATGAAGGCCGAGATCGTGTAACTGCTGCAGACCGATCTGGAAGTCTTGCCTCACCTGCTGCTGGGATGGACCTTTCAGCAGCCAGTCGTCTAAGTATGGGTAGACGAAGAGACCTTTTCTGTGAAGAAAAGCTGCCACCACTGCCATGCATTTGGTGAAGACTCGTGGAGCCGACTTGAGTCCAAAGGGCAGGACCTTGTATTGATAATGCTTGTGGCCAACCACAAACCTCAGGTACTTGCGATGACACTTTGCAATGGAAATGTGGAAGTACGCATCTTGGAGGTCCACCGAACACATCCAATCCCCTACTTGCAGATGTGGACATATTTGATGAAGTGCCAACATGCAAAACTTCTCCTTGACTATGACCTTGTTCAGAAGACGAAGGTCTAGGATCGGCCGAAATTTGTGCTCCTGATCTTTTTTGGGGACCAGAAAGTACCAGCAGTACACTCCCTTTCCAATTTGAGAAGGTGGAACCTTTTCGATAGCCCGTGTAGGAGAGTAGGGTCTGCTTTCTATGTTCACTCCCACTTTTTGCTTTTGCTTCACTGGTTTTCGACTTAGATGTGGCTGTGGGCCTGCTAATCAGACCCACAGCCCAGCTGTTCTCTCTCTAAATTCACACTATGTACTTTAGGTACATAACCCAATTGGTAAGGATCACCTTCTAGGGCCCTGTACAGTGTACCTTAGGTACCCAGGGCATAGGTGTACCCTAGGCCTATCAGGGGCTGCAGCATGTATTATGCCACCCCTGGCTGGCCTTCCATTATGACATAACTGGCTGATCACTCAGCTGGGGCAAGGTCGTGTAACCACCCCTTGCTTAGGTGTAGTATTCCTATACCTACCTTATATATAGACACATGGGTAAACTATCAGTCACTCCTATGGCAGGCCTTAACAATCCTGAAGGCAGAGTACTTGGTAACATGTGAGATGGTGCTCTAGCAAGAGCTGAGCCGGTCTGCAGCTTTCGGAACCATGTCCTTATAGCCGTTCTATGATATCGCCTACCATATACTCTTGAAGTGCCTTATAATCCTCGCGGTTATGGTAACTATGGTTTGGCTTTATCAAAACATGTTGTGTACGGTGTCTAACACTTTGGAATACTACCCCCATACCATTTCTGGCGATGAGGATAGTATTCCTCCCTTCTAGAGGGAGAAGACATGTTGAAGACCTACTACCCGGTTAAAGTTAACCAGAGCCCCAGCATCACAAAATGGATGCTGCTGCCACAGACACAAGTCTGACCTCCTGCTGCTGGGAGTCCTTCCAGCGAGGGAGGCTTGGACAATAGGTTTCCTGCCTTGGGAGGTGCTAGCACCACCCTAGACAGGACTTAAGTGTATTGGGGCAGGGAGGGATGAATGAAACGAGACACTGCCTGGGGCACACAAGGTGTCCCATGCATAGTCTGGTTCAAACCGGTGCTGGGGCACTCCAGCCCCAGTCCTGGCGCGAAACTGGACAAAGGGAAGGGGGTGTAACCACCCCCCTCCCTGGTCCCACCCATAGGAGGGACCTAGCAGGTAACCCAGCCCCCCAGATTAGTATAAGAGTGGGAGCTGAGTCCCTAGGACTTTGGATTATCCTGATAACTGAAACTTGAACAGAAACTCTGGCCCTTCGACATTCGACTACGGAAGAAGACTGAAGAATCTCCCTTGTGGCCAAGGAGTGGCCACCCTGTGCAAACAGGCACCATCAAGCGACCTGCCGTTTGCTTTGCCTAAAGTTCTACGAGGAACCGACTGCAGAGCCCGACCAGCGCCTTGACTTCCAGACTTCTCCGACCCTGATCCACATCCACAGCAAAGCTGAGATCCGTGGAGGCGACGAGAGACGTGGGACTGGCTACCTGGGAAAATTGGCTACTTGCTTCCAGTGCAGCTTCTGAGGCATCCTCGAAGTTGTGCTCTGGGGATTGAGAAGCCCCAACCCCGAGCACCATCTGCACCGAAGATCAGCCCTCCACACTCAACGAGTACTGCGTGGGGCCCTTCTGCATTTTCCTGCTCAACGCGTCTGTCTGGTTGCTTGCCCGTTGGCTAGTAACCTCTGTGGCGACGAACCCTTGACTTTCCACCGCTGGTTTGGCTCCTCCAGACTGGCCCTTGCTTCCCTGTGAAAGAGAAGCACCTCAGGCCTTCCTGGTCTGCAACAGAAGTGAATCCTTCATTCTGCATGGGTTGCGCTTGCCAAGGCTCGTTGTGTCCCAACTTGACATCGACGCCGCCAACAGCAAGAGCCCTCGTGGGACAGCTCGCCTCCTGGTTCTGGTCGTCCTCGACGTCTCCTGGTACCCGTGGCTGCTGCGACAAGCTTCACCTCCATCTTCACAACATCGCCTGGTTCCTTCCTGGCTCCTGGCTGGTGACCTAGACTCTGTCCCCTCTGCTTGCAGGTATCCTCCTTCTTGATTCCATCCTTGGAATCCACCGGACACTCTTCACTGACTGCCTGTCAGCATCTTTTCTTCAGGCATCCATAGGAGTCGCCGACGAAACCAGACGCAAGTTCACACCTATGCACCCGCAGCCCGTGGGCTAGGTAACTTAAGTACTCCGGTCCAAGTCTCTAAATCCTAGTTCCTTCCGAAGTGTCCTAAAACTCTTAATTTCTAAATACTACTATTTCTATCGACTTTAACACATTACGCGTGAGTGTTTCCACTCTGCACCTGAATCCCGTGGGCCTCCCACTGCCTAGCAGCTGATAGGATAGTGTAGCCCCAGCGATTCCCTAGGCCTAAGCCTAACCTGTGTTTGTGACAGTGGTTCTTATACCACTTACTTAGTATATGGTTTGCGTGGCCCCTAGGGCCTAACTGTATTACTTACCTGTGTGACTTATGTATGCTTAAATAAGACTGTGTTGGACTTACCTCGAATCTCATAAAGAGTGCTGAGGGTATTTTGACTAGAATAAATACATTCTATTTTTATAATATATCTGTTGTGGTGTCCTTTCATTTGGTATTCAAGGGGTTGCAAATGGTATAACAGCTGGCTTCACATGCCATACAGAGTTTAGCCTAAGACTGCTCTTGTCCATGCTACCACTAGGATAGCTGGTCTATAAGGTTGACTTTACAACCAATCACCATAAGGGTTGTTTGGACTGATACAAGGTGTACACTAGAACTAGTGACATCATATATCAGGCCAACTTCTCACAGCCTGCTTTTGAAGAAGGGCCCTCACCTCCTTTCGAAGCAGCTGTAACTGGTGAGGACGGGACTTTTTTGGTGGTATGTCCTTTGGAAGCGCACGGAAACGAAGCGCATATCCATTGCGCAACATATTCAGCACCCAGCGATCTTTTGTGATGCTGTCCCACTCTGCCAGATGTTGTGAAGCACTTCCTCCCACTGGAGTGGGCAACGGCGGCATAGGAAGCCACTGCTCATGACTTCCCTCCTGCTCTCGCCGTGGTAGAGGACAGCTGTTGGTGGCCCCCTCTACCTCTGTTGGATTTTCCTCCCCGAAACTGACTTTCCCTGGGTCTTATTCTGGGACCACTGAGGGGTTTGAACCCTCTATTGAGGCCCCTTGCGCTGGTTGGGCCTGTAGCTTCGTCTGAACTCCTTTTTCTCCAACCCAACCGCCTTGAGGGTGTCCAACTCGGTCTTCATGTGACCCATCTCTTCATCCGCGTGCGTGCCGAAGAGAGAAGAGCCAGAGAATGGAAGGTTCAAGATTATCTGCTGCGCATCTGGTTTCAGCCCTGTTAGTCTCAACCAGGACGATCTCCTGGCGCATTCTCCATGCGCGTAAGAATGCGCTGATAGCACCGCTCCATCCGCCGCCGAGCTAATCGTCTGATTAGCCACCAAGGATCCCTCAGTGACTATCTCCTCGAAATCCTTTTGGTACTCCTTTGGGAGCTTGGATTTGAACCACTCCAAAGAGTCCCAGAGAGCTCTGTCATAACGGCCGAGCAGCGCAGCCGCGCTGGAGACCTTAAGGGATGCAGCCGCCGACGTGCAGGCTTTGCGACCCCACGAGTCCTGAGCTCTGCTCTCCTTATCTGGTGGGACAGAAGATGACGACGATACAGCGCGAGTCTTTCTTGCCGCTGCTACTATTACCGAGTCTGCAGGAGGGTCCATCTTAAAGACCGGATCAGAGGTAGCTGGCTTATATTTCTTAAGGATGCAAGCCGGCACCGCCTTGATGGTTGCTGGAGTTAAGAAGGTGTCCATGACCGGTTCCAGGATCCCAGGAACCAATGGAAGCAGCGGTCGAGATGCAGTCTTCTGATGAAGAGTCTCGAAAATCACCGTCGTCGTGACTTGTGGGGCTGACATCTTAATGTGGAGGTTCCGAGCACCCCTCTGCAGAACCTCATGGTATGTGTTGATATCGTCTACGGGCGAGACACTGGGCTGTCCGATAGCATGGGGGAGTAATCCCTCTTTGAGGACCGGGTGGAGAAAGTCGAGGAAGTAGATGTTGTTCTTCTACCTCGTCGATGATCACGGGCCCGTGATCTGACTGCACGATCTTCTCGCCTGGGGGAGCGCGATCTAGGGCGCTGTCTCTCAGGTGACTTCTCGCATGCTTGCCTGGGAGGACTCACTCTGTCTACTTCGTTCACCAATCTTTGAAGCGGAGATCTATGCGCCAGACTGGCATACTCTTGCATCCTCCTTGTCGCCCCTGAGTCCTGCCAGTGACGTATGGGCAGCAGCCATCTGGGCGACAGTTGAACCGCAGAAGTGGTCTTGCGTTGTCTTGAAGGAGACCTGCGGACATGGCTAGCAACTTCTCTCCGCGAGAGACCTTGCGGAGTAGCTGACCTTGGAGAAGCCCCCTTGGATGAGTGCGAGGACGAATGGCTCGAAGCTGACTCCATCACTAGGACCACCGAGCCATCCTCAGACCTCACGGAGGCCTGCCTCGACGTCTAGCGTGCCCTGGACGTCGATCTGGGCTCCTGTCTTCCTGCTTGTCGGGCCTCTCGTCTGCTCGACGTCGAACGCCGTGTCGATGGAGACCGGTGCCGATGAGCAGGCAAAGAATGTTGCCTCGACGTCGAACAGCGATGTGAAGCCGACGATGGAGGGACTCTCTCTCGACGCCGAATGTCGTCTAGACGACGGAGGAGCTGCGTCCAATCTTGACTTCGATGGTCTGCGCAACGACGTCTGAGGGGTATTTCTCGCACTTGAAGCCGAACGCCGTTGAGACGACGACGGAGACCTCATCCTCGATGCTGATCGTTGGCTGGTTGACGACGGCGGAGGAGTCTTCGCTCTCGACGTCGATCGCTGATGGAACTGCGACAACGGAAGTGAGCCTGCCCTCGACGACAGAGGGGTGACACTCCTCGACGCCGATCGACGTTGAGTAGACGACGGCGGAGGGTCTCTGCTCCTCAACGCCGATAGTCGCCGGGTTGACTGCGGCTGAGGGTCTCTGCTCCTCGACGCCGATAGTCGCCGACGGCGGAGGGGTCTTGTCTCTCGACGCCGATCGTCGCCGGGTTGACAACGGCGGACGAGTCGTCGACGACGTACCTTTTCTCGACGGCAAACCCACTGTCAAGGTCTTTTCTTGGAAATATGACCCACCTGAAGATCTTTTTTCTGCGCCGAGCCCGACGCTGAAGCAGAAGGACGTGAGGACTTGCTTCTAGAAGACGTTCTAGACCTCTTGGAGCCCTTCCTTACTGGAGATCTTCCTCTAGATGGTTTACTTGCCAGGCCATACAGGCGAATTCTTTCCCTGTTCTTCAAAGTTCTTCTGGACAGGTTCTGGCAGTGAGGGCAGGTCTTAGGATCATGGTCCTCCAGTAGACAAAGGATACAGACCCTATGAGAATCAGTCTTGGCCTTCTTTTTGCCACAAGAAGGGCAAGGGTCAAAAAGAGATGGCATTTTAAGATATTAAAAAATGCCCAAACCTTTCAAAAAAGACAGCTTCTTACTTTAACTGATGAAAAACGTCAAAGTAAGGAATAAAAGTTGTGAAAAGTGAAAATATTTTCTGACAAAAATCAGAAAAGAGTGGAGCTGTGTTGCCAGGATCCTTCCGAAGGAGCCGGAAAGAACAACTGACCTAACTGTCACCCCTAAGGCATGATGGGAAGCTGGGGGTCAGGTGTGCCTTAAAGGTACGGTGTCAGTTTATTGCTATGCAGCTACAGGTTAGCGTTTCAGTCTTTTTAGACTGGGTGTTTGCAATGCAGCCTGGGAGCTTCCTATGCTTTCTGTGATTGATGAGGATTTCTACTGTTTGCTGAGCATTAAAACAGTTTCTAAACAAATTTTGCTATTGTTTCTCCTGTTTTTAATGCATGTTTTTCATGTATGGTAGAAATTCCTTATGGCACGAGTCAGCTCTGGGGTTTAGTAGGCTGCAATTGCTTGTATAGGTATATATATATGGATATATATGTGGGGCACATATAATATAGTGTTTCCGGGGTCCCGCGCATGGGCGGGAATATTCTAATGCTTATGACTATTGATGAGGATCCCCTGGAAGAGAAGGTGTTTTTACAGTTTAGGAATGAACGGGGAAAAGGGTGGAAAGGGTGGGTGGGGGTAACAAGGACAGGGTTTTAGGTTTAAGGGATTGTTAGAGGTAGGAAGGTATTTTATTATTGTTTGTTATAGAAAAGGGATATATATATTTATTTTTAAAAAATGCACACGTGCGTATATATTTATTGTGTATCTATGTATGGAATATGCTACTTACCAGTATGCATCTGTTCTTGGCATGTAGAGCTGCAGAGTTGTACACTGTGCATAGATCGCCATCTGGTGTTGGGCCCGGATGTTTGCAGTTTGTTTTTGTTCTTTGGAAGTCACAAGATCAGTGACTCCTCCTTCAGTCCGTACTGCGCATGGGCTTCGGCTCCATCCTCAGATTGTTTTTCGCCAGCAGGGAAATGATGGAGCGTAGTAATAACAGTGAGAAACCCATGTGTGTTGTATCTAAATAAGATAGACTGGAATGGATACAGGTAGCCGGGGAGGCGGGTGGGCGTGTACAACTCTGCAGCTCTACATGCCAAGAACAGATGCATACTGGTAAGTAGCATATTCCGTTCGAGGCATATGAGCTGCAGATTGTACACTGTGCATAGATTATATAGCAGGACCCAACCTTAGCGGCGACCACCGGTATCCGTTGCAGCGGTTTGAAATAATGTCTTTAGTACAGCCTGGCCCACACTAGCTTGTTGCTTGGAGTGCACGTCTACACAGTAATGTTTTGTGAAGGTGTGCGGTGTTGACCATGTGGCTGCTTTGCAGATGTCATCTAAGGGTATGTTCCCTAGAAAAGCCATAGAAGCCCCTAGAGTGGGCTTTAGGTGGAACAGATAATGTTCTTTTTGCCTTTTGATAGCAAATTTGTATGCACTTTACAATCCACCTAGCTATCCCTGATTTAGAGATGGGGTTGCCTTTATGCGGTGGAGAGAAGGAGACAAACAATTGTTTAGTCTTCCTGAAATGTTGCATTCTTTGTATGTAGTACAGTAAAGCCCTCTTAACATCAAGTGTATGTAGAGCCCTTTGCGCAACAGATTGAGGTTGCGAGAAAAAAACAGGTAATTCCACCGATTGATTGAGATGGAAGGGGGAAATGACCTTGGGCAGAAATTTTGGATTGGTACGAAGTATTACTTTGCTGTGATGTATTTGTAAGAAGGGTTCCTGTATAGTGAACGCTTGTATTTCGCTAACCCTTCTAAGGGAAGTGATAGCTAGTAGAAAAGCTGTTTTCCAGGTGAGAAACTGTAGCTCGCATTTATGCAGTGGTTCTAAGGGCGGACCCATGAGCCTTGTAAGAACTACATTTAAATTCCATACAGGAGAAGGCGGTGCCCTGGGTGGAATTATGCGTTTAAGGCCTTCCATAAAGGCTTTAATAGCGGGCACCCTGAACAGTGATAAATGTTGTCTGTTTTGCAGGTAAGCAGCAATCGCTGCTAGGTGTAGGCGTATGGAAGAATATGCCAGGTTACACCTTTGAAGATGGAGTAGATGGAATATAATGTGTTGTATGGATGCATCTAAAGGGTTGATTGTATTGTTACGGTAGTAAACAACAAATCTCTTCCACTTTGCGGCATAGCATGCTCGAGTGGTAGGACGTCTAGCTTCCTTGATAATATTCATGCAGTCAGGGGGAAGGTTAAGGTATCCAAATTCTAAGATTTCAGGAGCCAGATCGCAAGGTTGAGCTGCGCTGGGTCCGGGTGTCTGATTTCTCCATGGTTCTGAGTTAGGAAGCATGGGGACAGGTGCAGTTTTTGGTGTGGTACCACTGAGAGCTGTAGCAGTGTGGTGTACCACGGCTGCCTGGCCCATGTTGGGGCTACCAGAATGAGCGTGAGGGAGTGCTGTTGCAGTTTCCTGACCACTAATGGAATTAGTGGGAGAGGTGGAAAGGCGTATGCAAATCTGCCTGACCAGTTCATCCATATCGCATTGCCTTTGGACAATGGGTGTGGGTATCTGGCGGCGAAGCTTGGGCATTTTTTGTTTTCGTGGGTGGCGAAGAGGTCTATCTGAGGATGCCCCCACTTGTGGAAGAATGGGCGAAGAACTTGTGGATGCAGTTCCCATTCGTGTATTTGTTGCGTTTGTCTGCTGAGCAGATCTGCCATGGTGTTTTGTATGCCTGGGACGTGCTGTGCCAGGAGAAAGATGTTTTGTGAAATTGCCCATCTCCATATGCTCTGGGCTAAGCGGGAGAGCTGGGGAGAGTGTGTCCCCCCCTGTTTTTGAATATAATACATTGCAGTCATATTGTCTGTGCGAATGAGGACTGCTTTGGCTGAAATCTGTTTTTGAAAGGATTTTAGGGCTAGAAAGATCGCCAAGAGCTCCAGATGGTTGATGTGGAGCGATTTTTGCTGTGGCGTCCATAGACCTTGCATTGTGAGGTGTAGGAGGTGCGCTCCCCAGCCGGAGAGCGATGCGTCCGCTGTTAGAATCACCTGAGGAACCGGGTCCAGGAACAGCCGCCCTTTGGAAAGGTTTGTGGTGTTCCACCACTGCAGAGAGTGATGAGTGCGGCCGTCCACCAACACCAGATCCGTCAGCTGTCCCTGGGCCTGGTTCCACTGTTGTGCTAGGCACTCTTGGAGTGGACGCATGTGGAGTCTTGCATGGGGCACTATGAAAATGCAAGATGCCATCATCCCTATTAGCTTCATGAACACTCTCGCTGGGAGAGAGTGCTGAGGAATGAACGTTTGGCGCAAGGCTTGTATGCTTGCGATTCTGGCTGAGTTGGGATAGGCTATACCTTTGGAGGTGTCTATAGTGGCCCCGAGATATTGCTTTGTGTGAGATGGTACGAGGTGGGACTTTTGATAGTTCACCGTGAAGCCTTGCTGGTGGAGCAGTTGGATGGTGCTGTTTGTCTGTTGCACACATTGGTCGTAGGACGCTGCTTTTATCAGCCAGTCATCTAAGTAAGGGAAGACGGGACTATGTTAACGTCTGAGGTGTGCTGCTACTACAGCTAGGCATTTGGTAAACACCCGTGGTGCGGTGGTGACCCCGAAGGGGAGAACCGTGAATTGGTAATGCTGACCGTCCACCACAAACCTGAGGTACTTCCTGTGAGAAGGGTGTATTGGAATATGAAAGTATGCGTCTTTCAGATCCAAGGTAGTGAGAAAGTCTCCCTGACAGAGGAGTGGGAGGACTTGTTGTAGGGTGACCATGTGGAAATGGTCCGTATGTATGCATTTAGAGGCCAGAGGTCCAGAATGGGCCTCAGGGTCCCGTCTTTTTTCGGTATTAGAAAATACAGAGAGCAGACCCCTAAATTTTGCTGATTGAAGGGGACTTGCTCTATAGCGTGTTTTTGGAGGAGGGAGATCACCTCCTGTTTGAGCAGTGTGGAATGTTCCTGTGACATTGGACGGTGCCTTGGTGGGATATTGGGTGGGGTAGATGTTAGCTCGAGACAGTACCCTGACCGAATAATTTGGGTCACCCATTTGTCCGATGTTATGGACTCCCAGGCGTGAATAAAGTGTTGTAGTCTGCCCCCGACCGGAGTGGGATGGTCTGGGGGGAGCGAGGGGAAGTCATTGTGCGGGCGGTGTGGCAGAACGGGTGGTGTTGGTTTTGCCCCTGCCCTTATTGTTGTTGCCCCTGTATCCACCTCGTTGGTAGCCCTTTGAGAAGGTATTTTGAGAAGGGGACTTGTAGGAGGTAGAGGCGCTATCGGTGGAGTAGCCTCTGCCTGTGCTACGAAAGGACGAACGCCGAAAGGAGCGTTTAGGGGTCTGGGATTGTAATGCCCCCATAGACTTTGCTGTGTCCGTGTCCTTTTTCATTTTTTCTAATGCTTCGTCCACCTTTGGCCCAAAGAGGTGTTGTTGGTCAAAGGGGTGATTTAGTATGGATGCCTGGACTTCTGGCTTGAACCCTGAGATTCTGAGCCAGGCATGACGGGGCGAAGCAGGACACTAGTATTTATGGCTCTAGAAGCAGTGTCCGCTGCATCGAGGGCACATTTAATGGAGGTGTTAGTAATGAGCTTTCCCTCCTGTATTAGGTCGTGAGCTTTACGTTTGTGTTTCTCCGGGAGGTGCTGCATAAGAGCCTCAAGCTCATCGTAGTGTGCGCTGTCATAACGCGCAAGCAGCGCTTGTGTATTTGCAATGCGCCAGATGTTCGCGGCTTGTGAGGCAGTGCGTTTACCAGACGCATCTAAGAGTTTTGATTCCTTATCTGGCGGTGGAGCCTCGCCTGAGGACTGGGAGTTAGACTGCTTTCTAGCCGTGGACACAACTAGGGAATCTAAGGGAGCAGGGCCCTTAATGTATGTAGGGTCTGTGGGTGCTGCTTTGTACTTTTTTTCTATTCTGGGGTTGAAGACCCTGGCCCTGACAGGGTCTTTGAACACCTCTGCAGCATGTTTGGTAACACCCTTAAGCATGGGCAAGATGGCTGTGGACTTATCCTGAATATCAAATGTATCCAGTAAGAAGTCGTCTTCCACTGGTTCGCTATGTAGTTCCACCCCATGGTAGTGTGCTGCTCTCTGCAAGTGGTGAAACCCTAGTGAGTCCTCTGGGGGAAGATGGCCTGGATGGGTAGAGGTCATCTTGAGGCACATCTGGTATGTCAGGGTTTTGGTAATCCTCCCATGGGTCTGGGGTCCCCGGTGGTGTGGGGTCCATTGGGGCGTCCGCTGGATCATAATCTGGATCCCCGTAATCCAGATCTGGGGACGGGGTCGGGGAATGATGAGGCAAGGGTGGCGGAGACCTGGGAGGGAGAGGAGGTGGAGGAGGAGGAGGAGGAGGTGGTGGGGAGGGCACTGAGAGGAGATGTGGCAGAGTCCTTCCGCTTGGGCGGTGGAGGAGTAGCTGGTGTGTCAAGACGTCTTTTCTTGACAGTCAAAGTCAATAGCCCAGTCTTTGGATCCTTTGATAAGGTTTTTTGATAAGGATCGGGTGTAAAAAGGTCCGGTGGCGCCGAATCGTCCGCTGGCGCCGATGTTTTTGGAGCCGAGGATTTGGGTGGTTTCTCTGCGCCATGCTTTTTTGGAACCTCCGTTATTTTCGGCGTCGAGGTAGTCTTCGACGCCGGAGCGTCGGTGCCGAGGGATTTATGTTTGTGTTTCGTTAGCACCGAGAGTCCAGGCTTTGGCACCGGTGGCTTTGGAGTCGAGCTGGGCGTCACTTTCTTCAGTGCCGAACGGTGTTTATCGGCACCAGGAGTAGGCTGGCTCGAGCCCGAGCTGCCGTGAGACTTGTGAGGCTTCGACACCGGGCCCGAAGGTGGGGTGATAGAAGCTGCGTGTTTGGTTTTCCCCAGGCCCGAAGGTGAAGGTGTAACCTGAGTCTCTTTGGATTTGGGCGCGGGGGTGGGAGGGGGTAGAGTACTCACGACCCTCTGCGCCGGTGTGATGTCCTCCAGGTCGGAGTCGTCGGCCTCAGAAGCGCTGACGATGTCTTCCTCCTGCTCGGTGTGTTGTTGCCCCGAAGCCCCGGTGTCGTCTCCGAAGATGTCCGGTGGAGCCGCTGTCGATGAGTGCGCCATGGTGCGTCGAGCTCTTCGATCCCGGATGGTCTTTTTTGATCGAAAAGATTTACAGGCGGGGCAGTCTCTGGCCTCGTGTTCTGGAGAGAGGCAAAGGTTACACACCTGATGGAGGTCGGTGTGGGGAAATTTAGACCCACATTTTGGGCACTTTTTGAACAGAGTCCTTTCCATCGGCCGGGACCGGAGTCGAGGAGGGCCCGAAGGCCGGTGCCGATGTGTGGAATCGAGAAAAGTGCCTCTACGAGAGATGAAGATAGATGAAGAAACTCGATGAACGAGGATTTTCCGTCGAGGCTGGAACCGTAAAAGTTCGAAGCCGGAGCACGAAGTATCACATCCGAGCCCGATGGCAGAAAAAAACAATCTGAGGATGGAGCCGAAGCCCATGCGCAGTACGGACAAAAGGAGGAGTCACCGAACTCGTGACTTCCAAAGACTGTCCAAAGAACAAAAACAAACTGCAAACATCCGGGCCCAACACCAGATGGCAATCTATGCACAGTGTACAATCTGCAGCTCATATGCCTCGAACATATGGTTTAGGTTACTTACCCTGTAATCATCTGTTCAGGGCATGCAGTGCTGTAGATTCACATGCTTTGCATACTCCTGCTATCTAGAATTGGGGCCGGATGTGTGCAAGTTGTTTTTCTTTGAAGACGTCTTTAGAGTCTCGAGGTAGAGCGACAACTCCTCTAGGTGATAATGCACATGGGCTTCAACTCCACTGTGAGATTGATTTTTCTCAGGCGGGTGAAAATGAAGTTCAATGTAAGTGCAAGTAAAGAGATGTCCATGCATATGAAAAAAGTAAAGGAACTTCAACAGCCACAGGTTCCAGGGAGGAAGGTGGGTGCATGTGAATCTACAACACTACATGCCAAGAACAGATGCTTGCAGGGTAAGTAACCTAATCCGTTGGATGTATGTGTGGCTGTAGATAAACATGCTTTGCATAGACTGTACAGCAGTGCCCACTAAAGCTGTGGCTAACCTGTGGGTGCTACAGTTGTTCGAAAGCCTGACGTACATTAGTTTGTTGGCGTGCTAGAACATTAACACAATGTTAAGTTAAAGTGTGTGGTGTAGACAATGTAGCTGCTAACATATCAGCTTGTGGAATGCTGTCTAAGAAGACATAGAAGCCCTTATTTTGTGAGTGTGCTTCAGGGGGTGTAGCTAAAGTCCTTATGGCTTTAATGTAACATGTCTGAATGCATCTGATTATCCACCTGGCAATGCCCGATTTAGATCTGGGCTTTCCTTTATGAGGGAGCGAAAAATCAACAAAGAGGTTTAGTTTTGTGAAAGTCTTTAGTCTGTAGATGTAGTGCAAAAGGGCTGTCAACATCTAATGTATGAAGAGCATTCTCTGAAAATGAGTCTGGTTGAGGAAAGAACACAGGTAACTCGATTGATTGAGGTGGAAATGAGAGACCACCTTTAAGAGGAATTTTGGGTTGGTGCGAAGGACCACCCTATCCTTGTGGAGATGAAAGAAGGTTAGTGGCTGGAGCTCACTAACACGTCTGAGTGAAGAAATGGTAATTAAGGAAGCGATCTTCCAAGAAGAAAAAAAAATGAAGGGAGCAGTTATGTAGTGGTTCAAATGATGGACTACTAAGTCTTGTAAGAACAATGTTAAGATTTCAGGTAGGTGCAGGTGAAACCCGGGGTGGAATCACTCTTAAGACCTTTCATAAAGGCCTTGATGACTGGTACTTTGAACAAAGAGGTGTTTGCCTATTTTGCAAATGGGCAGCCACTGAAGCAAGATGTCAGCATATGGATGAGAACGTAAGGTCAGAAAGCTGAAGATGCAATAAGTAACAAACAATGTTCTATATTGTAGCATTAAATGGATTGATACTCTTATGACAGTAACAAAAAATCTTTTTCTTTACAAATGGTCCAACATTCAGGTGGGAGAAAGAAATAACCAAATTCTATGACCTCAGGAGCCAAACTGAGATTGAGTTCTTTGGGATTTGGGTGCCTGATTTTCTCTATAGTTCTCAATGAGAAGGTCCAGGTTGAGGGGTAGCTTCTCGTGGGGGAATTACTGATAAATCTGGTAGTGTTGTGAATTGGGGCTGTTGGGCCCATGTGAGAGTTACTAGTATTAGTGAGAGATGTTTGTCTGAGCTTTGGAACCAGAAACCGAAGAAGAGGGAGAGGCGGAAAAGCATAAGACAATTATCCCTGACCAGTTTATCCACAGAGCATTGCCCAAATCCATCTGTGGAAATCTTCACTTGTGGAAGTGAGGGAGGAAGACTCAGGATGGAGCCACACTTGTGGACTTGTTGCTGCACCCTGCTGAGGAGGTTGGCAAAATTGTTGTCTGTTTCCGGGAGATGTTCCACTAACAGATGAATGCTGTGATGTAGAGCCCAATGCTAATCTGATAACTGCAGAGAATGTGTCCTCCCGTTTTTGTAAATAGCACATGGTTGTCATATTGTCCGTCCAGACTAAGACAACCTTGCCGGTCAGGTGAGGTGTGAACACTTTCAACAATCTAGGTGTGCAGCTTGCAGGTTTTTGGTATCGCAGACCCTGGACTTTGAGATTCTGTAAGTGAGCACCCCTGCCTGTCAGTGATGCATCTGTTGTCATGAGGATGTGGAGAACAGGGTCTAGGAAAGCCCACTCCTTTAAACAGGTTGTTAGTGTTCCACCACTACAAAGAGCGATGAGTGAGGCTGTCTATCAACACTAGACCCTGTGACTGAGACCACTGTTGAGCTAGACATTCCTGTAACAGATGCATGTGTAGTCATGCATGTGACCATCAAACCCAGTAGGCGCATGACCGTTCTGACTGTGGGCTGTTGATTGGGTTGAAAACGGGGCAGTAGTGTTTGGAAATTTTTGATTCTTGCTGTACTGGGATAGGCTAATGCTAGTTGTGTGTTTACGGTAGCCCCCCAGATACAGTTGAACATGTAAAGGTTGAAGATGACATTTCTGAACATTGATGGTGAAGTGTAGCTGAGGGAGCAGGTCTATGGCGTTTTGAATGTGTTGCTGGCTGGCACAGAGGAAGGGTGATGGCATTGATAAGCCAGTTGTCGAGATAGAGAAGACACGGTTGTTTTGTCTGCATAAATGTGCTGCAACCACTGCTAGACATTTGGTAAATACTCTAGGTGTAGTAGTCACTCCAAATGAGAGGACTTTGAATTGGCCAGGTTTGTCTGCTATCATAAATCTGAGGTATCTGTGATATGTTGAATGTACAGGTATGTGAAAGTAGGAGTTCTTGAAGTTTAAGGCTGAAAGTTGCCTTTAAGACAGAAGAACAAGTTACTTACCTTCGGTAACAATGTATCTGTAAGAAACATTAGTTAGTTCGATTCCTCACCTTAAAATATCCCCAGGCGTCAGGCTGGATCTGGAAAGTTTTTCGTCAGCAATACCCCTGCGCGTCGCTAGGCGTCGTCTGAGGCTCCACGTCCGTCGTCTGCGTCGGGATGACGTCGGAGTACTTAGACGCCGCCCTCGCGCGCGGATGTCAGTTCTTGTACATAGCTTTCCGCGCCAGGAACGCAGAGCCATGCAAGAGACCGACACTGGTGCCAAAAAATTCTAGGGCCCTGAAAGGGATAACCTGAACCCTAGATATCGGTTCGCAGAACGGGGAGGATGGGTGGGTCGGTGAGGAATCTAACTAATGTTTTTACAGATACATCGTTACCGAAGGTAAGTAACTTGTTCATCTGAAAGAAACACGTTAGTTAGATTCCTCACCTTAGAATAGATACCCCAGCAATACCAACCCCGGTGGTGGATCTGCGAACCAAGATCACACCAGAAAGTCCTGGAGAACAGAACGGCCAAAGAAGCAGTCTCTCCGGACTTGGCTGTCCAGGCAATAATGTTTAGCAAACGTGTGCAGGGATGCCCACGTTGCCGCCTGACAGACGTCCTGCAAGGGGACTCCCCGTCCCAGTGCAGTGGAAGCCGCAGTGGCCAGAGTAGAATGGTCCCTCAGCCCTACAGGAGGTTCCTTTTTAGCCAAGGCGTACCATGCCTTGATACACAAAACTATCCACCGAGAGATGGTCCGTTTGTGCACCGCTCGACCCTTCTTAGCACCCACGTAACCTACAAAGAGTTGGTCGTCCACCCAGAACTGCTTGGTGCGATCAAAATAGAAGGACAGCGCCCGTTTTGGGTCCAGATGGTGGAGCCTCTCTTTCAAGGGACGCGGAAAGAAGGTGGGGAACGTGACAGACTGCCCAATGTGAAAGGCAGTCACAACCTTAGGAAGGAAAGAAGGACGAGTCCTGAGAACAACTTAGTCCGGATGGACAGAAAGGAAAGGAGGCGTAGAAGAGAGAGCCTGAAGCTCACTCACCCTTCTAGCAGAGGAGATGGCCACCAGGAAAGCAGTTTTAAGCATCAAAAGACTAAGTGGACAATTATGAAGTGGCTCAAAAGGAGAACACAACAGAAACGTCAATACCCGATTCAAATCCCACTGAGGCATTACAAAAGGAACAGGAGGAAACATGTGAGTAATGCCCTTAAGAAAGCGAGAAACAACGGGATTTGAAAAGAGAAGGCTGATCAGGAAGCCGTAAGAAAGCAGAAATAGCATAAAGATAGCCTTTCAGGGTGCCCAGAGCAGAGCCCTGCTGGGCCAAAGAAAGAAGAAAGAGGAGAACCTCAGAAAGAGGGGCAGAAAAGGGATCCACAGCCTTTGCTGTGCACCATGCCACAAATTTGTTCCACCTGCAGGTGTATACCGATTTTGTGGAAGAACGCCTGGCTGCCAGAATAACATCACAGACTTCAGGAGGCAAGTCAAATGGCATCAACTGCCGCCGCTCAATCTCCACGCATGGAGGTGGAGACTGGACAGGTTTGAGTGGAGGACCGCCCCCTGCTGCTGCGACAGAAGGACCTCCTGAAGAGGCAGGCGTATCGGGGGATTGATTGACAGACTGAGTAGCTCGGAAAACCAGTACCTTCATGCCCAATCCGGAGCCACCAAGATGACTTGGGCCCGGTCACGCCTGATCTTCAGCACTCTGGGCAGAAGTGGCATAGGCGGAAAGGTGTACAACAGACCGCAACTCCACTCGCGACGAAGGGCATCCCCGAGCGAGTACCGCCTTGGAAACTCCAACGCGCAGAACTGCTGACATTGTGCGTTCTCTTCGGTGGCGAATAGATCTAACCAAGGCTCTCCCCACTGCCGAAAGAGGCCTTGCGCCACGTCCGAGTTGAGACGCCACTCGTGATTAATCATGCACCGGCGGTTGAGTTCGTCTGCTCTGGCGTTCAGAGAGCCCGCCAGATGGTGAACCACCAGGGTGATGCCCTGATGTTCCAGCCATGTCCAGAGGCGCAGAGCCGGTCCACTACCCCACCCCGCACTGTTTGTTGCAATACCACATGGCGGTGGTGTTGTCCGTGAACACCTGCACTACACTTCCCCGGACAGAGGGAAGGAATGCTTTCAGTGCAAGCTGGATCGCTCTCGGCTCCAAAAGGTTGATATGGAGCCAAGACTCCGCCGGAGACCAGAGTCCTCTGATCTCCGCCTCTCCCATATGCCCCCCCCATCCCAGGAGGGATGCATCCGTCACTACTATGGGCTCCAGTTGGTGTAGGAAGAGGGATCTGCCACTGACCCAATCGCGGTCAATGAGCCACCACTGCAACTGCTTTGCAGTGCCCTCCGAGATCAAGACCCGGTCGGACAGGTTGCCTCAATGCTGGGTCCACTGAAACTTCAGGTCTCACTGCAGTGCCCGCCTCCACCATCTGGCGTGATGTACCAGCAGGATGCAGGAGGCCATCGGACCCAGAAGCCGCAGCACCAACATGACCGAAACCCGGGATAGAGGCCGAAAGATGGCAATCAGGGTCGGAATATCCCGGATCCGCTGTTCCGGAGGATAAGCCCAGAACTGCTCCGAGTCCAGAGCCGCTCCGAGTCCAGAGCCGCTCCGAGTCCAGAGCCGCTCCGAGTCCAGAGCCGCTCCGAGTCCAGAGCCGCTCCGAGTCCAGAGCCGCTCCGAGTCCAGAGCCGCTCCGAGTCCAGAGCCGCTCCGAGTCCAGAGCCGCTCCGAGTCCAGAGCCGCTCCGATGAAGAGGAGCTTCTGGGAGGGACTCAGATGCGACTTCAGCACATTGATGGTGAACTCCAGCGAATGCAGGTGGTCGGCCGTAGTCTGGAGGTGGGAGATGACTGCCTGGGGCTAGCCCGCCTTCAACAACCAGCCGTCGAGATAGGGGAAGACCGGAACACCCAATCTGCGCAGATGAGCTGCGACCACCGCCATCACTTTCGTGAACACCCGAGGGGCATTGGTGAGGCCGAAGGGGAGCACAGTAAATTGAAAATGCTCCTGGCCCACCGTGAACCGCAGGTAACGCCGGTGGGCCATCAGGACGGGAATGTGAAAATAAGCATCCTGCAAGTCCAACGCTACCATCCAGTCTCCAGGGTCAAAGGCAGCCAGAACCTGAGCCAAGGTGAGCATCTTGAACCGTTCCTTCCGGAGGAAGACGTTGACGCTCCTGAGGTTCAAGATAGGGCGCAGGCCCCCTTTGCCCTTCTTGGGAACTAGAAAGTAGTGGGAATAGCAACCACGACTTACTTCCGGACCAGGAACGCGCTCGATGGCCCCCTTGGCCAAGAGGGCCGTAACTTCCTCCCGCAGAAGATTCAAGTGATCCCCCGACATACGGTGGTACTGCGGTGGCATGGCTGGAGGGGTCGTCTCGAAGGGGAGGGAGTAGCCCCTTCGGACGATTTGCAGCACCCACCTGTCCGACGTGATGGAACGCCAGTGGAGCAGGTGATCGCGAACTCTGCCTCCTACTGGCGTGGAATGGGCCTGAAAGCACGGATTAGGAGGGCTTTGAGGCGGATGCTGCCGGGGTTGATGCGGACTGACCGGCACGTTGTCCCCCAGTACCGCCTCGGCGGAATCCACGTCCAAGTTGGGTCTGCGGCCGGTGGCTAGGCGGACGTGAGGGTGCGCCCCTTCCTTGGCCACAAAAGGGACGAAAAGCCGAAGCTTGCGGTCGAGAGGCCGAAGGACTTGGCCGTAGCCTGGGAGTCCTTGAAGCGCACCAGCGCACTATCCGCCTTTTCACCAAAAAGGCGACTGCCATCAAAGAGCATATCCATGAGGGTGCTCTGGACATCCCCTGATAAAGACGTGGACCACAGCCAGGCGTGGCGGCGGAGCGCCACCGTGGTTGACATCGCCCTACCCAGCGAGTCCGTAGTGTCTAGTCCACATCGGATAGCATGTCGCGCTGCATCCCGCCAGTCGGCAAGAGCCTGGGCGAGCCGTGTCCGGGCCTCCTCCGGACACTGGGGCAGCACGTCCTCCACCGTATCCCACAGGTAGTGAGAGTAACGGTCCAAGAGGCAAGCAGTGTTCAAGGACCGCAGTCCCAAACTAAGGGAAGAGAACAACTTCTTATCGAACTGTTCAAGCCTCTTGGATTCCCGATCCGGGGGAGCAGAAAGGAAGGAGGACTGGGAAGTAGAGGCCTGGATAACCAGGCTCTCGGGCGCGGGGTGTTGGGACAGAAAGCTGGGGTCGCCCGGTGCAGGGCGGTGGTGCCGGGCCACGTTCCGATCCACAGGAGGTACTGTGGAGGGCTTGGACAAGGTGCCCTTCAGAACGTCCACTAGTGCTTCATTTAACTGCCGCAGAGGCTCCGAGGAGCTTGCTGACGGTTGGAGCACTTCAGTGAGGAGGTTAGTCCTCACAGCCACAGCAGGCAGCTCCAGCCCAAGGGCTTCGGCCGCCTTGCGCAGCACCACGGAAAATGAAGCACCTTCCTCCGTCGGAGGAGAGATGAAGCCAGTGTCAGGGGAGGTGTCCAGACCACTGGCATCCCCCAGCTCATCTGCCCAGTCCTGTGAGAAGTTGGTCTGCAAGGCCAGAGGGTCCTCAGACCCCTCCCAGTCGTCGCCATCATCCGATTCCTGGTAGACAGGTGGAATGATCTGAGCCGGGCGAAAGATGAGATTGCCACCCATCGGTGTCTGACGCGCGCCGGGTGGCGCCGCTCCGACGCTGGGCCCGTACTGGACTGAACCGGGGCACGGCGTCCTCTGAAGGCGGCACCGGAGGTGGTACCAGAGGCGATGCCGGCGGAGGGGTCGTGAGGTCGACCGGCGTCATCTGGGATCCAGGCCTGGATCCCACGGGGACCTGCGGCGTCTGGACCGGGGTGGACGACGGCGCCGGGGCGGAAGCCGCCGGCCTGCTAGGCCTCTCCAGTCGAGCCCGCGGGGCCCGAAGGCGCACCGGCAGGTGTCAAGGCGGAGCCAGGCCTCTCATGGCCGAGAGAAAGGCACTGATCTCCGCCGGAGTCGCGTCAGTCCCAGGGACCGGCGGGTATGGGGACGGACGTGACTCCTGTGGCTCCGACGGAGCCGCGTTGGTGGTACCACCCGAGCCCTCAGCCGAGTCGCGCAACCGGCGAGGGTAGCCCGAAGAGCGATGTCGTCTCTTGGATTTCTTACCATGCTTCGACTTACCCGAAGACTTGGAACCGGACGAGTGGTGGTGACGGCGGCTCCGAGACCAGTCCCTCGACCTACTCCTTGACCGGGACCGTGAACGGTGCAGAGCAGACTGCCGGTACTCCAGGAGCTTGCGGGACCGCTCCCACCTAGCTTTCGAAGTCAGGGCCCGGCAGTCGAGGCACGACTCCGAATCGTGGTCGGCCCCCAGGCAGAAAAGGCACCGGCGACGATGGTCCGTAACCGACATCAGTCGGTGACAGGCGTTGCAGGGTTTGAAACCAGGTATCCTACCGGCACCAGAGTCGAGTAGAGTCAAAAAAGTTTAGTCAAAAAATAACTAAGGGGAAAGCTCTTCCCGGATCGGCGCTGTCTGGCGCGGAAAAAAGAAGAAGAACTGATGTCAGCGCGCGAGGGCGGCGTCTAAGTACTCCGACGACGTCATCCCGGCACACGACGCAGACGACGGACGCGGAGCCGCAGACGATGCCTAGCGACACGCAGGGGTATTGTGACGAAAAACTTTCCGAATCCAGCCTGACACCTGGGAATCTAACTAACGTGTTTCTTTCAGATAGTTGCCTTGTTTGGGAAGTGTGATCACATCTTGGAGAGTGGCCATATGAAAATGCTCTGACAGGATACAATGATTCAAGGGCAGTAGATCTAAGATTGGCCGTAAAGATTTGTACTTTTGGGGGATTAGGAAGTGCCGGGACAATACACCTGATGTTTTAGAGGGACAGGTTCGATAGCTCATTTGAGCAAGAGATGTTGAACATCCTGTTTGAGTAGTGTCTGGTGTTCCAGAGAGAGCCTGTGAGTGTGAGGTGGAATGTTTGGAGGTGCGGCAATGAGCTTCAGACAGTAACCATGTTGGATAATGTCCATCACCCACTGGTCTGATTTTATTAATTGCCGTGTGGGTAGAAAATACCGTAGTTGTCCCGTAACAGGTGTTAAATGATTGGGGAGAATAAAGTCATTGTTTGGTATTGGGTGTGGGACAACAAGGGGACACACCTCTTCCTTCACCTTTGGCATTGTTGCCCCTATAGGAGCTTCTATAGTAACCTTGGGTAGAGGAGTGGTGGCCCTGGCCACATTGATACGTGGTAGAGGCATCTGAAGAGGGGGTTCTGAGCCCACTCGATAGGTGGACAGCAAAAGGAGCTACGTGGACTAGGTGTTTGAAGTGCACACATAGAATTGGCAGTCTCTGTATCCTTTTTTATTTTTTTGAGGGCCATGCTAACCTGGGGACCAAAAAGATGTTTTGCCAAAAGGGACATTTAATAGACTTTGCTGGACTTCTGGCTTAAAGCCAGATATGCAAAGCAAGGTATGGCGTTGCAACAAGATACTAGTATTAATGCCCATAACAGCGGTATCTGCTGGATCTTGGGCACAGGGGATAGATGTGTTTGAGATGAGCTTTTCTTTGGATACAAACTTCTGACATCTTTTCTTATGTTCCTCTGCGAGATATTGGAGGAGTTCTTCCATTTCATCCCAGAGGGCACGGTCATACCTTGCAAGCAAACCCAATGAATTAGCAATTAGCCAATGGTTGGCAGATTGAGCTGCGACCATTTTGCCAAAGGTGTCAGTGAGTTTACTTTCCTTGTCAGGAGGTGGTACATCACTGGCAGCTTGGGAATTAGCACACTTGCGAGCATTGACAACAAGCGAGTTAGGAGGTATCGGTCTCCTGATGTAAATGGGGTCACATCGAGAAGCTTTATATTTTTTATCCACCCCGGGCGTGATGATTTTAACTCAAGCAGGGTCTTTAAAGATGTCAGCTGCACGATGCAACATATCCTTAAGCATGGGGAGGTATTGAGTGGCCCTATGTGTGGAAGAGAGCGTTTCAAAAAGGAAGACCTCTTCCAGAGGTTCCTTGTGTAGCTCGACCTCATGAAAAGTAGCATTTCTACCAATGAGCTCCTGGTACAATGTAGAGTCATCAGGAGGAGATGGACAAGCAGGATATAGATATGGGTCAGTGTCCCCTTGAGGATCTATGAATTACACTGACCAGGCTTCGATTGGGGATGGTGGTGTACCAAAATTATCTTCCCTGCCCATTGCCCACCTATGTCAGAATGGAGGCACTTGAGGTGTTATATTCAAGGGATCTCCATCAGAGTGTGTTGGAGATAGTGAATGTGGTGGTGGTGGGGGGGGGGGGGGTTGATGGGGGGAGGGGGAGGAGGTGGAGAGGTTGATGGATGTGGCAAAGGACTGGTGGACTTATCCACCTTCTTCTGTTTGGCCGGGACCGGAATATCAATATTCTCATCGAAGGAGAGTTATCTATTCGATGACGGTGGAGATGTAACAAAGTCTGGCAAGAACAGGCCCAGTATGGGGATGCATGTATATTTGCTTTTAACAAGCATCCCTTTTCTCTTGTAACTTGTGGAGACTAGGTTCCACAGGCTTGTCAGGATCTGATTTCGGAGCAGAAGAGTGTTTCTGTTTGGATGCCAAAGGACCGGTCAGAGCTGAAGATGGAGCTGGTTGGCTCGGTACCGAAGATCAAATTGGCACCAAGATGGACGATGTTGATGGCTTCGGCCAGTGTTTAGGTGCCAGGCTCAAGGGTGGAGGCGTCCGAGTCAGTCTTTTGGTGCCGACCACAGCCACAATGTCTTCGCTACTGCTCTATTACGTCTCGTGTTGATGTGCCAAAGATCTCGAAGAGTCTTTTTGGAGTGGAAAAAGCAACAAGCCTCACAACTCTCCTCTCTGTGTTCCGATGATAGACAGGTTACAGACTGGCTGAAGGTCAGGCCAGGAGAAATGTGCGTGGCAGTTTGGGCAGAAACTGAAAGGCGTACATTCCATCACCAGCAGGGCATCCTCTGGTGAACCTGATGTAGATCAAAAATGGAGGACCTTAGTGAGAGGCCCTTCAGGGATGTGGTAGAAGCTAGTCGATTCAACGAGCAATAAAGTTTTCTATTTCTCAATACTGAAGATGGAATATGTAATCAAAAACAATACTGAAAGGGGTGAGTACAAAAAGGAACAGAGCATCATAATAGTCTTGACCCAGAGCACAGGCACACACGTCCAAACTAGACGACGGAAAGAAAACAATCTAACGATGGAGTTGATGCCCATGCGTATCATCATCAAGAAGAGGAGTCACACTACCTCATGACTCGAAAGGTTTCTTTGAAGAAAAACAGCTTGCACACATTTGCACCCAACATTAGATGGCAGGGGTATCCAAAGCATGAGTATCTACAGTCACAACTGCCTCGAGTCACTCGTTCACTTCACTTTATCTACACACCACGGGCCACACACCCCCACTTCATCATAAGGCGAGGAACAAAAGATCTCCGATAAAGAGCCCCTTTATGGGTGCCCGTTGGGTATTGCAGAGCCAACCCAACGAGGAGCAGGTCCAGATGATGAAGCATGATGCCTAGCCTGCTGGGTGTGTGAGGACCCTAGTTCCGAAAGAGAGTGGGATCCCCTCCAATCCCTCTCCTACATCAGGTTCCACCTTAACTATCATTACTAATGACGGTGGTTGGTCCTCTGAGTTTTATTGACTAGGCACCACTTTATGAGGAACAGCATACCACTAGCTAGCAGGATCTTACTGGGCACCTATGCTGGACCTCGATAAAACGCCCCACAGTCCTCATTCTTGTTGACCATCCAAACACTATCCACCACCTGCTGGGCATGGCAGAAATTACTCTGGAAAGCAGGAGGGGCAACACTATACTCTCCAGCACTACCAATATCTACCAATCCATGGCTCCCCCGGCTCTGGATACCCTGACGAAACACTCAGCGCCACTTTGATATAAGTGATATTGGAGATCTGTTCCCTAATGGGCATGCGTTTTCCCATACAGAGGAACTCCGCTTTTCCACAGCCACGTTCATGGATCACTTTGTTCTGACTTGTATGCAGAGAGCACTAAAACGCTATACCCACTTATCCCATCAAGCCTAAGGAGTTCACACCACTTACATTAGTAATCTCAGACGGCAGTGGACAGCACATCACATCCCGATTATACAAAGCATGTCTGGTGCTTATGCCACAACACTAAAGTAAGGGATGCCTGGGTAGCTGATCTCGAGCAACCCCTTACGGATAAGATGTGGAAAAGAGGTTTACACAAACAAAACTAGTCTCATGTAACCAAATGCACAAATTGCTCCATGTTAGGATCCTAAGGAGGGCCTATGTAACGCCACAGCAGATGGTTCGTATAAACAGCGCCAGGTTTGCACGATTCCCCAAATGCAACGCACATGTGGCCCCCTTTGTACACATGACAGGGACATGTAATATAATAGCTTCCTATTGGCAAGACATATTTATGGAAGCGCAGCAGATGACCAGATTGCAATTGAACCTCTCCCCACTGCTTGCCCTATTGGGATATGTAGATGAACTTATGAAGAGCAGTTGCAGATTTGTAGCAATGGCAATGCACCTGGCAAAACACGAAACAGTTATGCGTTGGGGCAGCAGACAAAAACCCATGGTTAAAAGCTGGATCTAGAGTATGACATACTGTGATACAACAAGTGAGCTGTACGCAGAGCTCCAGCCCCCGACATATCGTCCAAAGGACATATGGCAAACACTGAGGGAATACCTAAGGCAACAGGGGGAACACTGCACATTCCAGTCAGGGAGGACGACCTGCAGAGCACGATACATGAATGCTCTTACTCGGGGTAGATATGTACATAAGTGCACTACGTGACGCAGTCTGCGTTGGGCATTGGAGCATACTGCAGAGGGCGAGAAACGCAATGGGGATTCAAGCTAGCCTGGCTGATGAGGGGCGTTACCCCGAAACTGGTCCCAGGATGCATGTTTCCGCCCAGGGAAGACCTGGCTTGGCAGTTCAGGCTGGACTGTTCCCAAGAGGAACACGGTCAAGACTGATTTGCATATGGCTGGGTCTGAACTGGGGTGGTGAAGTGAGCTAAAGAACGATGATGGATTCAATCCAGATCTGTGACTGGGGATAAATGTCGGAAAAGTATCAGCAATCCATCCATCCATCATCTCCTTGTGTTTGCTTTAATACAAAAAAGCATCATTACCTTGGGCAAGAATGCAGCTCAAGCTCTTAACACTAGTTTATCTGTGCTGATGTTTTCATGACCAGAAAGGCAGTTTTCAAGGTCGAAGCATTATATACTACAGTGCATAGGCTCGAAAGGGGTACAACATTAGAAATGTGAGAACCACATTTAAGTCCTGCTGAGGTATCACAAAGGGCTTTGGTAGAAACTTATGTTCTAAACTTTTTTTTAAAAAAAGCAAAACAGGCAATTTGAATAAAGATGGCTGATATAGCAAATTCAAAAAAGGCCAAAAGTGACAACAAGTAACCTTTAACAGTACCCACTGCAAACACTGAAAAAACAAGGCATCCACAGTTTGGTCTGCAATGGGCCCATCGGACAGGTGCTACTTCCAACTTATTCTACAGCGTAGAAGGGATCCTGGCTCGTAGAATTACAGAAACTACTTCAGAAAGGAGATCAAAGGAAATAAACTATGTTCAATTTCCCCGCATGGTGCAACACCCTGCCGCTGTAATAGAAGATCCTCCTGAAGCAGCAGTATGACCAGAGAACTATAGGTTCTGGGTACCACCATCTCCTGGCCCATTCTGGAGCAACTAAGTTGACTTTTGCCTTTTTGTTGCTGATCTTCAGAATTCTGGGCAGGCGAGGCAGGTACTAGAAGGCATACAGAAGTCCTGTGCTTCACACTACGTGGAATGCATCTCAGAGAGAGCCTTCTTGGAAACTGAAGCATGCAAAGGTCTGGACTTTGAGCAAAGAGATCAAGCCTAGGTTCTCCACGTTGTTGCTAGATGACATGGGCCCCCCTCCAGGTGCAACTGCCATTTGTGATCGGCTAGGCATCTGCGGTAAATTTTAACCGCCCTGGTAGTTAAAAATACTGCCAGGTGATGTATGACCAGGGCAATACCATGCAAGATTCAGCAGTTACAAAGGCACAGGGACTCCCAGCAAAGTACCCCACCTCCTCCCCTGGTTGTTGCAGTACCACATGGTGGTGATGTCTGTGAGAACCTGCACCAGCTGCCCATTGCTGGAGTTGCAGGTGAATTGCTTGGCTATAAAGGCCTTTCTGCCCTCTATCAAACTGATGTGGAGGCGGGTCTGAGACCTCAGATCTCCACCTCTGCAACATGGCCTCCCCAACCCAGTAGTATCACGTTCACCACCAACTGCAGGTGGGTAGCTAGTCCAATTGTGTGCAAGCATATATCATTGACGATCTTTTGCAGTCACAACCTGGATGGAATATGACAGGATTCCATTGAGCTGCGCCCACTGAAACTTCACTGCCTGGCTTGTATGTGTCATTTTCATTAGTCAGGAAGCTGGTTGCAGGAGGTTAGCAGGCCAAGAAACCTCAGAGCCATCCTCAAGGAGACCCAGAAAAGAGGTTGAAGCATTGGGATCATAGCCATAATGTCCTAGACTCATTAGCCTGCAGGAAAGGCCCGAAAGTGCTCTGTATCCAGGCTGGCTCTAATGAAAGAAGACCTCTGCGAAGGAATTAAGTGTGACTTGGGCAGGTTGGCTGAACTCCAAAGATATCAGGAGGTCTGCTGTCGCGTGGAGGTTGCCTAGAACAGCAAGTAATTGCGGTAGGGGAAGACTTGCCCTAACCCTAGAGGATTGTCGGCAACGACTGCCATCTTTGTGAACACTCAAGGGACACTATGAACTGCAGGCAGAGTCTGTGGGCCGGCAGGACGGTGTTATTGATTGTGACACCTAACTTTTCTGACCGCTCAGACTGCAGACTGACCTCGCGGTGCCCGCCTGTAAAAGTGGACCCGCCATTTTCGAGGGTCAGGAGTCTAGTCTTTTTCTGCCCTAACCTACATAAATAGCACGCTGGCGTGGCCGCGCAGCAGACACGCGTGCCGCTGGCACGATTAAGGCAAGCCCATCTGCGCCCGTCCTCTAATCAGCCGCGCACAGCGCCAGCCATGCTGCCCGTTTGGATGAAGGGGGTAATTTTAACCAAACGATCGGCTACCCCAGCAAAGCACTAGGGCAGATTGGTAAGTGAGTGACAGGATCTGTATACCCCATCTTGAGGAAACAGCTGGTCCGAGGCTGACTTTGTTAGGAAAGATGTCCTGGTGGGAGGGCTGCTTAATGTTTGATCTCTACCCAAACATCATGTAGAGATCCAGCTGCTACTTGACTCTCACTGTCTAGATGTCCGTTTTATGACGGAAACTTGGACACATTCAGGACTGGAGGTAGAACTAGGCCTGGCCTGTCCTCTCAGTTATAACATTTTACATAAACCTCGAGTCAGAGGACGAGGAGGTGGGGTTGGGTTTATATTAAAGGAAGCCCTGGACTTCGTTCAACTGGATATTGACGAAGTCGAAGGTTTTGAACTTATGGGCTTCTCATTAAAAGACCTTAAAGGTTGCTTACTGGCAGGCATTATTTGCTATAGACCCCCAGGGGCGGTTAGCTCACTCTATGCAGGGATTGGTGGACGTAATTTGTAACATGGCTCTTACTCATTCCAACCCGATTATTTTAACCTATAGCTGAATGGGATTGTGGACTCAGGATACAGTAATTTAATCCAGTCCTGTGAGAGCCTGAGTTTATGCCAATAGATCAATGAAGCCGCCACAAAGAGGGGAGGGGGGAATATACTGGACTTGGTCTTCTCTAAGGAGCAGGCTTTAGGAGCAGTAGAAATCCTTCCGGTTGGCTGGTCCGACCATCATTTGGTCAAATTCCAGTTATTGGACCCTAGAAAGGTACAGTCAGCCACCAGGGAGGTAAGGACATTTAGGCGTAGAGATTGGAGGGGACTATCTCATCCTCGGTATTCTCCTTTGGTAAGGATTTCAATAGTGGGGGTTCAGTGGAGGATAACTATATTGACTTTTGTGACCAGATTAATACTAGGATTGACCAGATTGCTCCCATAAAGACTTATAAGAAGACCAGCAAGCGGTCAGCCTGCTGGTACAATGATCACCTTAAATCCTTGTGGAAATATGGATTTTTCTGGTCAGTTATGTCCCCTATCTTGGACCCCAACGGTCCCATGTGCATGTCACAAGTACATGTATGTTTCCCTCCAGTTCCAGTTATGAAGACGCAAACACATGTGCGTCCACCGTCAACATGTCCTTTGACAGATCCGCCATGAATAGGCCGGATATTCCATTCCTAAATATGAAAGGCCACCGGCTTTATATGGTTCACTTATGCCACTTTACAGTCCAGGCAAGTAGGCCCTGATTCTGTCATCAAAACTCCTCTTGCCTTCTGCCTCTGAAAGCTCCAGTCCGAGCCTGCATCTGTGACCATGAACTTTGTCTCATTCTCTGCGCGGCTCACGAAGCCTGACATCAGCCTACTCTCTGCCAAGAACTGTATTTCACCTTCGAATTATCTGCTTCCCCCTCAGCCGATGCATTCCTGCCTAGTAGTTTAAGTAAACATTCTTCCAGTTACCAAGCAAAAAGGCCCAACTTCTCTGTCCTCATGCAAGTAATTCATAGCCCTGTCACCATGGAATATTCCTACCCCCTCGCATTCAGTGTAGACACTTAGACGCTTGTCCACGCACGCACAGTCAGTATAGAATAGATTCTGTCCGAGAGTCCTTCTTTTGTGGATAACATAGTTCTTTAAACATAGGATGTTAGATATGATTTGGGATTAGGTTGACTTGACCCCCCAGACTTCTCGTCTCCACATATAGAGCTAAATGTCAAGTCCCCGTCACCCCCTAGTTACACGTCAATTACACGTCATACTGCTGCGCGCGCATCTATGCCAAGTATTATCTTATAGATCCACCTATGTATTACATCATAACCAATCATGTTTCTTTTTACTCATTATTACACCCATTTTCGGTTACGCAGACCAAACGTCAATGTCCTTATCAATTGTTACGCCTACTGTATTCACTTCATTATAATGTATGTACTATAAAAGTTACTTCTTGTCAATAAAGTATGTACTTCACTTCCTGAACCCCCGTGGTGATGGAACTTGAAGCATCCGATTATAATCGATTATTGGAATAAAGCCCATTCCGAAACTCTAATATCACGGATTCTGCCTCTCATTTTACCGAGCTATTTTATAATGTTTCTGTATCAAATTCAGTCCCGGTAAAGGAATTTTTATTTACCACAAGATGGCGCCCGAACAGGGACACTTTCTCATCTCACGCGCCGGCGGTGAGTTGCAGGCCCGGTCTCCTGCCACAGCTGGACGGACAATAACGCGTACCAGCAGGATTTCCTGTATCTCCCTCCGGTCAAGCGGGGGCGACTGAGACTGCGATCAACACCCAGACGAGGCGGTGAGAAGTGCGAAGTATCCCGACCAGAGCCTAGCTGAGAGAGCAAGATCCGAGGTATACAGAGACCCACCAGTCCGAAGTCAAGCCCAGTGTCCGACGAGTCGAGTCGAGTCGAGTCCAGTCCGGTTCAAGTTCAAGTTACTGAGGCCTTCCGTTTCCGAAGCTACCCGGTGAGTACCATTGCTGGGGAGGCATTTCTGACGTGCACATAGGTTGTGCCGGTCAAGACGGGTTTGGGTACACAAATCCGGTCTGCACTGTTTTAGCAGTGTATCTGTACTGTTTAGCAGTATATCAAGTGTTCCGAAGTATCTAGTAAGTGTCAAGAATTAAGCATGGTGATTTAGTTATGCAGACGATCATCATTGTTGTTTCAGTTAAAGGTTTAATGTTTAATGTTTAAAGTGTTTAAGTATGTTCTGTATATCGTGGTATGAATGACTGTTCATTATCGTGTTTATTGTATTAAGTCTGTTCAAATTCAAGTATCAGGTCAAAATCAAGTATAAGGTCAGTTCTCAATATGCCGCTCTTTTCGAAATTAAGACAGATCACTACCAGAAAAGGGGTTCTCGAAGAAGCCGTCCCTATTCCTCCTAGGGACACTCCAGGGCACTTTATGTATCACAAACATGGCTTAGACGCTATATTATTTCTTGATTTATGGGTAGACTACACCAAGGGATTACCAGAAAGTCAGAGGTGGCCCACAGCGGGGACCTGGGATGCAGAGTGCATCATGAAAGTCGAGGAGGAGTTATGGAAAAGGAAAGTCAGACAGTCACAGAAAGACGCCGTTGAGTTATGGCGTAAAGAATCTCATAGACGTACAGAAAAAGCACGTAGACAGGAAGAGAAGAGTAAAGAAAGTTCAAGCAAAGTTCGAGAGAATCTATTAATTGAGGAAGGTATCCGAGTGAAATCAGAGCAAGTAGACAGACAAGGAAATGCCCTTATGAATGGTATGTATCCCCTTCTGGCCGAAGGATTACCTAAGGCTACTCCAGAGATACCGAAAGACTTGCCACCCCCATTATTCCCAATCAAGGTACATCCTAAGGGGCATCCTAGAACCGCAGAGGATGTTTTTCTTTCCTCATATTTAGATGACGCAGCTCCCGAGTATGCTAATTCCGCCCCACGTAGACCACATACCAGGGAGGTCCAACACCAAGATCCAGCACCCGTATCCCTACAGCAACAAATCGAGTCACAAGTTCCGGCAAGCACATCTGTTTCTGCATCTGTTCCTACAGGTACTTCTATAGCTGAGTCCACGCCTATAGTTGCTGTGTCACGTTCGACGAATCCTTTCACACCCGACGCCCCAGACGGGGCCACGGGAGGTGCTACCAATATTTTTTCTACGCCACCTAGAATAAATAAACTTATTTTTCAAGAGTCAGCGCATTCACGTACACCCAAATTCGTAAGTGATCGTACGCTTAAGGAACTTCTTATAGATTGTAGATATGACCCGGTGCTCGGTAAAGAGGACGAAATGATCCTGGCATCATTACGTATCAGACGAGCCGCAGGGTATTTAGCGAAGCTACCAGGAATGACTGCGCATCTAGATAAAATATATCATTTTGTTCAAACAGGGCGAGATCCAGAATGTATTAACAGAGCTATGGAATACCAGAAAGTAGAGATACAGGGGGAACTGTTACGTTTCCTCATAAACTGTGTGATCAGAAATCAAGACCGACCGGGGGTAGATCCGGAAGCAATGAAAATTCTTACAAAATGGAGCCAGAATATATCAGAAGGGAGACACGATAAGCAAAATTGTATAATAGCCATGTGCCGAAAGATCCGTAAAGAAATAGAACGCCTACACGAAGAGAGATTAGAGACAGACGAGTTCGAGCAAAGCGAGGAAGAAGGGTCAGGACTGCCCGCAGGACAGTCGGACACCATAGCCTATGTAGGTAGAGGAAGATCTTGTAATAGGAATCAGACTAGATGGCATACTGACCAAATACGTCCAATATGTCCAGATAATGACAGGAATTTCCAAATACCTATAATTAACATAAGGTCTAACGAGCATTCGTTCCAAACCGCCGACAAACTACTCCGAGAACGAAGGGGTTATCATTTTCTCGATTCTATGGATGAACAAGATTTAGCAAGGGCAGCTGTTCATTGGGTGGACAGTCCCGGAAAATATAGTGATGAGACAGTAGTACGCACATTTTTGAATCTCACCCCAGATGAGCAGAGGTTAGCTGGGATTTATATGATTCAACAACTCATTATACTATATCAGAGTCAGCATTCGGACCCTGGTCCCTTACCTGACATATTGACTGAATTGCTTATGAATAAATGGAGAGGTCCAGGTACTAAATTAAAGAAATTCTAGTATCAAGAAAGCAGTATATTCTTTTTGTATGCTCAGAACATGTCTCATTGCCTGTCAAGGAAAGAACTACGTATCACCTGGATAGACAGAATCCCTTACGAGAAGTACACCCAATAAAAGGCGAGGACAATCAGTTTAAACGCGTATTCGTATATACGCCCATATCGAAAATAGAATTGTTAGAAATGAAGAAAGTGGTACCCAGTCATGACAAAGACCCAGCGGGTTTTCACCGAGAAATTAAAGACATGTTACTCATGGGAGAGTATACCTACCCCGACATCATGACAATATTAAAGGTATTGATGCCTGCTGGCATTTATGAGAAACTCAAGGAAAAAGAGTGGGAGGTAGGTGACCAAAAGATAGAATGGTCAGCATTAGAAGCAGAAGAAAGGGCCCGAGGTCCAGGTTCGGGGCTTGGGGACAAAACTAAAGCACTACCAGGTCTACTAGTACAGGTACTGCCACGTTTATTAACTACGAAAAAGGAAGATTGGGGTACAATTTCAGCCTGTAAACAGAAGCAAGATGAAGACACTAGCGATTACTATGCCCGATTCGAGAAATGTTTTGGTATAAATAGTGGCATAAAAGCAAGTAGCGAATCATACCCGCATCTGTTTGTAACAAAATTAGTGGAAAATGCCCTGCCCCCAGTAAAGAATAGAGTATTAAAATTCGAGAGTACCTGGCAAGGTAACACTCCAACACAAATGTTACAAATGTTACAGTACCACCACAATAGAATTAGAGAGGAACAAGAACATGAACACAGACGCATGAAAGACACGAAAATGAAAATGCTAGTTTCCCAGACAGTTCCAGCTGAAGGACATAAAAAGGGTATGACACATTCCGATTCAGCAGGACCTGTAAAAGGGACATGCAATTATTGTAAAAAGCCAGGTCATTACGTACACGATTGTCCAGTGCTAAAACATAATATCGCCATAGGTAAAACACAAGAAAGATCACGGCCACTAAGACAAGATCAGAATGAACAAGGAGCTCCGCAGCATGCCCAGGCCATGCCAGCCGCACAACAGCCAATACAGTTTGTGCCAGCTGCACCACCGTTGCCTGTTGCTGCCACACAGACAACAACACGACAAATGTATCAGACCGCACAGTATGAATATCCCGAGTATCAGCGTTACGCATGAACTAGCCTAGAGAGGGAAGTTGACTTACCCCTTATCGAGATTCCTGTAGATCAAGAAGGACCTTATGTACATAGTAAATTATTAGGTCAAGATAGAAAATTTTTACTCGATACAGGGGCAAGTCGAACAACTATAAAACGTAGTGAAGTTCCAGGGGCACCCCTCTCAGGCTCACAGAATATTTCCCTTGGTTTTTCAGGAAAACCTATTGTTAATGAAGTGTCACAGCCTCTTCCACTTACGATAGGACCTCTGACCCGAACTACAGATCTATTGCTTACTAAATCATGTCCAGAAAACTTGTTAGGAATAAAAACGTTGAAAGCCCTAGGAGCCATAATATGTTGTTCTCCGGAAGGAGTAAGGTTGTTTTTACGTGATTTTAAAGGTCACTATGTATCTAGAGACATGGATCCCCGACTGCAGACTTTACCTACACATCTATGGGCACAAGGCCCTACTGATGTTGGTTGCATGAATATTACACCATATCGAGTCACGCTAAAGGCAGGAGTGGTGCTACCACGAATGCGACAATACAAGCTACCACCAGATGCTGTAGCAGCTTTACTACAAATCATTGACGAGCTCATTGCCCAAGGAGTAGTTGTAGAAACAGACTCCAATGTATGTAATTCACCGATAATTCCGATTCTTAAACGAACAGATCCTACAGCGCCGCCAGTATATCGATTGGTTATTGATCTGCGCGAGTTAAACAAATGCATTGTGCCACAATTTCCTGTGGTCCCAGATATCTCGTCATTATTGACAGCTATTGATTCCGAAGCAACATTCTTTACTGTAATTGATCTCAAAAATGCCTTTTTCAGCGTCCCAATAGATCCGGGAAGTCAATATTTGTTCGGATTTAGTTTAAATGGGCGTAGCTTTAAATTCACCCGCGCACCTCAAGGATTTACAGAAAGCCCCAGCATCTATAGCCAAGCACTGAAACGAGAACTTGACAGTATCCACATGCCAGTTAACACCGCCTTGCTTCAATACGTCGATGATCTGCTGATCACCGCCCGAAGCGAACCCGAATGTGAAAAAGCATCACTGACAGTTTTACAATTTCTAGCCGAAAAAGGGCACAAGGTGTCCCCTTCTAAGCTGCAATTCTGTGTCCAGCGAGTTGTTTATCTTGGACACTCGCTGGACAAGGAGGGAAGGCAGCTTACACCCGACCGCATTCAGTTGATAGCTAACATGTCAATACCCAAGACACAAAAGGAGGTGCGGGCTTTCATAGGCCTCACTTCATATTGTAGGCAGTGGATCCCTCAGTATGCATTTCTAGCAAAACCCCTCATTCAGTTAACCACACAGGAGGCAGCCACATCGACTGTTCTCCCTTGGACTCAGGAACACACACAAGCTTTTGAAAGCTTAAAGAAAGCTTTATGTCAAGCACCCGTTTTAGCAACGCCATGTTACAGAAAACAGTTTACACTTTTTGTTACAGAGCGCGAAGGTACTGCCTTGTCAGTACTCACACAGGAACAAGCAGGAGCACACAAACCATGTGCTTATTTTTCTAGTACATTAGATCCCGTAGCTCAGGCTTTGCCTGCATGCCTAAAATCAGTAGCAGCAACAGCTTTAGCAATCAGACAAAGCGATGCCATAGTTTTAGGACATCCATTGACAGTTCAAGTACCACACGCAGTAGAGGTTCTTGTAAATAGAACGCAAACACAACACTTGACTATAGCGCGACTTACAGGATACGAGCTTACATTGTTTCAGCCACATATAGAAATCAGACGCTGTAACACATTGAATCCTGCCACACTTTTACCAGTAGTCGGAACAGACCCACTAGCCCACGACTGTATTGAAGTTATTACTATAACGACAAAACCCAGACAAGACTTGACAGATGTCCCATTGTCAGATCCAGACCTGACCTTGTATGTAGATGGTTCATGCAGGAGAACAAGTACAGGAGAGTTAGTAGCCGCCTACGCAGTCACAACAGATACTGAAGTCATTGCAACTAATCGTATAAATACTTTGTCAGCTCAAGCCGCAGAACTTATCGCTCTGACACAAGCCTGTATTCAAGCCACGAATAAAAAAGTCAACATATACACTGACTCACGTTATGCATTCGGAGTTGTACATGACTTCGGCGTGCTGTGGCGAGAGAGAGGTTATTTAACTTCCCACGGTGCCCACATTCAGCACGGACCCCTCATTCATGCATTATTAGATGCAATACATCTACCCACTGAAATATCAATTATGAAATGTAAGGCCCATACGAAGGTTACTGATATCATTTCCCAAGGCAATGATCTAGCCGACAGAACAGCTAAACTGACTGCTCAAACTCAAACCCCCGACATGACAAAGACAATAGTCCCGACACCGACACATTGTATGACAGTTAAAGATCCTACTCTTGACGTAATTGACATACAGACACATGCTACACCAGACGAAATAAAGAAATGGACTGAATTAGGAGGGATCCAAACGGACCAAGGATGGATGATGAAGGAAAAGTCTGTATGGTTCCTTCCTGATTCAATGGTCCAAGTTATAATTAACACTATACATAGTCCAGCACATCTAGGAGAAAAAGCTATGCTAGACAGCATTCAACACATTTGGTTCAATAAACATTTACGAGCAGCAGCAAAACAAAAGGTCCGTACCTGTATGATCTGTTGTCAGTTCAACCCAGGAAAAAGCGTTCCCGTAGAACAGGGTGGATTTCATACTCCTAATCATCCTTTTGAAGTACTCCAGATGGACTATATCCAGATGGAACGATGTCGAGGATTCAAATATGTTCTCGTAGTTGTCTGCGCTCTGTCCCGTTGGACGGAGGCATACCCGGTTTCAGATTACACTGCCCCGACTACTGCCAAACAGTTGGTTCGAGAATTCTTCCCACGATACGGTTTACCACGTGCTGTTTACTCAGATAATGGCCAGCCGTTCTCATCCGAATTAATGAAACACGTTTCACTTCTGTTAGGATATCAGTGGAAATTCCACTGTGTCCGACATCCCGAGGCAGCAGGTCTCGTAGAAAGACATAACCAGATACTGAAAATTAGAATGTCCAAAATATGCAGAGAGAAAGGTGTCGACTGGGTAGTAGCGTTACCAGTTGCACTCTTTTACATGAGAATGGTAGCACACTCTCGAACAGGGCTATCCCCGTATGAGGTGATCTTCGGTAGACCACCGAATATGTGGGGGACGCCTATACCACGCAAAATAACTGATATTGACTGTAATATGCTGACAGATTACTTGGCTTCCTTGATGTCTGCACTACAATCTTCTCGTTCACAGGTAGCTGCAGCCTTTCCCGACAACACTGAGGTGAAACCCCATGACGTTGTTCCGGGTAATCTTGTATTTGTGAGGAATTTCGACCGAAAGACTCAGCTGGAGCCCAGGTGGAAAGCACCCAAGTTGGTCCTGTTGACCACAAGAACAGCCGTGAAGATCGAGGGCCGCAAGGGCTGGATTCATTCAAACCACATCAAGAAATTTCATGGACTATCTTCGGATATAGACATTGTGTCCTGCACCCCCTCACAGACTGATACAAAACTCCCTTTTGTTGAACCGAACAAATCTGAAAATTACAAACTAAAGCTTAGGCCCACCAAGTCGAGCAATTTGATTGTTTAAGTCCTCTCCAAGGTGAAGCGGTTGAGTTGTCTCTGACATGTATCCCTTGGACCTGAGTAGAGAAAATACCCGAAAAATGTTGAAACGACAGGCGTATTGTAAATCACTGCGTAGCCACTGCATAGTGACATTATTAATTTTGTTTTTATTGAGTCTTTTAATAATTATTACAAGTATGTTGTTGCACATATATTACCCTATTTCTAGACATGTTTATAATGTTGCTGCTGAACATTCTTTTAGTGACTTACCTCCGCATGAATTGTCTTATAGACTTGCGCTGCGCAATAACACTTTCATTAGTATGTTACATCATTCCCATCAGACTAGTAATGCCACCAATTGTTGGGTGTGTGGCCGACTCCCTCCCTATCAGAATTATGAAGGAGTCCTGCCTTTCTTTCCACATCCATTTACACATAATGGCTCCTGTGGAGCATGGTTTAGCTTAATTAATTCCATAGACTCAGACACAGCAGTTTACCGAGATCATTGGGTATGGGGAAATCTGAACCTAGCTTTACTCAAGGTCTGTTACCCTGACAAGGAGGGTCGCCCCAAAAGAACAGGAACTGATCTAGAAAATGAAGTATATGGATTAGGTAATTTTACACCTAATCTCATGATTCTAAATGTCGTATCTGAAATTGAACTAGTCTTACCCACCATGTCAGTATTTCCAGCGAAGGGTGAATTGTGTGTAAGAAAGGTTGGTTCCATACATATGGGCCATAGTAAATGCACTACTATAGTAGAATTCAGTGATCAAGGAAAATCTTCATTTAGAGCTTCTCGCCACTCCTACTTTATATGTGGTCAGACTGCATATATGCGTCTACCCCTAGATTGGGATGGTACCTGCTACATTGCATTCCTTTTGCCACCTGTTTTCCTAGCTCCTCCTGATTATTACAGAAATATTCATTTAGTACACAACAGAGAACGGAGAGATCTCCCCATTGTCGATTACACTGAGACGGCATGGGACAAGTATGTAGATTTTAATAAAGGCATCTTTCCCTATATAGGTACTGTTACTAACAGTAAGCTGATACGTAGATTAACTAGAACCCTTGAAGCAGTAGTGAATGAGACTATTTCCGCCTTAGGCAATTTAACGGAAGAGCAGTCTGCTATGCGGATTGTTGTGCTTCAAAATCGTCTTGTCCTTGACGTCATCCTGGCTGATAGGGGCGGAGCTTGTAGGGTCATCGGATCAAGCTGCTGCGTATTCATACCAGAAAATTCGCCATCTGTATATAAAGCCATCACTCGCCTTCATAAGATTGTAAGCCAGATACACCAGAACCCAGGCACTTGGACTTGGTCCAGTTGGTTTTGGAATGCGGTATCAGCCTGGGGATGGAGAGTTTTATCCTTCCTAGGTATTGGCCTTCTCATACTATTCAGTTGCTGTCTATGTCTACAATGTGGACCAGCGATTTGTGGTCTGTGTGCCACATCGTGCATTCCACATCAAGATTTTCATTCAAGATCCCGGAAGAAGAAAGAAGAACAAATGATGCTATATGAACAGATCAATGGATTAATGAAGATTGATATCTCTTGAAGGGCAAGTAGGGGACAAGGAGGGAATGTGGAAATATGGATTTTTCTGGTCAGTTATGTCCCCTATCTTGGACCCCAACGGTCCCATGTGCATGTCACAAGTACATGTATGTTTCCCTCCAGTTCCAGTTATGAAGACGCAAACACATGTGCGTCCACCGTCAACATGTCCTTTGACAGATCCGCCATGAATAGGCCGGATATTCCATTCCTAAATATGAAAGGCCACCGGCTTTATATGGTTCACTTATGCCACTTTACAGTCCAGGCAAGTAGGCCCTGATTCTGTCATCAAAACTCCTCTTGCCTTCTGCCTCTGAAAGCTCCAGTCCGAGCCTGCATCTGTGACCATGAACTTTGTCTCATTCTCTGCGCGGCTCACGAAGCCTGACATCAGCCTACTCTCTGCCAAGAACTGTATTTCACCTTCGAATTATCTGCTTCCCCCTCAGCCGATGCATTCCTGCCTAGTAGTTTAAGTAAACATTCTTCCAGTTACCAAGCAAAAAGGCCCAACTTCTCTGTCCTCATGCAAGTAATTCATAGCCCTGTCACCATGGAATATTCCTACCCCCTCGCATTCAGTGTAGACACTTAGACGCTTGTCCACGCACGCACAGTCAGTATAGAATAGATTCTGTCCGAGAGTCCTTCTTTTGTGGATAACATAGTTCTTTAAACATAGGATGTTAGATATGATTTGGGATTAGGTTGACTTGACCCCCCAGACTTCTCGTCTCCACATATAGAGCTAAATGTCAAGTCCCCGTCACCCCCTAGTTACACGTCAATTACACGTCATACTGCTGCGCGCGCATCTATGCCAAGTATTATCTTATAGATCCACCTATGTATTACATCATAACCAATCATGTTTCTTTTTACTCATTATTACACCCATTTTCGGTTACGCAGACCAAACGTCAATGTCCTTATCAATTGTTACGCCTACTGTATTCACTTCATTATAATGTATGTACTATAAAAGTTACTTCTTGTCAATAAAGTATGTACTTCACTTCCTGAACCCCCGTGGTGATGGAACTTGAAGCATCCGATTATAATCGATTATTGGAATAAAGCCCATTCCGAAACTCTAATATCACGGATTCTGCCTCTCATTTTACCGAGCTATTTTATAATGTTTCTGTATCAAATTCAGTCCCGGTAAAGGAATTTTTATTTACCACATCCTTAAAAATGATCTGCCGATAGGCGGAGAGGAAATGGAGGAAGATTTACTCGGATGAGGATAAATCTTTATGGAAGGCTGCAATAATGTATTACAGGAAGGGAATTCATTTAGCAAAATCACAATATTTTGCTAACACCATTTTAAATTCTAAAAATCACTCCAGAACAATTTTTAAAATAGAGAAGGATATGGCTGTTCTCGAATGTACACAATCCCAAAGCCAGCCAACCCAAGTTTTGTGTGACAGATTTGCGACCTTTATGGAGAAAACATGTAACATCATTGATGGTTTGAAGGTGAATAACATTCCAAGGAAAGATGCCTCACCGTGGAAACTAATGTGCCACGAGATTAAGGAAAGGTAAACCGGGTAAAGTCAGACCTTCTGACCACCTTGAACCATTTTGAGCCACCCTCGGAGGAGATTTTTAACAGAATTGCCTTGGGTGTGTGTGAGAAGTTGGCCTGGCATATGCTGGTCACTAGTTAAAGTGGCCACCTTGCACCAGTCAAATTCGACTCTTATGGTAGATCGGTTTACGACAACCTTTGAAAGAAAGCTATCCTAGTGGTAGCTGTGGAGAGCAGCCTTCAGGCTAAGTCTCTGAGGAATGTAAAGCAGCTTGTTTAACCATATAATCTCTTGAATTACTAAATGAAAGGACACCACACAGGTATATATATAAAATATATATGTATTTATTTCTAACACACTACTAATCTCTTTATGAGATTAGCAGTCAGGAAAATAGGCACAAATCAATGTTTCACAACAAATTAAGCACTTATATGGCTGGGGCCCTAGGGGCGTACCAGACCATATACTAAAAAAGAGGTATAAGAAGATCGACTTGAGAAGGGAGAACGCTTAGGGCCTTAAGAAGCGCTGGGGCCTCACGAAACCACCCAAGGCAGGTAAGTAAAGGACCCACGGAAGACGCATGCAGTGTGAGAACACAGCCGCGGATCCCAATAGACTAAAATGGAGCAAGTCGCGGTTGGAATTTTAAAGTTTTAGGATACTTCGGGAGAGTCTACAAGCAAGTCACTTACAGGGTAAGTAGTTCTAGAGCCAACACACACAGGAGCACTGTAGTGCTGGAGTTACCTCACCCAGGGAAGCCGGGTGCACAGGAATCTTTTGGTGTCGGGTCGCGGCGTCATTTTCAATGTGAGCCATAGAAGACTTGCTGATTGTGAAGACAGGAGAAGTATTTGGTGGAATCCAAGGATGGATTCAGAAGAAAGAAGACCTGAAAGCAGAGGAGACAGTGTTCACTTTGCCAGTGACCCGGGCCCAGGAAGATGGATGCCCACAGTTGTCGGGTGCTTTCAGGTGATCACAGGTGTCTTGACTTCAGCCACGAGGTCCAGGAGGCGTCGACGACAACCAGGAGCTGGATTCGGCGTGTCCCACGAAGCCTGCAGCTTACTGAGGTGTCGGCAACCGGATTGGAGCCAACAAGCCTTGGCAACAGCAAGTCTCGTGGAAGGTTAAGAAAGTCAGCTGTGCAGACCAGCAAGGTCTGAGGGACTCACCCAGCAAGGGTAAGTCAGGGCAGGCCTGGAGCAACCAGGGGAGCCCTTTGGTTCTGTAGAAAAGTCTTCAGGGGACCCACAAGCCAACTGGCAAGGGATCGCTAAGACTAGTGAGGATTCACTTCACAGGAGCCCACGGTCACTCGGGACGAGGTAGGCCTCTGATCGTCAGTGGGAATCCTGCTGGAGGCTTGGACCACACGTGGTCAAACGCACAAGTTCGTAGAACGCCGTGAAGGGATTGCACTCGACAATAGTGCACGGTACCAGGGTATTGCTGTTCCTCGTCACTCGTGGGGTCCACTAGCCTCAGTTTAGCTGGGGACTCATGATGGCCTTGGAGAAGTCAGGAAATCCACTTCCGGGGTTGCAGGGACTTCGGACTCCGGCGGGAAAGTTTGCGACCGTTGATTCAAAGTTTTGGTGCCTGCCAAGCAGGGGAGTCACTCCTTGACTCCAAGGGAGATTCTTCAGTCTTCCAAAGGTAGTGGAACGTCGAAGATCCAGGATTCTTCTTCAGAGCGTCGGCCAGGGATATCTAGTTTGCAATGGCAAGGGTTCCCTAACTTATACTACAAGGAAGGGAGGGACTAGCTCTATGACCCCTCCTATGGGAGGGTCAGGGAAGTGGGTGGCTACACCCACTTCCCTTTGTCCAGTTTCGCGCCAGAGCAGGGGCAGGTAGCCCCTGAACCGGTTTGAGCTGGCATACGCACAGAGGAGCCTACTGCTCCCCCAGTGCAGGACTTCAAAGCACTCAAGGAGTGCACCCACCCAGCCCCAATACACTAAATCCCGTCTGGAAGGTGGTTACACCTCCCTGTGACAGGATGCCTATTGTTGGACATCCTCCACTGAGAGTTTCGGTCAGCAGCAGGAGGGCAGCCCAGTGTCTGTGCTGGTGGCATCCATTTTGTGATGCCAGGGCTCTTTCAGGATTCTACCGTGTTTCCACAGTATTTACATGTCTTCCCCTCTAGAAGAGTGGGATCATACTCCCACACCAGTAACTGGTGTGGGGATATGATTCCAAAGCGTTTGACACCAAACACGACATGTTTTGATGCAGGCATCCCAGAGTTAGCATTTACCGCGAGGTTATAATGCACTTAAGAGTATATGGTTTAACCGCATCCACAAAGCCACAGAGAATAGACTCTGAGGGCTGCAGAGGGACCCTGTTCAGGCAGAGGCACCCCCTCACATGTAAACCAAAGCACCCTGCCCTCAGGATTGATAGGGCCTGCCTTAGGGGTGACTGATAGGCTTATGTGTGTGCGTAAGGTGAGATATAGGGAACCTATATCTCAGTGAGGACTGCTAACACTACCTCACCCAGGCTGCAGTAGCAGGCCTGTGGTGTCAGATTTAGTCTGCTTACCAGGGGTGGCATAATACATGCTTCAACTCATGGTAGGCCTGTGAAGTACCTATGCCCTTGGTACCCAAGGTACCATATAATAGGGGCTCATAAGGTACCACAGTATCCAATCACTAGTGCATATAATATGCACTCCAAGTTGTTTAGAGAGAACAGAGAGACTGGAGCCCTGATTAGCAGGGACCCAGCCAGACTATAGCCAGACACCAGTGTTAACATCAGAAAAAAAGTATGGGCAACGTAAGTGCAGATCCTACTCTCCTACAGTGTGTCATCAGGTTCCCCTTTAGATCCTCTCCAACCCAAAATCTGGAAGGAATCGGGCTCTGAGCTCTTTCCCATTCTGCGTCAGATTTGCAATAGCTCCCTAACTTCTGGACTAGTACCAGCATGCTGGAAACGGGCTGTGGTCACTCCACTCTTAAAAAAAAAAAAAAAGTGACACTCGACCCGACCTGCACTGGTAACTATAGACCAATTTCCCTCTTACCATATCCGATCAATATCATCGAACGTCTGGTCAGCAAAACTTTATTTCAATTCCTGGAATCCAACTCTAGGCTTGATGATGCTCAGTTTGGTTTTCGGCCTGGCCATGGAACTGAGACTGCTCTGGTGACCGTGTTACATGATCTTCGAATGCGAGCAGACAGGGGACAATCTGGCTGCTTTTGACCCGGTTAACAATGACATCTTCCTGACCAGGTTAGAAGATGTTGGGGTCGGCATTAGAATGGTTCCGTTCCTATCTATCCAACAGATGTCAGGCGGTTTCTCTCCCACCGTTTCAATCTAAATTTTCCGATATCAACCATGGTGTTCTGCGATAAGCCCTATTCTCTTCAACATTTATATGAGACCCTTGATTGAAATCATAAAGGCACATGGTGTGAAATTGATGAATTAAGCCGATGACAACTCTTCTTCTCCTTAGAGGGGAATCAGTCAACTCCTCTGGCGACTTTTCACGACTGCATGCAAGAAACTGCTCATTGGCTAAGAGGTAACTCACCTCAATTCAACTCAGATAAGACTGAAGTTCTATACTGTGCGGTGGGGAAAGTCCCTCCCCCATTTCCTGACAATTTCTGGCCTTCTTCAGCTGCTTCTACCTTGGTCCCGGCTAAAGCAGTGCGTAATTTGGGAGTTATGATGGATGCTAATCTAACCTTGGAAATGCACGTAAATAAGTTGGTGGGGGTTTGTTTTTCCCTGATCAGAGCTTTGAGGAAGATCTTCCCGCTGTTGCCAAAGACAGCCAGAGCGTTGGTCGTGGGAAGCGTCATCCTCAGCAGGTTGGATTATTGTAACTCCCTACAATTGGAGGCCCCAAAACTCTTAGTTGATAGTCTTCAAAGAGTCCAAACCTTGGCAGCCAAATTAACACTGATGAAACCACGTCGCTCATCAGGCTCCTTGGCCCTTGCAGAACTTCATTGGTTACCAATAATGCAGAGGGTTCAGTTTAAGTCTCTCTGCTTGGTCTTCAAGGCCCTTCATGGTTTTGGACCCAAACCTCTTCAGGAGACCTTTGTATGGTATACTCCATCAAGGGGTCTTTGCTCCTCCACAGCCTGCCTGGTGAGAGCTCCTAAAATTCGCAAAGCTAAGTCAGGAGGCAGGGCATTTAGCTCAGCCGCTGCCAAACTCTAGAATAACCTCCCTTTGGCAATCAGACAATCTCAGGATCTTTTGCAGTTCTGGAAAAAGGTAAACACACGGCTGTTTCCTAGAACCTGACTTTCCGGAGGGCTTTCTGGTAAATCCATTCTGGTACCTTCCTGTCGGAGAGTGGCATCGACTGCATAGTTGCCCCCAACTTGTTGCTGTTGTTTTGACTGTTTTTTTACTCTAGCCAGGCTGTGGCCCTGCTATCCAGGACCCCAGCCTATCTGCTTCCTCTCTAAACTGATGTGAGTACTATAGGTACATACCAATTGGATACTGAGGACACCCTGTGAGCCCCTTGTAGATGGTACCCTAGGTACCCAGGGCATGGGTCCCTCAGAGGCCTACCAGGGGCTGCAGCACTTATTGTGCCACCCCTGGGACAGCCATACAAACTGACACCACCAGACGAACAAGTTACTTACCTTCGGTAACGATGCATCTGTAAGAAACATTAGTTAGTTAGATTCCTCACCTTAGAATATCCCCAGGCGTCAGGCTGGATCCGGAAAGATTTTTGTAGCAATACCACTTGCGCGTCGCTAGGCATCGTCTGCGGCTCCGCGTCCGTCGTTGGCGTCGTGCGCCGGAATGACGGAGTAGTTAGACGCCGCCCTCGTGCGCTGACGTCAGTTCTTGTACATAGCTTTCCGCGCCAGGAACGCAGAGCCATGCAAGAGACCGACACTGGTGCCAAAAAGTCTAGGGCCCTGAACAGGAAGACCTTAATCCTAGATGTCGGTTCGCAGAGCGGGGAGGATGGGTGGGTCGGTGAGGAATCTAACTAACTAATGTTTCTTACAGATACATCGTTATCGAAGGTAAGTAACTTGTTCATCTGAAATAAACACGTTAGTTAGATTCCTCAACTTAGAATAGATACCCCAGCAATACCAACCCCGGTGGAGGGTCTGCGAACCAAGATCACACCAGAAAGTCCTGGAGAACAGAACGGCCAAAGAAGCCATCTCTCCGGACTTGGCTGTCCAGGCAATAGTGCTTGGCGAACGTGTGCAGTGAGGCCCACGTTGCCGCCTGACAGATGTCCTGCAAGGGGACTCCCCGACCCAGGGCAGTAGTCGCCACCGTGGCCCGGGTGGAATGGGCTCGCAGCCCAACAGGAGGGTCCTTTTTCGCCAAGGAGTAACAAACTTTTATACACAAGACGACCCACCATGAGATGGTCCGTTTGTGTACATCTCTCCCCTTCTTAGCACCTACGTATCCAACAAAAAGTTGGTCGTCCACCCGGAACTGTCTGGTGCGGTCCAAATAAAAGGACCGCGCACGTTTTGGGTTCAGACGGTGGAGCCTCTCGTCCTCTTTCGAAGGATGCGGAGGCAGAAAGAAGGTGGGCAAAGTGACCGATTGCCCGATGTGAAAGGGGGTCACCACTTTCGGGAGAAAAGAAGGACGAGTCCGGAGGACAACCTTGTCCGGATGAACAGATAGAAAGGGAGGCTTAGATGACAGAGCCTGGAGCTCACTCACCCGTCTAGCCGAGGTGACAGCAACCAGGAAGGCAGTCTTAAGAGTCAGAAGATGAAGTGGACAACTGTGAAGGGGCTCAAAGGGAGCGCACATCAGAAAGGTCAAAACAAGATTCAAATCCCACTGAGGCATTACGAAGGGGACAGGAGGAAACAAGTGAGTAATGCCTTTAAGAAAGCGCGAAACAACAGGGGATTTGAAAAGAGAAAGCTGATCAGGAAGCCGTAAGAAAGCAGAGATTGCAGAAAGATAACCTTTCAAGGTGCCCAGAGCAGAGCCCTGCTGGGCCAAAGAAAGAAGTAAGAGTAGAACCTCAGAAAGAGGGGCGGAAATGGGATCCACAGCCTTTGCTGTGCACCATGCCACAAATTTGTTCCACCTGCAGGCGTATACCTATTTTGTGGAGGGACACCTGGCTGCCAGAATCACATCACAGACTTCAGGAGGCAAGTCAATTGGCATCAACTGTCGCCGCTCAATCTCCACGCATGGAGGTGGAGACTGGACAGGTTTGGGTGGAGGACCGTCCCCTGCTGCTGCGACAGAAGGTGCTCCTGAAGAGGCAGTCGTATCGGAGGATCGATTGACATACTGAGTAGCTCGGGATACCAGTACCTTCGTGCCCAATCCGAAGCCACTAAGATGACTTGGGCCCGGTCGCACCTGATCTTCTTCAGCACTCTGGGCAGAAGTGGTATAGGCGGAAAGGCGTACAACAGACCGCAACTCCACTCGCGACGAAAAGCGTCTCCGAGCGAGGGCCGCCTTGGAAATTCCAACGCGCAGAAGTGCGGACATTGCGCGTTCTCTTCGGTGGCAAATAGATCTAACCAAGGCTCTCCCCACTGCAGAAAGAGACCTTGCGCCACGTCTGAGTTCAGACGCCATCATGCACCGGGGGCGGAGTTCGTCCGCTCTGGCGTTCAGAGAGCCCGCCAGATGTTGAACCACCAGGATGATGCCCTGGTGTTCCAGCCATGTCCAGAGGAGCAGAGCCTCCTGACAAAGGGTCCACGACCCCACCCCGCCTTGTTTGTTGCAATACCACAAGGCGGTGGTGTTGTCCGTGAACACCTGCACGACACTTCCCCGGACAGAGGGAAGGAAGGCTTTCAGTGCAAGCCGGATCGCTCTCAGCTCCAACAGGTTGATATGGAGTTGAGACTGCCGGAGACCAGAGGCCTCTGATCCCCGCCTCTCCCATATGGCCCCCCCATCCCAGGAGGGACGCGTCCGTCACTACTACGTGCTCTGGTTGGGGTAGGGAGAGGCATCTGCCCCTGACCTAATCGCGGTCCGTGAGCCACCACTGCAACTGTTTCGCAGTGCCCTCTGAGATCAAGACATGGTCAGACAGGTTGCCTCGATGCTGGGCCCACTGAAACTTCAGGTCCCACTGCAGAGCCCGCATTAGCCACCTGGCGTAATGCACCAACAGGATGCAGGAGGCCATCAGCCCCAGAAGCCGCAGCACCAACCAGACCGAAACCCAGGATTGAGGCCGAAAGATGGGAATCAGACCCTGAATATCCCGGACCCGCTGTTCCGGAGGATAAGCCCAGAACTGCGCCGAATTGAGAACCGCTCTGACGAAGAGGAGCTTCTGGGAGGGTCTCAGGTGTGACTTCGGCACGTTGATGGAGAACCCCTGCAAATGCAGGAGGTCGGCCGTAGTCTGGAGGTGGGAGACGACTTGCTGGGGCGAGCCCGCCTTCAACAGCCAGTCGTCGAGATAGGGGAAGACTGGAACCCCCGATCCGCGCAGATGAGCTGCGACCACCACCATCACTTTCGTGAACACCCGAGAAGCACTGGTGAGGCGAAGGGGAGCACGGTGAACTGAAAGTGCTCCTGACCCACCGTGAACCGCAGGTAACGCCGGTGGGCCGTCAGGACGGGGATGTGAAAATAGGCGTCCTGCAAGTCCAACGCTACCATCCAGTCTCCAGGCTCAAGGGCAGCCAGAACCTGAGCTAAAGTTAGCATCTTGAACCGTTCCTTCCGGTGGAAGGCGTTGACGCTCCTGAGGTCCAAGATAGGGCGTAGGCCCCCTTTGCCCTTCTTGGGAACCAGAAAGTAGTGGGAATAGCAACCATGGCCTACTTCTGGACCAGGAACGCGCTCTAAGGCCTCTTTGGCCAAGAGGGCCGTAACTTCCTCCCGCAGAAGATTCAAGGGATCCTCCGATATACGGTTGCACTGCGGTGGCATGGCTGGAGGAGTCGTCTCGAAGGGGAGGGAGTAGCCCCTTCGGACGATTTGCGGCACCCACCTGTCCGAAGTGATGGATCGCCAGTGGAGCAGGTGATGGCGAACTCTGCCGCCCACTGGCATAGAATGGGCCTGAAAGCTCGGACTACGAGGGCTTTGAGGCGGATGCGGGCGGGGTGGATGTGGACTGACCGGCACGTTGTCCTCCAGTACCGCCACTAGCCAAGTATATCAGTAGGTAGCTGAGCCCTGCAGAAATTAGATTATCCTGAACCTGCAACTGGAACAAAAACTCTGGACCTTCGACATTCGACCTCAGGAAGAAGACTGAAGAATCTCCGTTGTGGCCAAGGAGTGACCACCCTGGGCAACCAGGCACCATCCAGCGACCGCTGTTTGCTTTGCGACTGATCCTGTGAAGGACGACTGCAGAGACTGACCAGCGCCGAGACTTCCAGACACCTCTGACCCAGATCCACATCTGCAGCGAAGCTGAGACCCGTGGAGGCAACGAGGGACGTGGGACCGGCGAATTGGGCAAAGTGGCTAGTACCTGACTAGCGTGACTTCTGAGGCTTCCTCGAGGCTGTGCTTGGGGAATTGAGAAGCCCCCATCCCGAGCACCATCTGCAAAGAAGATCAGCTCCCCACACTTCACATGTTCTGCGTGGGGCCCTTCTGCACCCGAGTTGCTCGACGTGTTGTCCGGTTGCTGGCCCGTTGGCTAGTGACCTCTGCGATGACCAACCTGTGATTTCATCTTGCTGGTCCGGCTCCTCCAGACTGGCACTCGCTCCTCTGTGAAAGAGAAGCACCCCAGACCTTCCTGGTCTGCACCAGAAGCAAGTCCTCCATCCTGCGTGGGTTCCGCTTGCCAAGGCTTGTTGGGTCCTAACTCGACATCGACGCCGCCGACAACAAGAGCCTTCGTGGGACAGCTCGCCTCCTGGTCCTGGTCGTCCTCGACATTTCCTGGTACCCGTGGCTGCTGCGACAAGCTTCACCTCTTCACCTGCATCTGGACGACATCACCTGGTTCCTTCCTGGTTCCTTCCCGGCTCCTGGCTGGTGACCTAGACTCTGTCCCTTCTGCTTGCAAGTATCCTTCCTTCTTGATTCCATCCTTGGGATCCACCGGACACTCTTCACTGACTGCCTGTCAGCAACTTTCCTTCAGGCATCCATAGGAGTCAACGACGAAACCCGACGCAACTTCACACCTATGCACCCGCAGCCCGTGGGCGAGGTAAGTGGAGTACTGCGGTGCTCACAAGGGTATTGACTATCCTAGGGTCTAGTTTCCAAGTCTCGAACTCCTAGCTATTCCAGAAGTGTCCTAAAACTGTTAATTTCTAATAACTACTATTCTATCGACTTCTACGCATTATGCGTGAGTGTTTCCACTCTGCACCTGAATCCCGTGGGCCTCCCACTTCCTAACCTTTGGTAGTATAGTGTAGCCCCAGCGATGGCCTAGGCCTAGGCCTATCCTGTGTTCGTGACAGTGGTTCTTATACCACTTACTATATGGTTTGCGTGGCCCCTAGGGCCTAACTGTATTACTTACCTGTGTGACTTAATGTATGCTTAAATAAGACTGTTGTACTTACCTCGAATCTCATAAAGAGTGCTGAGGGTTTGACTAGAATAAATACATTCTATTTTTATATATATATATGTTGTGGTGTCCTTTCATTTGGTATTCAAGGGATTACATATGGTATAACAGCTGTCTTCACATGCCATACAGAGTTTAGCCTAAGACTGCTCTTGTCCATGCTACCACTAGGATAGCTGGTCTATATGGTTGACTTTACAACCAATCACCATAAGGGTTGTTTGGACTGATACAAGGTGTACACTAGAATTAGTGACATCATATATCAGGCCAACTTCTCACACCCGCCACCCACACGATTCTGGCTGCCTGTTGCTGGGCAGAACTCCAGCCACGGTAGCTGGACAATAGGGATCTTGTTGCAGGGAGGTGTCCCCAGCTCCCCAGACAGACTATATGGATTGGAACTGGGTGGGTGCACCTTAGGATGTCTTTCAAACTTGCACGTAGGCTTCTCCAGTGCCTACTTCTGCATACACCGGCTCAGAACGGTTCAGGGGAATTCTGTCCCCTGCCCTGACAGGAAACACACAAAGGGGAAAGGGGGTAGCCACCCTTTCCCGCCTGAACTCCCATTGGTGGGCTCTGATTCAGACACTCCCCTAATCCCTGGATAAAGGTGGGTGCAGGGTCCCCAGAGCCTCAGATTAATCTTGGACGAGAACTTTGCTTCCAAGACTTGAAACTTCGATGAGCTGCCGCTCAGCTGAATGAAGAAATCTCCCTTGGGGTAAAGGAGTTACCCCCCTGCTTGGCAGGCACCTGAAACACTGCAAGTGACCTGGTTGGAACTCCGCTGCTCCTACGGACAACGAAGACTTCTGCCTACCCTGAGGTGGGTTCCCAAGCATCCCAGAGGCCAGTGAGTGTGCACAGCAAATCTGAGCACCGTGGACCCCGTGGGTGCAGAGACACCCAATACCCCAGGACACCGGCCACCTCTTGCACAGCACACGAACCAGACGAGTGGGGAAGTTGTGCTTTGGCCCATCATTAAGCCAACCTCTCAGCATCATCTGTACCAAAGGACGACGCTCCAGCCCGCTTCGGCGACCCGTGGGCACATCTTACTACTCCAAATTGCTGCCTCCCGAGGTCCCTTGTCTCTCGACTAGTGGGCCCTAGCGGAGGTCAATCTTCACTTCCAATAGCTCCCCTGGTTGCTCCAGGCCTGCTCTACAGTCTCCTCGCTGGAGACCCCGTGGGTCTGCACTGTAGCTGTTTCTTGATCCTTGCGTGGGTTGCGGTTGCCAAGGCTTAGTGGATCCAATCCGGACACTAATACCGCAGCGGCCTTCATCCTTCGTGGGACAGTCGCCCTCCAGCAGCTGGCCTTCCCTGAAGCCTCCTGGACCCTGTGGCTGCTGATCCAAGCTACCCGTCTTCAACCTGAAAACACCCGACATTGAAGGGCTCTTTCTCCTAAGGCCCCTGGTCACTGGCTAGTGACCCAGACTCTGTCCCCTCTGCTTTCAGGTCCTTCCCTTCAAGATCTACATCTTCAACCTGCACGACATCGACGACGCTGCACGCCAGCAGCAGTTTTTCACGTTTTTCCATTGAAAACGAGACATCGACCTGACACCGAAAAAGACCTATGCACCGGCTTCCCTGGGGCAGCTAACAGTGGTACCTCGGTACTATCGTGGGTGTGGGCCCTTCAAGAGCTTAACTCTAAACTCCTGAACTTGAACTCCTGCTAGAAGTGTCCAGATTCTTGCGATTTCCAACCGTGACATTTCCCATAGGGTTTAATAGGGATCCCGACTGTGGTTTAAACACTGCACACGCTTCCCGTGGGTCCTTCCTCACTACCTTGGGTGGTTTTGTAAGGGGCCAGCGATCCTAAGTGCCCTAGGCACTGTCTGCAGAACTGTTGTGGTTCTTATACCACTTTTTTAATATATGGTTTGGTCCCCCACTGGGGTCCTGTGATTCCAGTGCTATTTATTGTTATTATAAATGCTTTATTGAATTGTATCTTTACCTTCAGCCTCACAAGAGACTAGTGGGATTTGTTCTTAGAATAAATACATATATTTTGAAGATATACCTGTGTGGACTACTCGTTCATTTGGTCATTCAAGAGGTTATCCATGGTAAAACAATAAGCTTAACACTCCTTCAAGACTTAGCCTGAAGGCTGCTCTCCACAGCTACCACTAGGATAGCTTTCTTTAAAGGTTGTCTTTTAAGCTATCACCTTAAGAGTCGAATTGGACTGCTGCAAGGTGTCCCCTATAACTAGTGGACAGCATATGCCAGGCCAACTTCTCACACTTCCACTGATCAGTGACTCACGTATCATAGCGCCAAGATACCCGCTGGGTGATAGTTGCGCTTTATAAATACTACATACAATACAATGTGAAAATAACGATTCTGCAAGTCAAACATCACCACCCAATGCCCTGTTTTCAGGGCACATCGAACCGGGGTCCACGTGAGCATTTCCAGTTTGTCCATCGCAGGAAGGCATTCAGTGTGAGAGGATCCAAAACAGAATGAATACCTAAAGAAAAAGTTACTTACCTTCGGTAACTATATATCTGTAAGAGACGTAGATCAGTTCTCAATTCCTCACCTTAGAATTACCCCCCGGCGTCAGTCAGACTGGATCCGGAGAATTTTTTCCTCTGCATTACCTCGCCATTGCGCTTCGATAGGTGGCGCCGCTTGACTCCATGTTTGTCGTTGGCATCGTGGTCGCCGGAATGACGTCGCAGTATCTACTTACTCGCCGCTCTCACGCGCGCACGTCAGTTTTTTTACACTACATTCCACGCTAGAAACACAGAGCCATGAAAAACACTGGTGCACGAAAACTAGGGCCCTGAAAGGGAGTCCCTTATGCTAGAAGTCAGTTCGCAGAACGGGGAGGATGGGTGGAACGGTGAGGAATCCATAACTGATCTATGTCTCTTACAGATATATTGTTACCGAAGGTAACTAACTTGTTCATCTAAAAGAGACAGTTATGGATTCCTCACCTTAGAACAGACACCCCAGCAATGCCAACCCCGGTTGTGGGTCTGCAAACCAAATTTTATACCAGAAAGTCCTGGAGAACCGAACGGCCGAAGAAGCGGTCTCTCCGGACTTGGCTGTCCAGGAAGTAGTGTTTAGTAAACTTGTGCAGTGAAGCCCACTTAGCTGCCTGGCAGATGTCATGAAGGGGGACCTCCACGTCCCAAAGCAGTAGTAGCTGCCATTGCCCTGGTAGAATGGGCACGCAACCCTACTGGAGGTTCCTTTTTCGCCAAGGAATAGCAGAATTTTATACAAAGAACGACCCATCCAGAGATGGTCTGTTTTTGTACGGCCTGACCTTTCTTGGCGCCCACGTAGCAACCAAAGAGTTGGTCATCCACCGCAATTGTCTTGTGTAATCCAGATGGAAAGAAAGCACACGTTTTGGATCCAGACGATGGAGCCGCTCTTCCTATTTAGAAGGATGCGGAAAGAAGGTGGGCAAAGTGATGGTCTGTCCTATGTGGAAAGATGTAACCACTTTGGGTAGGAAAGAAGGCCTAGTGCGAAGGACAACCTTGTCGGGATGAACAGCAAAGAAAAGAGGCTTAGAAGAAAGGGCTTGAAGCTCACTCACCCTGCGAGCAGAAGTGATGGCAACCAAGAAGGCAGTTTTCAAAGTTAAAAGTCTGACGGGACAATTATGTAGTGGCTCAAAGGGAACGCACATAAGCAAAGTCAGAATCAAGTTCAATCCCACTGAGGCATTATGAAAGAAAACAGTAGGAAAGAGATGAGTAATGCCCTTAAGGAATATATTTACAGTACGGGACTCGAAAAGAGAAGGTTGATCAGAAAGCTTAAGGAAGGCTGAAATGGCTGAGAGATAACCCCTAAGAGTGCCCAGAGCAGAACACTGCTGGGCTAAAGAGAGGAGGAACAAGAGAACCTCAGAAAGAGGGGCAGAAAGGGGATTTACAGCCTTTGCTGTGCACCAAAGCACAAATTTGTTCCATCTGCAGCCATATATCATTTTAGTGAAGGAACGCCTGGCTGCCAAGATAACATTACAGACTTCGGGAGGAAGGACAAAAGCCATCAACTGCCGCCGCTCAATCGCCACACAAGGAGGTGGAGACCAGACAGGTTTGGGTGGAGGACTGTCCCCTGCTGCTGCGACAGAAGATCCTCTCTTAGAGGCAGTATGATCGGAGGATCGATAGCCATGTGTAACAGCTCGGGATACTAGACTCTTCGTGCCCAATCTGGACCACAAGAATGACTTGGGCCCGGTCGTGATTGATCTTCAACACCCTGGGTTGAAGTGGTATAGGTGGAAAGGCGTATAGAAGACCGCAACTCCATTTGCGACGAAAAGCATCACCTAGCGAGTGCCGCCTTCGAAATTCCAACGTGCAGAACTGCTGACATTGCACGTTCTCTTCGGTGGCAAATAGATCGATCAAATGCTCTCCCCACTGCTGAAAGAGACCTTGCACCACCTCCGAGTGAAGACATCATTTGTGATCCATCATGCACCTGCGGCTGAGTTTGTCCGCTCTGGCATTCAGAGAACCTGCCAGGTGTTGAAACACCATGGATATGCCCTGATGTTCCAGCCATGTCCAAAGGCAGAGAGCCTCTTGACATAGGGTCCACAACCCCACCCCGCCCTGTTTGTTGCAGCACCAGATGGCAGTGGTGTTGTCCGTGAACACCTGCACTACTCTTCCCCGGACAGAGGGAAGGAAGGCCTTTAGTGAATGACGAATCGTCCGAAGCTCTACAAGGTTGATGTGGAGCCCGAACTCGACCAGAGACCTCTGATCTCCGCCCCTCTCCCATGTGGCTGCCCCACCCCAGAAGTGATGCATCCGTCACCACTGCAAACTCTGGTTGGGGAAGGGATCTGCCATTGACCCAATCCTGGTTCGTGAGTCACCAATACAATTGTTGAGCAGTGCCCTCCGAGATCTGGACGCAATCGCACATATGCCACCTGGCATGATCCACCAGCAGGATGCAGGAGGCCATTAGGCCCAGCAGCCTCAGGGTCATTCTGACCGAAACCCGGGATAGAGGTTGAAAGATCGGATCATAGCCCAAATATCCCGGACTCGCTGCTCAGGAAGATAAACCCGAAACTGTGTCGTGTCCAGAACCGCTCCGATGAAAAGGATCTTCCGAGAGTGAGTCAGGTGTGACTTTGATTGCAGGAGGTCTGCCGTAGTCTGGAGGTGGGAGACGACTGACTGGGACAAGCCTGCTTTTAACAGCCAGTCATCGAAATAGGGGAAGACTGGAACCCTTGATCTGCGCAGATGAGCTGCGACCACCGCCATCACTTTCGTGAACACCCAAGGGGCGCTGGTAAGGCCTAAGGGCCGCACGGTTAACTGAAAGTTCTCATGGCCTACCGTGAACCGTAGGTAATGCCTCTGGGCTGGCAGGAAGGGGATGTGAAAATAAGCGTCCTGCAAGTCGAACGCTACCATCCAGTCTCCAGGGTCGAGGCAGACAGGACCTGAGCCAAAGTCAACATCTTGAACTTTCCCTTCCGGAGGAAGCGGTTGACGTCCCTGAGATCCAAGATAGGACGCAGGCTCTTGTCCTTCTTGGGCACAAGAAAGGAGTGGGAATAACAGCCACAACCTACTTCTTGGACAGGAACGCGCTCGATAGCTTCCTTGGCCAAGAGAGCCGTAACTTCCTATTGGAGAAGGGCCAGGTGATCCTGTGACATGCGATGGACTTGCGGTGGCATGGATGGAGGGGTAGTCTCGAAGGGGAAGGAGAAGCCCCTTCGGACTACCTACAAAACCCACCTGTCCAACGTGATGTTGAGCCAGCGGGGTAGGTGATGGCGAATCCTGCCGCCCACTGGCGAATGATGGGCCTGAAAGGTCGGACTAGGAGGGTTTGGAGGCTGCTCCCGGGGGGGGGGGGGGGGGGTGGACTGGCCCGGCCACAGGCCCCCCCCCCCTACCCACAGCGGTGGGATGCACGTCCTCGGCCGCGCACAGATTGGACAGCTTGCACAGGCCTGTGGCTCCGAGTGGAACATGGAGGAGAACCCTTCTGTAGCCACGAAAGGGGTAAAAAGCAGACTGCGCCGGGCGACAGGTAGAAGCAAGGCCTAAGGTTCTGGCCGTAGCCCTGGAATCCTTAAAGCGCTCAAGCGCCTTGTCGGTGGCAAACAGGCAACAGCCATCAAAGGGCAAGTCCAAAAGCATTCCTTGGACATCCCCTAAAAAAACTGTGGAACTCAACCAGGGGTAGTGTCTCAGTACTACTGACTTGGAAATCGTCCTGCCCAGTGAGTCAACGGTGTTTAGCCCACACCGGATGATGAACTTCGCTGCGTCTCTCCCTCTGGCAACAGCACGTGAGAGAATGGCTCAAGCCTCCTCTGGGCACTGAGGCAACACATGCACAACTGTGTCCCACACAGAGTGGGAGTAACGTCCCAATAGGCATGCAGTGTTCACCGACCGCAGCCCCAAGCTGGAGGAAGAAAACAACTCCTTCCCAAAGTCGTCCAGCTTCTTGGATTCCCTATCAGGTGGTGTGTTAGGGAATGCGCCTTTGGAAGCTTAGACTTCCAAGGTCTCAGGGGTAGGATGGGAAGAGAGGAAAATGGGGTCGCCCGAGGCCGGGCATTGGAGTCGGGCAATCATCCTGTCCACAGGAGCCTCTGTGTTGGGCTTGGACCAAGTGCCCTAAAGGATGTCCGTAAGGGCCTCATTGAACAGCAGCAGGGGCTCCGAGGACGCCGCTGCCGGTTGAAGCACCTCTGTCAGGATGATAGTCCTGAACGCCACCGTATGAAGCTCAAGGTTTAGGGCCTCAGCTGTCCTACGCAACACCACTGCGTAAAATGCACCCTCCACCGTAGCCGCGGGAGGGTGAGATAGCATGCCAAGGTCTGGGGAGGGTTACAGACCACTGGCCTCACCCAACTCCTCTCTCCAGTCCAGTTCCTCCAACTGGTCTGCAAGAGGGTCCACGGACCCGTCCCAGTCCTCCTCACCCTCTCCAGGAGAGAACAGGTGTACAAAAGTACAGGTCTGCGCTAGTCCAGAAGTCGGTCCGGCGCGGTGTCCTTATCGAGGGGGGAGGCCGGGGTCGATGCCGGCTGGGGACACAACCGGCACCTGAGGCGACAATGTTGTCGTCACTGGATTCAGAGCAGGAGAAGGTGTTACGAGGTAGACCGGCGCGATCCAGGAACTAGGCCTGGATCCTTGGAGACCCTGCAGTGAGGAAGCCTCCGACATCGAAGACCTAGAGCCCCCAACAGAGTCCGCGGGGCCCAAGGGCGCGCCAGCAGAGTTGGCTTGCACGAAGATATAATGTGAGGGTTTGCAAAAGTTTGGAAGCTGGGCAGGGGTCGCTCCGGGACCCAGAACGGCCGGAGTCGACCCAACAGGCTCCGCGGGCCGAGCCAGACCACTCCCTTCTGCGTTTCCCATAGTGTCGGCCGACGGACAGGGAGAACGCACAGCGCAACAATGCTTCTTTGCCGCCTTCTTGTGCTTCGACTTACACGAAGACTTCGATGACTAGTAGTGGGGGTGGCTCTGCAACCGGGATCGTGACCGCGAATGGCGCGGAGCGAACTGCCGGGCCTCGAGAAGATTCATGGCCCGGCAGTCAGAGCACGACTTCAGGTCGTGGTCGCGCTCCAGGCACTAAAGCCACACACGAGGTGCGGGTCCATGACCGACATCAATTTGTGACAGGAGTCACAAGCCTTGAAGCCGGTCCGACGTGACATCCTTCCGTGCACCAGGACTCGATCGACTCAAAAGTACCGCTCTCTCCAGATCTGCGCTGGCTGGCGCGGAAAAAGAAAGAACTGACGTCAGAGCATGAGGGCGGCGTCTAAGTAGATACCATGACACGCAGAGGTACTGCTGAGGAAACTTTTTTCCGGATCCAGTCTGACGCCTAGGGGTATTTCTAAGGTGGGGAATCCATAATGGTCTCTTTCAGAGTCCTACAGCAGCACAAGGAAGTAGCGCAAATAACATCCAGTTCCCCCTTTCGAGGCCAGTAAACACTATGGTTCCTAAGGCTTAAAGAGCCTGCACCTCCTTGTGCAAAACAAGAGGTTGTTCATTCAATGGTCTTTTGTACAACCCTTTTGGGGTACAGATGATGACGTCTCTCTTCCTATTTTAAGGGGAAAGAGGGAGCAAAGAGCACTGGCAGAGTGATGAATTTTCTATTGTGGAAAGGAGTCACAACTTGGTAAGAATGCCGCTCTAGTCCTCTGCACAACCTATCTGGGAAGAAGTGATGAAGGACAGTTGCACAGAAAGTGCCTGAGCTCACTCATGCGATGAACTGACATAACCGCAAACCGGATGCAGCAAGCAACTATGGATAGACTTGAAAGGCGTACACATACGAAATATCATGAGCAAGTTAAGGTCCCACTGTGGTAATACAAACGGTGTGGAAGGGTTTACGTGTGTCAAACCTTTAATATAACTGATCATTACAGGTTATTTAAGCAAGGACCGTTGTTCTCGCAAACAAAGTCTAATGGGGTTGACAAATATGAATGCCAAAAGAGGCTCACATTTTTCTCAGCATACATGTATTTTAATAGTTTTTTATAGCACGAACATGACTCTTGAGCGTATCAGACTGCTTTACAGAATGCAGAGTAGTAGAAACAGTAATATCACATTCACTTAATAGATCCTATGTTAATAACATTGCCATAGTTCATGCCAGTGAAGGTACCAGGCAGAGTTGAAAAGCAGGGGGGGTAAAGTTGGTACTGCGCGACAGAGCACGTTAGGTAGCCAGAGATAATTGATCATGTTAGTGACAAGGGAGATACGAGTCATGTGATGTAGGTAAGAAATTGGTTCATAAGGAATTCTTTGACTTCTTTGTGTAATGAAATGACAGAGGGATTAGTTCTGATTTTAGGAGGTAATGAGTTCCAGATTCTTAGGGAAATGCCAGAAAAGGCACGGTTGTAGGTTTTTTTCTTGTGAAATCTGAGGTTTCAGAAGAAAGTTATTGGCACTTCTGGATGCTCTGGAGTCACTCAAGAGTTAGTTATAGTTATATAGTTATAGTACGAGATAGTTAGGGGTATTGTGGTGGAGGGCTTTATGCGTCATCCAGGCAATTTTTCACTGGATTCTTGTTTCATAAAGGAGCCAGTCGAGGGATTTGGGATCCGGGGTGATGTGGCTGCATCTTTTTGAGCCAGTGATGTCTAGCAGCAGCATTGAGCGAAGCAATCTAGATAGGGTTGTACTGCCTTAATCCAACCTGGGAACCATGAAGGCTTGTAGAGCATGTGTGATATAGGTGGGGGTGGTGGAGATTTTGATTTTCTTAAAATGCTAATTTGTTGATTTGCTGCTTTGTGGATGCACAGATGTGTTTCTGCATGTTAAGATTATTGTCAAGCGTAACACCCAATGACTTTGCAGAGTCAATAATTTGAGGAGTGCAGATAAGGGCGGTTAAATGTTTCAGCCATTCTTCGATGATCAGTGCCCGGTGGGGTTGAGCAAGTAGGAGTTCAGCTTTTTGAGTATTTAGTTTGAGGTGATTAGTTGTTAGCCAATTTTGATTTTCCATTAGTGTTGTTAGGAGGGAGCTGATGACATCTGGGGAGGAGACTTTTAGGTATAGCTGGGTATCGTCAGCGTACATGTGGTATTGGATGCTAGTTGAGCTCAGAATTTCAGTTAGGGGCTCCATGGATAAGTTGAAGAGGGCGGACGAAAGAGGATCCCTGTGGTACCCCAAGAGTGATCAAACCTGGACTGTGATAGTGAGATATTAGGCTGTACTCTGAGATCTGTTAAGGAAGTAGGAGGAGAACCATTTAAGGACAAGACCTGTAAGGCCCATACGGTGTTCCAGAAGGCCTGGGAGATTTGTGTACTTCACTGTATCAAATGCCAATGATCAGTAAAGGACAAGTTTGATTCTGGTCCAGAATTTGTAGTGCATCATCTACAATGTGTGTCATAGCAGATTCGGTGCTGTGCCCAGCACAGAAGCCAGACTGAAATTAGTCTAATAGTTGGAACTGATTGATGTAGTTGCAGTGATGAATGTGAACACCATTTTCTAGGTGTTTCACCAGGGTATGGATATTGGGATAAGGTCTGTAGTTGTTCAGGTCAGGTAGATCCGCTTATGTTTTTTTCAGAATGGGGGTAACTTGACCAGAATTTAGGCAGTCAGGATGGAGCCTTGAAAGAGAGGCCTTAACAACCTTGGTATAGATTGGGAGTACTGTAGGTATGAATTCCTTGAAGAATTTCAAGGGAAGAGGGTCACTGAAATGGTTTGAGGGTTTCAGTCAAATTTAGATTTTATGAATGGGGTCTTCATCTAAGGTTTTTAAAGAGTTCTATGATGCGTTGTTTTTGGGGTAAATGCTGGGAGAGCACACTGCGATGCAAGGTCTAGGAGGGGATAGGTAGGGTTGACGGGGGGGATAGGAAGTTAGTCCATGGCCAGCTGCAGGTAATTTACCATGGTTTCTGCCAACTGCCAAAAGGAGCTTAATTCCTCAACATTTAGTAGCAAATTGGTGCTCACCAGAGACTGACTGGGAGCGCACATCGATTATGCTTTTATGAACTCAAAAAGTATTTTGGATTGGTTACTGGCTTGATCAAGTTGGTTTCTGAAGAAATTTGCTTTAGAGGTTCTGGTGTTATTGTAGTAGCTGTTCCTAAAAGGTCTCAGGTGCTTGAGGTGATCAATGGAGGGGTGAGATCTCTACTAACGTTCGGCTAGTCTTAAGTTACGTCTTTCTGTGTGGAGACTACCATTGTACCATGGTTTGGAAATTTTGATGGGTATTCTTTTTAGTTGGAATGAAGTGATTGAGTCAATGACAGATTCCATGGAGCCAGTATAGTGATTCATAAGATCAAGGACATCTGAAAGCTCTTCAGGGGGAGTAAAGATGTGACAGAGAGAATACAACGCATTATTGTCGATGTTGTGCAGGTTCCTTTTCCAGATTTTGGGCTTGGATCGTTGTGTTATTTTTCAAGACATTTGAAGTGAGGAAAGTGATGCGGTGGTGGTTGGTCCAATACCAAGGTAGGATAGATTCCATCTGAATTGAGTTTCCATCTGAATTAAGTTGGGCTTTGCAATAATGAGATCTAATGTAGATCCTTTGTTGTGAGTGGGTTTGTTGCAGAATTGAGGCAGGTTCAGGTCTACAAGAAAGGTAGTGAAACTGTTGATTGCTGGATGAGTCAGGTCATTCCAATGTAAACTGATGTCTACAAGGAAGATCTGAGGGCAATGTTGATCAGTGTTTATTCCAATGGTTTCCATGATTTGTTCAGTTGTTGCCTGGAGTGTTGTATATCATGCGTAACTTGCAAAGGGATCTGTTGTTGTTTGAGATATCAAGGCAAAGGTTTTTGCAGGTGGGTAAGACAGGAGATTGTGCATGTATGACTGACAGGTTGAGGCTGCGTATGCAGGTGATGCCTCCACCTGGTCTGTGGAGTCGATCTTGTCTGGTAATACCATGGGTGGGGGGGGGGGGTATTAGACTGTCTGTCAGGTGCAGAGGTGTCATGTAGCCAGGTTTACATTAGGATTAAGAGGTCAAGTTTGTATGAAAGGATCAGGTCCCCAATATCTCCTGCACGTTTTGAGGCAGATCTGCAGTGGATTAGCATGCATTTCATTTGAGCTTTGTGGGTAGCTGGGTTAGAGTTTGAGAGTCTAATTTGTCTGATGTTATGTTCGTTGACACCTCTGTGGTTGATACTACAAGCTTTGAGAAGGTTAGTGGTGATGACCTGGATAGTTTCCTGACTATCCGAGTTCTGAGGGGGAGAGGAGTTGTATGATAATAGTAGGGTTTGGAGCTTGTTGTCAGATAAGGGAGCTTTACATCTAGTTGGACTTGAAGATGCGTTGGGTTAGGGTTTCTTTCTCAGAGGCCAAAGTGGGGGCCGTGTGGAAGGAGAGGTCTGATTGGTGGGGGTGTGTTCGGATTGAGGAGGGATGGTTGGTCCTGAGTGGGGGGTAGGGACTGTGAGGCTCTTATTAGGCCCTAGATAGTTGGTTGTCATTGTTGTGAAGTGAAGTGTAGCTCCACTTTGATATCTTGTAGGCTTTTTGAAATCTCGTCCAATTTGGAAGCAAGTGAGGAATGGAGGCTGGTTGACAGGTCTTGCGGTAATGGATAAGGAGCAGATTCGTTGGGGGAGAGGGAACGAGAAAGGGTGGGTTGAGAAAAATTAGAAATAGGATTGTGAGAGCTTGAGGGGTGGATGCTGGGGCAACCTACCGGAGTGTCATTGGGTGTAGTAGGAGGAGCGAGCATTCGGGGGGAGATCAAGTTACAGGAGGAGTATCATTCAGGGGAGATTGAGGTTGGTAGTTATTGAGGAGATCAAGGGAGAGAGGTAGAGGGTTGTTTCATTGTGTCGATCCGGAGTGGTTACTCTCAGTGTGGGGTCAGACAGTGAGCAAACGTGATGGGCAGTGGTTACCAGATCAATGGTGGAAGGGGGAGTGTTGGAGGTGTTCAATATGGATTTAGAAGGTTGAAAAGGGGAGGAGTCAGTGGTTGATACACATTTCTTCAGGAGTGGAAAGAACTCTTCGAAAGTTGAAGTTGGCCATCTAATACCTGGGTGAAAATGATGCAGTTGTTGTAGATGGTGACTGCTGCTTTGCATGCCTAGGAAGGGGCTACCGATAGTTTGAGCCCATGTGGGGTTTTCCTAGTTGTAGATATCGAGAGCATTGAAAACAGGGCTTTCCTCCATTGGGCGCGCCTATTTGTAAAGAAAATGATATCACTAATTATCGTTTCTTTGTTGGCACAAAAGTAGGGGTCGGAGACCAGTGTAATCAATGACATGATTGCCAAACATACTATTCTGTTCAGGCAGGCCTTACTGAAATGTAAAAGGTATCCACAGTGTGTTTATTAGAAATCAGGGATGGGGGTTCTGAAGAGTATTTGGAGTCCCTTCCCTTTTGACACCTTCTCCCAGCCATTATATAATTAACACCACATCTTAGTGATGGCCCATTATAGAGCGGCTTCCTGCGGCTCATGTTTTCCCTTCTGGAAACAAATCACGGTTATCAGCATAATGCTTCTTTTGGCCCAAGCCTCGCGCCCCTCCTGGGATCACTTGAGGCCCTTCTAGGGGGGCCCAACCCCCCAGTTTAAAGACCCCTGCTTTAGAACCTTCAGGCTAATTTGCTCACAAAATCATTTACCCTCTGATTCTTTCAGAAAAAAAGACCCTGAAACAGACTCCTCAGATCCCACCCTGAAAAGTTTAGACATTTTTAAACATTGTCAGTTTAATAGAATAATTGTCAAAACTTTTGAGGGGGTACTGCTGATTATTGGTTTCACTGGGGGGGGCGTGGCATTAAAAGGTTTGAAGACCACTGTTCTAAGGTGATTTTGGTAGCACTTTGTGGATCCATGTCAGAGAGAAGAAGTAGCTGAGAGGTCCAAAGTAGGGGGATGAAAAGGAGTGGAAAGTGGTTCATAGACTGGACTTCACACTTGGGAGAAGAAGCAAATTTAGGAACTCTTACTTACAGGATGGTGAGTTTTTCACAAGAGATCATAGGCAGATCGTGGCTTAGTAGCCGCTATAAGGAGCGAGGATCAACTCTAGGTGAGGAATAACGTACAGTAGTAGTAGACTTTAAGATGTATGCCAGTACATAAAAGCAAATGGTTGCGTAGGATGAGAATGCAGTTTAATGTAAAGTACCGGGGTGTAAGTCGGAAAGGGCGTGCAAAGAGTTAAAGAGGAAAGTCTAGCCGGTTTTCCAGTAACAAAAAGAATAGGTTCTAGGGTCGGTTTAGATAAACTTATTTATTTTTTAAACATGTGTTGTGGAAGGGCGCCTGGTGGCAACAAGGACATCCACCACTTCAGGTGGCAGACCATGCATAGTCATTCATGGTCAGTTGCAACTACTATATCACCTTGTATGTAGGTGTAGATTGTGCTGATTTGGGTGGAGGAACCTGCCCTGTGGCTGAGACAGGGGGTCCTTGCAAAGTGTCAGCCTAATCGGAAGACTGATGCTCATGCCCAGTTCTGGGTATCACACCCTCCAGGTCTAATCCATAGAGATTAGCATAACTTTGGTCCAGTCATCCTAGATCTTCTTTAGAACTCCCGACATCAGAGATGGCATGTGAAAGGGTACAGGAGTCTAGTGTTCCATTCCAAACTGAAAACACCTCCTAAAGAGTGCTCTTGCAGAAACTACAACATGCAAAGCTTTTGACACTGCATGATCTCTACCGTAGTGAAAAGATCTAGCCATGGTTCGCCCTACTGGGTTTAGGAGCCACTCGTGACCCACCAGACTGTCTGCTCAGTTCATCTGCTCCAGCATTAAGGGACCCTACCAGGAGGTTTGCGATCAGGAAAACGCTTGGACGTTCCAGCATCCTACAGAGGCACAGAGCCTCTTGACACATGACCGAGAACCAAGTCCGCTCTGCTGGTTGCAGTACCACATGGCAGTGGTGTTGTCAGTTAGAACCTGCAACAGCCTCTGCTTATGCAGCAGTATGGCCTTTAGAGTTGGATAAATGACCCGCAACACCAGCAGAATGATGTGCAGCCAGCCCTCTGCAGCAGACCAGAGTCCCTGATCTCCAACTACCCCCAATTACCTCCTTAGCCAAGCAGGGGCACCTCCATCGCTACAGCTCTTGGTGGGGAAGTGAGAGATCTAGCACAGGACCAATTGCATTCGAGCAGCCAACACTACAGATTTCGAGCAGTCTTCTCGGAGACCTATATGGCATAGGTCCGACAGCTTTGATGCTAGACTCATTGGAACTTCCAATTCCATTGCAGAGCTTGCAAGTGCCACCTGGCATAGCTAACAAGAAGGATACAGGTGGCTAAGAGGTCAAGAAGCTTAGATCGGCTCTGACCATGATCAAGAATGCGCCTGAAACACTGGGATCATAGGCTGGATGTCCTGGGCTCACTACAGTGAAGGAAAAGCCATGAACTCATCTGCGTCTAGGATTGATTCCATGAATGGAAGCCTCTGCAAGGAGTGAGGTGAGACTGACTAGTTGACAGTGAACCTCAACAATGTAGAGATGCTCCCCATTTTCAGGAGGTGGTCCACAACTAACTGAACCCTTGCATTCTGCAGCCAGATGTCAAGATATTGTAATGCCAGTATCCCTGACCTCCGAAGATAAGCTGCACCAACCACAATCACTTTTGAGAACACCTGAGGGACACTGGTGAGGCCAAAAGGGAGCACAAAAAACTGAAAATGCTCCTGGTCTGGTTTCCCAAAGTAAGTCCCCCACTCCTTTAATCTCTGGTACAACATCCTCAAATAATCCTTTACAAGTTTTAAATAACATGTCATCGCTGTGTTAGAACTGGCACAGGCCAGATCTGACAAACCATTAAGGGACAAATCCTGCACTTCTCAGTTGGACTGCCAGACTGCAAAGGACAGTTCAGGAACTTAATAGAACAGGCATGCAGTGACTAAGTAATAGCATGTGCATCCCTTTATAAACACAAGCAATGATAAAAAACGCACAACAAAAAAAAAAACTGTTAAAAAGTATCCCCTTTCCAATCACTCACTAAATACTTTAGTGGAATAAGTCTAAATAAAATAACAGTTCTCTCAGTCAGCACCCCTGAGCCCCAAATTCCGTTAAGGTGCTGGTCAGACTGCAATTAATCAAACGTTAGGTAAGAATGAAGATAATTTGTACTACCAATGCTCAACTTTGAAGTTCATTTAACCTTCTGATTTCATCTCTTTACCACTTCGGCCCTCCATCCAATCTATTTCTGTTACACAGCATAAAGCTTCCTGAGTGAAAGCTTTGAACCTTCCCAGACTATAAGGTAGTTGCTAGCACGATATAACTCCTTTAACCTCAAGTGCACTGTTTGAAGTTTGGTGGGGGGAAGGGGTGTAGGGTGGCTGATGACTGCAGTTGCCTCTTGACCTAGGTGTGATGTGTCTGCTCAGGGGTGGGGGACATGGGGTGTGAAGAAACAATCAGAGCTGCCTCATGGGCGTCCCTTCTTCTCTGAATCGTTTTACAGACTTCAAAAATGCTAATATCGGTGAATGCGATGTCAATGTACGTCATATTATATGTACACAACAATGTAAATTCCTGTAAATATGATGTCGATGTATGCCATGACAAATGTATGCATAATAAGAATGTCTGTAAATGCAACATCAATGACCGCCATGTTATATGTACACGTAATGAACTTGCATCACTGCTGTCGGATCCACCCTAGATGACCTCCCCATCAACCCAGAGTCAGATACACCCGGTCAGAAAGGCGCTCAGATTCAAACTCAAGGCTACTGATTGATAGGTCACAGGTGGGGTAACACTTAGCCCGCAGACAAATGCCTGAATACCTAAAACCCAGATAGGCAGCTAAACCACAAAAGGACCGAGGAGATTTGCCTCAATAAAACAAGTTGGGCAAAAGGGGGTACACGTTCCACGTTTCCAAAACATCACTAAGTCAGATACCACATAAAGGTAGGAACACCCAGCCAATCAGAACACAGCATGCACACTACACATAGATATCACGCGCTCCCCATGTTATGTTATGTTAAAATATTTTTATAACGCGCAGTAGTTACTCCGAAGAGTGTCCCAGCGCGAGCCCAAGAGGAGGAAGAGCCAAGGTAGGAGCAAAAACAGGTGAATTTATGGAAACAAATAAGTTTTAAGGAGGCGCTTAAAACAGCCAGGGTCCTGGGTATTGCGCAAGAAAAATGGGAGAGAGTTCCAAGCAGCGGCAGCTTTGACAGCAAGAGAGCTGCCCCCAATCCTAGACCGGGAAAAGCGTGGAACCCTCGCAAGTAAAAGAGCTGATGACCGGAGGGTTCTGGCCGGCACATAAAAGGCGAACCGCCTCTGCAGATAGATAGGCCCCAAGTTATGAAGGGCGGTGTGGGCAATGACCAGAGCCTTGAACTTAACCCTCTCAATCAGGGGCAGCCAGTGCAAGGCCTGAAGATGAGAGCGGACACTGCACCTTCTAGAGATACCAAGGATGAGCCTAGCGGCCGCATTCTGGATCACTTGAAGTATGTTCAAGGAGTAGCCAGGCAGGCCAACAGAGGGCATTGGCGTAGTCCAAGCAGGACAAAACCAAAGCCCGAACAACCGTTTCCTTCGCCGGTCTAGGGAGAAGTGGGAGAAAACTCCTGAGGACCTTAAGAAGGCCAAAACAACCACCCGAGACCTTCTTCACCTGGGTCGCAAAAGACAGATTGTCCTCGAACCACACTCCAAGATTTTTTACGGAGCTCCCCTTGGAAGAGGGGGGGGAAAGGTCAGGGGGCCAGATCCTATCTCTGAAATCCGAGGGAAAGTTACCAAAGAGAAGAATCTCCGATTTGTCCTCGTTGCATTTGAGTTGAGCCCTGGCAAGCCAACCAAATACCGAGGACAAGCACTTCTGAACAGGCAGCACGGAATCATCCCCCTTGTTCCATGTAAAAAGAAGCTGAGTGTCGTCGGCATAGGCTATCACCTTAGCCCCCAGCTTCTCAGCCAAAAAGACCAGCGGTGTAACATAGATGTTAAAAAGAAGGGGGCTAAGTGACGAGCCCTGGGGGACGCCGGTAGAGACCTCCTGTAGAAGAGAGGCAGTGGGAGGCAGCCAAACCTGTTGGAAACGGCCCTCCAGAAAGGACCTCAGCCAGGCTAAAGCCAGGCCAGAGACACCAATCTCGGAGAGGCGGGAAAGCAATCTGGCATGAGGCACCGTATCAAATGCGGCAGACAGATCAAGCATCACCAGAGCTGCTCTGCCGCCCGCATCTAAACAGTCCCGAATAGCCTCTGAGATCTCCACCAGTGCCGACTCCGTGCTGTAAGAAGCCCGAAAGCCAGACTGGGCTGGGTGCAAGGCCTCAGAACTTTCCACAAACTCGGAAAGTTGCCTAGTCACTGCCTTCTCACATACCTTAGCAAGGCTAGGAAGGAGGGAGATAGGACGGTAGTTGCAAGGCAGAGAGGGGTCAAGGGTCGGTTTCTTCAATAGAGGAAGAATTTTGGCCTGCTTCCATTCCGGTGGAACCCAAGCACCCTCAAGAGAGGTTGATAATGACATTGACCTCCGGATTAATGGTCTCTGCGACCGCTGCCAACAGTCTAGCTGGACAGCAATCAGTGGGGGAGCCGGACTTGAGGCCCTTAAGCAGTTTGAGAGTGCTGGCAGCATCAACCGGCGAGAAGACCGACAGGACGTGCTTGGAGGCGCCCTGAAGAGGCACCGTCTGTCCGTCATCCAGCCATGGCGCCGCACAAGCCGTTAGGGACTGCTGTATCAACCGGATTTTATCCGCAAAGAAACCCGAAAGGGTGTTGCACCAATCAACAGAGACCGGGCCCGAAAACTTGAGAGCGGCAGGGGCAGTGAAGCTCTGAACTATATGGAATATCTCCTTGGAGTTATTACCAGCCTGCTCAATGCGGTCGGTAAAATATTGTTTTTTAGCCAGGAAGATGGCCGAGTAATAGATCTTTTGCCTGGCCCTCAGAGTGGCCTTGGCCAAAGGACAGTACTTTGAGCGACGCCACGTCCGCTCCAGCTTCTTGCACTCTTGTTTGAGTAGGCGTAAATCGTGCGAAAACCAAGGTTTAGATGGCGAAACTCTCGAAGACCGGTAGGAAGGGGGGTGGCGAGTGAAGACAGATTTGTCGATCCAATTAGTAAAGGTCGCCAAACACTCTGCAAGGTCACCCGTAAGGGACGGCCTAGAAGCCGCCTAGGCCCCGGCCAGAGAGGCGGGAACTACCCTTTTAAGGGTTGGTTTCCGCAAGATGGATTCTGCAGCAAGGGGAGGGCCAGCCTTCCAGGAGAAAAAAGTAATGAGATGGTCTCTACCAGAGAGAGGATTCTCTGCCAGAATGTTAAAATTAGAGCAGATCGGATCAAGGATGTGTCCAGCCTGGTGGGTAGGGAGAAGAACCCATTGGGATAGCTGGGCAAGCTGCAGCATGTCTTTAAGAAGCATAGCATCAGTATCCGACCCCTGATCCAAATGGATATTCAAGTCGCCGAGGAATAGAAAATGGGGAAAACGAAGCGCCCTAGAGATTAGCTTATCTCCCCACTCCAGAATAGTGGCATTGGCCGGGCCAGGGGGGCGATAGACCAACAACCCCCCTAAAAGAAAGTGAGGGGACAGCCTGATGCTAAAGTCTAACGCTTCACCCGGCCCCCAGTCATGAGACTCACCCCTAATAAGCTCCCATTCTTCTCTGAAAATAACCGCAACACCACCCCCCCTTCCAACTAGACGGTCGGCCCTAGCAACTTTGTACCCCGGAGGGATAGCCAGGGTGATAAAAGGATCAGCGTTGGAGTCAAGCCATGTTTCCGTAATAAACAGAAGATCAACAGAGTGATCAGAGAGGAGCTCAGAGATATCGGCATGATGTTTTTTCATAGAACGAACATTAATTAAGGCGGCAGAAATGGAAGGAGCCATATCTTGCTTAGGGCGGCTGCCTGGGGCAAATAAGACAGTCGAGGCGGGGCCAGGGAGACAAAAGCCACATCTAGAGCAGACATGCTCCTGAACATCCGCCAAATCAAACTGAGGGTGAGAGGAGCAAGCAGATAGTAACAAATTACATAGTTCCTCCCTACCATACATCAGGGCAGCGCGCATACATCCTGGCCGAGAAGCAGAGTAGGGGGCCACAGACACAGCCGGTACGCGGACGGGCGCAGACGGGCTTGCCTTGGGCGCTGCCGGGCATCTGGACACAGACACAGACTGGCCCACATTAGGTCTCCACAAAGTCAAAAGCCACCTGTGCCCCCTTATCAGATGGTTGAATTTATGGTTCATGACTAGGCTAGGATTTACGTGCTCTACAACAATGTGTAATCAGTTTATTGTACTTCACGAACTGTATGTAATGCCGGCTAAAACGTACAAACCTTTGTACATCTAGACAGTCTTCAGACATGCCTCTGCTGCTGCTGCTCTCCAGCCTGCAGCGTTCAATCGAACCAACTTGTTCGAGTTTTGCCAAACACCTATTGTCTTCATTTTTTCCAAGGAAAATTCATATCCGAGCAACAAAGGAATGGAATACCATGGAAGTATCATCATCCTGGCTTATACCGTACCGGACACGAAAATTCAGCTGCGTTGTAGAGGTGGTCAGACCTGAGCCTTAAATCACCAAGACCTTTCTGCCCAGCCATGGATCTTCCGTGTTCTGGCCCGATTGCTGCCCAGTTTGTAAAGAATAATCACTTTGAATATTAATTGTGCCATTGAATAAATAAAACAGTCAAACTGGCTAAGTGTTTACATAATGCCCATTAAAGAATGCCACAAACAGGAATGTCACTCGAACAAGTTAACTTTATTTTACAACATCCTAGCTATTGTGTTACACCAAACTGGTCCAAGTAGGCAAACTGACGGAAAAAAAAAAAAAAAAAAACAATCCAGAGTATAACTACAAATGCTTTGTAGTGAACTAATGGATACACATTTGAACAATTAAAGTCCCTTTATAGAAGGTAGAAACTCCGAACTAGCAAAATTAAATACCTTGTGTAGCTGGTGGATAATGATTGCGTTATCAGCTAGTTTTTCAACAACGTGGAAACTTTCAATGGTTGCTGAAATGAAGAAAAAAGGATTAAGTGAGTATAAATCTAAAATTACATAGGGAGCAGATCACTGTACTAAATGTTGATAAGTTCTTATAGCCGCTCACCGGACAGAGTAGTTTTATTACTATACTTTATTAGCTACAAATATTATGAAGAGACCACATCTAATCAGTCAGTTTTCTGGGAAAACACTACAGTAAATGAACCATCGGCATCACTTGAGTTCTCCCATAACATCTTTGTGATTCATTGATCAAAGATCACAAACAAACAGGCTTGACGGTACCCAAAAGCGTTCGTCCTTTCCCCATGGACCGGTATTAAAATGGTCTAGGTTTATAAAATCATGACTAAAGAAATGACATGACCCCTCAATCAATTTTATTTAAAAGTAAATTTTAAAGTTGCCATAACTTGCAAAAAATGAACAATCAGAAGATATCAAGAAATTACACACGTTTCAAAATGGATTACAAACGTAATCTAATAGAGGATGAATTAATTGCCATAGATGTCTAAATTTTAGGGTAATATAGAAAGTTAATTTTGGAAGGAAGACGGCAACAAGCATTAACAAATTTCAATCTCAGTACAACAAATAAAATTATCTATTATAACATCTTTATGTAGGTGGAGTCCTAGAATACAATTTGACATACTAAACTAGCTTAATTCGGAAACGGTCTATGCATGTGGGCATCACTTTCTACGCTAGACTAAATTGAGCATTCACAAGGAGTAAGAGGCTCTACTGTCGAAGATTTTATTAGCTCTAAGCCTAGAAACAACTTACTTTCCCAATCATTGCGAACATCAACATTCCAGAAATACTGGCAGACTTCATGGCCTGTAACTCCTTTAACAGAATGGGTTGCTTTTAAAGGGTCAAGGACAATTCCATTTTCCTCTACTTCTCTTCTGTACACCTACGAAATGTGGAAAAGAAAAGCATAACTGCATGAACGGCATTGTTTGGATTGAAGGTCCTCTATTGAAGCAAGAGAATGATAGGTCTGGTTATCCTGTCCAATGTGAAAATTGCAGTATCACCACCAATTCATTTGGAGAGCTTCATAACCATGTAACATTGCTTTGGATGAAGGGGAAGCTATACTCATTCACCAGTTACTTACGGAGCTGATCCAGAAATAAACACATAGAATTATAGATGGGTAACAGTAAATTACGGAGGGTGTTATTCATGGGGGGGGGGGGGGGGGGGTTTCTCAGTGACAACGAGAACCCCAAGGTGAAAAACATCCCGCAATTTTTAATCCATCCATAATTTTAAGTTATGTATGGCCCCCAAAATGATTTGCTCCTGCTTTCAACTGGTACGCAGTGGCAGAGTAGTAATGAGGGAAGCCATATATAACCATGGCCTCTTATGCATCTATGTCCCAAAGGTTAGTATACAAAGAAAGTTACCTGCCATCATTGACAAACCCCCACCAGCGTCCCCTTCCTGCAGCTGTGCTTTCTGCTTTCCTTGAAACCATATATGCAGCTTTTTGCTAACAGGCTCTCAGGGAGGACTGTCAGCCTGGCCTTAAAGTCCTTTATGACATCACAACAATGAGTAACTAGTTTGGTCATTAACTGTTGCTATGTCATAGTAGTAAATTATGAGAGTCGGAATCTGAAATAAATGAGAGGCTCTATGACAGCCATACAGATCACAAAACGTATAAACGTATATTGATGCAAATGCTGGAGCCATCCTGCCACCTCACGTCCCATACACCTTACAGAAAAAAGCATTGTTGAACAAGTTACTTACCTTCGGTAACAATGTATCTGTAAGAAACATCAGTTAGTTCGATTCCTCACCTTAGAATATCCCCAGGCGTCAGACTGGATCCGGAAGATTTTTCGTCAGCAATACCCCTTGTGCGTCGCTAGGCGTCGTCTGCGGCTCCGCGTCAGTCGACGGCGTCGTGCGCCTGAATGACGTCGGAGTACTTAGACGCCGCCCTCGTGCGCTGACGTCAGTTCTTGTACATAGCCTTACGCGCCAGGAACTCAGAGCCATGCAAGATACCGACACTGGTGCCAAAAAATTCTAGGGCCCTGAAAAAGATAGCCTTAATCCTAGATGTCAGTTCGCAGAACGGGGAGGATGGGTGGGTCGGTGAGGAATCTAACTAACTAATGTTTCTTACAGATACATCGTTACCGAAGGTAAGTAACTTGTTCATCTGAAAGAAACACGTTAGTTAGATTCCTCACCTTAGAATAGATACCCCAGCAATACCAACCCCGGTGGAGGGTCTGCGAACCAAGATCACACCAGAAAGTCCTGAAGAACAGAACGGCCAAAGAAGCCATCTCTCCGGACTTGGCTGTCCAGGCAATAATGCCTGGCAAACGTGTGCAGCGAAGCCCACGTTGCCGCCTGACAGATGTCCTGCAAAGGGACCCCCCGTCCCAAAGCAGTAGTATCCGCTGTGGCCCGAGTAGAATGGGCGCGCAGCCCAACAGGCGGTTCCTTTTTTGCCAAGGAATAACAGATTTTTATACACAAAACGACCCACCGGGAGATGGTCCGTTTGTGTACAGCTTTACCCTTCTTTGCACCCACGTAGCCAACGAAAAGCTGGTCGTCCACCCGGAACTGTTTAGTGCGGTCCAAATAAAAGGAGAGCGCACGTTTTGGGTCCAGACGGTGGAGCCGCTCTTCCTCTTTGGAAGGATGCGGAGGCGGAAAGAAGGTGGGCAAGGTGACAGATTGCCCAAGATGAAAGGGGGTCACCACCTTCGGTAGAAAGGAAGGACGAGGCCGAAGGACAACCTTGTCCAGATGAACAGATAGAAAAGGAGGTTTGGACGATAGAGCCCGGAGCTCACTCACCCGTCTAGCCGAGGTGATGGCTACCAGGAAAGCAGTCTTAAGAGTTAGAAGACGAAGAGGACAATTGTGAAGAGGCTCAAAGGAAGCGCACATCAGGAATGTCAAGACAAGATTCAAGTCCCACTGAGGCATTACGAAAGGGACAGGAGAGAACGTGTGAGTAATGCCTTTAAGAAAGCGTGACACTACAGGGGACTGGAAAAGAGAGGGCCGATCTGGAAGCCGTAAGAAGGCAGAGAGAGAGCAGCAAGATAACCTTTCAAGGTGCCCAGGGCAGAAACCTGCCGGGCCGAAGAAAGAGGAGAACCTCAGAAAGAGGGGCAGAAAGGGGATCCACAGCCTTTGCTGTGCACCATGCCACAAATTTGTTCCACCGGCAGGCGTATACAGTCTTTGTGGAGGGACGCCTGGCTGCCAGAATATCACAGACTTCAGGAGGCAAGTCAAATGGCATCAACTGCCGCCGCTCAATCTCCACGTAAGGAGGTGGAGGCTGGACAGGTTCGGGTGGAGGACCGTCCCCTGCTGCTGCGACAGAAGATCCTCCTGAAGGGGCAGACGTATCGGAGGATCGGGCAACATACTGAGTAGCTCGGGATACCAGTACCTTCGTGTCCAATCCGGAGCCACCAAGATGACTTGGGCCCGGTCGCGCTTGATCTTCAGCACTCTGGGCAGAAGTGGTATAGGCGGAAAGGCGTACAACAGACCGCAACTCCACTCGCGACGAAAAGCGGGTGCAGCCTTGGAAATTCCAACGCGCAGAACCGCTGACATTGCGCGTTCTCGTCTGTGGCGAATAGATCTAACCAAGGCTCTCCCCACTGCTGAAAGAGACCTTGCGCCACCTCGGAGTTCAGACGCCATTCGTGATCCATCATGCACCGGCGGCTGAGTTCGTCTGCTCTGGCACTCAGAGCCCGCCAGATGTTGAACCACCAGGATGATGCCCTGGTGTTCCAGCCATGTCCAGAGGCGCAGAGCCTCCTGACAAAGGGTCCATGACCCCACCCCGCCCTGCTTGAGCAATACCACATGGCCGTGGTGTTGTCCGTGAACACCTGCACGACACTTCCCCGACAGAGGGAAGGAAGGCTTTCAGTGCAAGTCTGATCGCTCTCAGCTCCAACAAGTTGATGTGGAGGCGAGACTCCGCCGGAGACCAGAGGCCTCTGATCTCCGCCTCTCCCATATGGCCACCCCATCCCAGGAGGGACGCATCCGTCACTACGACATGCTCCGGTAGGGGTAGGGAGAGGCTCTTGCCCGTGACCCAATCGCGGTCCGTGAGCCACCACTGCAACTGCTGTGCAGTGCCCTCCGAGATCAAGACATGGTCAGACAGGTTGCCGTGATGCTGGGCCCACTGAAACTGCAGGTCCCACTGCAGAGCCCGCATGCGCCGCCTGGCGTGATGCACTAGTAGGATGCAGGAGGCCATCAGCCCCAGAAGCCGCAACACTAGCCTGACCGAAACCCAGGATAGAGGCCGAAAGATGGGAATCAGGGCCTGTATATCCCGGACCCGCTGTTCCGGTGGATGAACCCGGAACTGCGCCGAATCGAGAACCGCTCCGATGAAAAGGAGCTTCTGAGAGGGGCTCAGGTGCGACTTCGGCACGTTGATGGAAAACCCCAGCAAATGCAGGAGATCCGCCGTAGTCTGGAGGTGGGAGACGACTGTCTGGGGCGAGCCCGCCTTCAACAACCAGTCGTCGAGATAGGGGAAGACTGGAACCCCTGATCTGCGCAGATGAGCTGCGACCACCGCCATCACTTTCGTGAACACCCGAGGGGCACTGGTAAGGCCGAAGGGGAGCACGGTGAACTGAAAGTGCTCCTGACCCACCGTGAACCGCAGGTAACGCCGGTGGGCCGGCAGGACGGGGATGTGGAAATAGGCGTCCTGCAAGTCCAACGCTACCATCCAGTCTCCAGGGCAGCTAGAACCTGAGCCAAAGTTAACATTTTGAACCGTTCCTTCCGGAGGAAGGCGTTGACGTTCCGGAGGTCCAAGATAGGGCGTAGGCCCCCTTTGCCCTTCTTGGGAACCAGAAAGTAGTGGGAATAACAACCACGACCTACTTCTGGGCTCGGAACGCGCTCGACGGCCCCCTTGGCCAAGAGGGCCGAAACTTCCTCGTGGAGCAGATTCAAATGATCCCCCGAAATACGGTGATGCTGCGGTGGCATGGCTGGAGGGGTCGTCTCGAAGGGGAGGGAGTAGCCCCTTCGGACGATTTGCAGCACCCACCTGTCCGATGTGATGGACCGCCAGTGAAGCAGGTGATGGCGAACTCTGCCGCCCACTGGCGTGGAATGGGCCTGAAAGCTCGGACTAGGAAGGCTTCGAGGCGGATGCTGCCGGGGTGGATGTGGACTGACCGCGTCGTCCTCCAGGACCGCCTCGGCGGAAACCACGTCCGCGACCGCGTGCAGGTTGGTTCTGCGGCCGGTGGCTAGGCGGACGTGAGGAGGTGCCCCTTCCTTGGCCACGAAAGGAGAGAAAAGCGGAAGTTTGTGGCCGCGGGGCCGAGAGGCCCAAGGACGTGGCCGTAGCCCGGGAGTCCTTGAAGCGAGCCAGCGCACTGTCCGCTTTCTCACCAAAAAGGCGAGCGCCATCAAAAGGCATGTCCATGAGAGTGCTCTGGACATCCCCTGAAAAGGACGTGGACCGCAGCCAGGCGTGACGTCGAAGCGCCACCGTGGTAGAAATCGCCCTACCCAGCGAGTCCGTAGTGTCAAGCCCACATCGGATTGCATGGTGCGCTGCATCTCTCCCGTCGGCCAGAGCCGAAGAAAGCCGCGCCCGGGCCTCCTCCGGGCACAGTGGCAGCACGTCCTCCACCGCATCCCACAGAGAGTGGGAATAACGGTCCAAGAGACAGGCGGTGTTCAAAGACCGCAGGCCCAAACTGAGCAAAGAGAACAGCTTCTTACCAAACTGTTCCAGTCTCTTGGAATCCCGGTCCGGAGGAGCGGACGGGAAGGAGGATTGGGAGGTAGAGGCCTGGATAACCAGACTCTCGGGGGTGGGGTGTTGGGACAGGAAACTGGGGTCGCCCGGAGCAGGGCGGTGGCGCCTGGCAACGTTCCTATCCACAGGAGGGACTGTGGAGGGCTTGGACCAGGTGCCCTACAGAACGTCAGTGAGGGCCTCATGGAATGGCAGCAGAGGCTCAGTGGAGCATGCGGCAGACTGAAGCACCTCAGTGAGGATGTTAGTCCTCACAGCCACGGCAGGCAGCTCGAGCCCAAGGGCTTCGGCCGTCTTGCGCAGCACCACAGAAAAGGCTGCACCCTCCTCCGAAGCCACAGTCGGAGGAGAGATGAATCCAGTGTCTGGTGAGGTATCCAACCCACTGGCCTCCCCGAGTTCATCTGCCCAGTCCTGTGCAAGTTGGCTCTGAAGGGCCATAGGGTCATCAGACCCCTCCCAGTCGCCCCCGTCGTCCGACTCCTGGTAAACAGGAGGAATGATCGGATAGACAATATGGGTCTCTAGCGGCGTCGGATGCGGCGTCAGGCGGCGCCGGATCGGCGTCGGGACCGGACAGGGGCTGACCGGGGATCGACGTCGACCGGAGCCGGCGTCGGGGTGGTATCTATGTCGGCGCCGGCGGAGGAGGTGTAACGAGGTCGACCGGCGTCGACGGGGGCCCTGGCTCGGGGACCTGCGGCGTCGGGGCCGGAGCCTCCAACGGCGCCAGGGCCGGAGCCGCCGGCATGCGAAGTCGCCCAGTCGAGTCCGCGGGGCCCGAAGGCGCGCCAGCGGGCGTTGACGGCAGGGCCAGGTTCCTCATGGCCGAGAGGAAGGCACTGACCTCCGCCGGCGTCGCGTCAGTCCCAGGGACCGTCGGGTATGGGGACTTGCGCGGCTCCTGTGGCTCCTGCGGAGCTGCGGGGGTGGAACCACCCGGACCCTCGGCCGAGTCGCGCGACCGGCGAGGGGAGTCCGAAGAGCGGTGTCGCTTCTTGGACTTCGTGGAGTGCCTCGACTTACCCGAAGACTATGAGCCAGACGAGTGACGATGTCGAGTGCGGCGTCGCTCTCGATCCCGGTCCAGGAAGAGGTCCAAGGATCGGTCGCGGAGCCGAGTGGCGAAGCTCGAGAAGCTTGCGGGACCGCTCCCGCCTAGCTTTCGAGGTCAGGGCCATACAGTCGGAGCACGACGCCGTGTCGTGGTCGAGGCCCAAGCAGTACAGGCACCGGCGGTGATGATCGGTCACCGACATCAGTCGGTGACAGTCGTCGCAGGCCTTGGAACCAGGCATCCTACCGGCACCAGAGTCGAGAACTGACCAAAAAGAGTCAAAAAAGTTAGTCAAAAATTGACCAAAGGGGTAGCTCTCCCGGATCTGCGCTTACTGGCGCGGAAAAAAGAAGAACTGATGTCAGCGCGCGAGTGCGGCGTCTAAGTACTCCGACGACGTCATTCCGGCGCACGACACCGACGACGGACGCGGAGCCGCAGACGACGCCTAGCAACGCGCAAGGGGTATTGCTGACGAAAAACCTTCCGGATCCAGTCTGACGCCTGGGGATATTCTAAGGTGAGGAATCTAACTAACGTGTTTCTTTCAGATACATCCTTATACCAGGAGCCACAGCCTGCCCACTGGAAGAGAAAGCAACCTGAAGAGCCAAAATAACTATCTGTCTGACCTAGAACAGGGCAGGTGAGCACTCTGTCGCAAATGTTGACAGATATCCTGTCCGCCTAATAAGTGCACAAGGATATAAAACATTTATTAGGTGGACGGGATGGGATATCTATCCCATTTGTGATGGAGTACCCATCTGCCAATTTCTTACACAGCCCACACCCAAACTTGTATCCCACACTCAACTCCCACAGGTCTAGAAAAAAGAATGCTTGTTGCTTCTGTAACCGACTTCATACAGTTAGAGTTGAGGGAGCTACAATTCCCGCCTACCATCTACTAGAACTAAATAAAACCTGCCTAGATCCCATACCCCAGGGGTTAACAGTGGACACAGTCGTCCTAGACAATTCCACACACTAGTGCTAAAGTCTTTACTGTATGTTTGTTTGGGGTCAGAAGGATCAGATGGTGAACACTGAAAGAGTTGAGGCACAATTACATGCCTTTAACTTCATAGAGTGGGCACACTTTAAGCAGAGATGGAGGGCAAGTTAAACCCGCTACAAATTTTAAAAAAAGCAACAGGTTATGCATTTTGCACCATTATTTTCATCTAAATTCGCTATAGCCATATAACCTGAATAGCCACCAATATTTCAATACTTTAACGGTGTGTTAATGAAGTCTGACCCTCTCTCAGGTTTTATCCTCCCCAGTTCAAACAAATATTAGTTTAGTATAGTTCTACTTGGTCTACCATTTTTCACAACATTTGCACCTTTATTCACTTTTGCATCCCAGCTTTTTTTTTTTTTAAATAAACTGCATTTTCCCCAAACAAAAGCATGCAATATTCATGAAAGCAGCTTTTATCCTCAAATGCCAGCTTTTTATTTAGTCAATTCCATTTGTCAACAAACACTAGTATGTCATATTAATAAACTACAGCCACACCTGGACAGACTTCCTTAAATGCCCATGTATCACAAGTACATGCAAAGGATACAAAGTATACCTACATTTCCACATTCATGCCACGCATTGCCACAATTTCGTAAAGATTGTACACAATGGATGAAAGATGAACAGCATTACACCAGGGTGAGAATTATGACAGGGATGGACTCCATTATGCCAACTAAGCCCACAATATTCCACAATGAACACCATTACACCATTATGCCAGGGGTGGGTGACATTATGCCACTTACAGCCACACTATATAAAACAAAATCCATTATTATAGAGAATATCCACAATATAGCATGTATGGCTACCATTAGGCCAGTAGGAGTATTATGCTATCAGTAGGCCTAGTATACCAAGGACGCCCACAATGACACCAAGATGTCATAAAGCAAGACATCACAGAATAAGTTGGTCTTATCAAAGCAAAAATGGCCTCTTTATGTAGAGGGGCACCAAAATACCTGAAAACGTTAAGGGTCAGGTGAGTTTCTGTTAGGGAGAAACACTGCCAGAAACCACAACAGACACCAGGAAGATCCACTCTCACCCATAAATGCAGAAATTTACTTCATACCAGAGCAATTAGCTGTAGATGAAAAGTCTCTTTGTACTTGCTCTTCTTTGTGCCTTGACCACGCTCCTGGCACTGTGACCTGGCATGCATTGTGCTTCTTCCTTTTGCAGCAAAGCAACCAGGAATACATTGCACTCCTCCCTGCAGCAGATGATTTTCAATGGCAAGCATGTCTTAGACGCACACATTGACAATGTGGGTCTTAAAACCTCTCAATCACCATGAATAAGCTTGACTTGGTATTGGGATTCCTCAACAGTCGGAATCGATGCAAGAGTCACATGCAGGGAATGTAATTAAACAACTGAAGATGTAAAAATACACCTAAAGCAAATTTCTATAAATACCTGTGTTCGATGGGACAGGTTTTGTACATAAACCTGTTGATATCCTAACAAATATTAAGCACACCCTTCTGCCAAGGTCCACTGGTGACTCCAGAAGTACTTCTAGAAACACATCTTGTGGCAGATATTCTGTTAACCAACAGAAATTCAAGTATGACCTGAGCCTTGATCAGTTCTTAAGGAACTGTGCACCTAAACTGAGAGACTGAAGGAACGTGGTGGAGTGTGTGTGTGGGGGCTATGGTAAATTTCAAGAGGTTGTGTGGGTAGTCGACTGTTTAGATGTAAGATCAGTTGAGCATCAAACAGGATGGTCCATCAGAACAGGCAATCTTCTAAAAACCCTGTTTGTAACTGGAGCTTAGTATGGTAAAGCCTAGGCAATGGGGAGAATAAAGTTTAACCCAGCAGATACTCTTGTGTAGTTTGTTTGCAAACAGCAAGAGCTGGTTTTAGGTCTCAGACTGACCTGAGAGCTGAAGGAACTCATCATGGTGGTTATAATGGTTACTGTCTCAGGAAGGTTTTATCTGCAATTGACCCATAAACAGGTCCAAAGGGAAGAGTTTGAGTTGCTCTGTGGCGATGAACCTTGCTTCCAGCCTTAGGTTTTGTGGGAGATCACCTCAAAGGGTTGATCAATGGATGTACTGTTGCCTTTGACAAAAGCAGCTGGTTGTGCGGTTGGAGGGGCGGTTCAAGAAGGTAGGTGATAAGGAATAGGCCAGTTTATAAGAATGGAAGAAATTGAGTTAGCTCGACGGGTAACAGTAAATACCTTAAAAACGACACATCGGATCCAAAACTGTGATGCTCTGATTGACAAAGTGGCTGCCTTATGTGTTTGTATAATGCAAAAATGGTGGACCGCACATGAAATAGCCAGCAAGGTTTTCTTACCTTTGGAGTATCTTAGCTAGGAGCTCTGTGGGGATGCAAGGATGAAGCAGAGAGGTTTATAAGAGTACAAGGACCCTTCATTGGACGTGAAGGCAATGAAATACATCTTCACTTTGAGTGTGAAGTGACGGTTGGCATACTGAACTGTACCTTGAATTATGACCCTTCTGTACAGGGGTAGGAGAGAGTTCCAATGTTTCAACCAGGCAAAGTAGTGGTGTTGGTTCAAAAGAGGCTACAGGCATAGAGAGCCTATTTCAGAACATCTAATAAACCAGCAGACTGACATTGTTCTGCTTCCCAAAATACAGTAGGTTGAGATTGATTTTTGTATCATCCACATATATGTGATTCATAACTCAAACACTCAATAACTTCAGTGCCTAGAAGGATGGTAAGGTCACTTACCTGTTAAATACGATCAAGGAAGAGCATGCCACAATTGAAGTTTCCAATTATGGAGAATAAAAAAATCAATGTATATTTCTAAGATTTCAGTTTCCAAATTGCCTGGCCATATTAAGAAATGCTCAGAATGAAAGCTGGGTAGGCCAAGCTGGAAAAATCAATTCCAGAGTGCATTGGTAGAATTTTGTCAAGCTTCTCAAACCATGTGTATTAGCGCAAATGTACAGAGCATTTAGAAACTCCGCACTGAGGGTGTTACCCAGAGAAACCTCAAATTTGACAACCTGGGTATTGTGAACTAGGTGCAGTCATTGAAAGCGAATCCTTATAATGTTTCAATACAGAACAACATCATTCTTATTTACGCATGATACGGAGTGGACAATTTAGCGCGCCTGCTTCTACATTCTGGACAGTCAATACTCTCAGCTCCTTCCCCAACCAGCAGATGGAGGCAGAGAAGGTCTACATTGTTATAATCTTGTTCTGTGTGTACCACAACAGCATCTCCCCTCGATGAAAATCCTTAAAAGGAAAACAGGATTTGTACTCCAAGCATGAGCATGCTTCCAAAGGGCATCTTTATCTTGGAGAAAAAATGTCACTTTAATGCTTGAATTTATTACTTTTTTAAATTAATTAAAGCTTACTGTAAGTCACCAGAGCTCCACAACTTGCACATTTTATAGAGCTTTGTCCAGTAACGTTCGCTGGGATTTTTTCCTCTAGAGTTCCATATTTCTGATCAGACCAAATGGTCTAGCGTTTGCTCATAAGATGCTCAGTGTTTGAAAGGCATTTTTATATTGGCTGCTTGTTGCATTAAGTTCTGCTTTACTAGTCCAAAGTCTAGGTGTATTTGTGATTAAAGAAAAAGTTACTTACCTTTCTGTAACGCATTATCTGGTAGAGACTATCTAGCTGCAGATTCCTTACCTTTGAATTTTCCAGGCGTCAGGCTGGATCCAGAAACTTTTGCTGAGCAATACCCCTTGCGTGCGACATTGGGTGGCTCCATTCGGCTCCGTGTGACGTTGATGCTGCCGGTAGCGTCGGTTATAACTTCACGGTGCCTACATAGTCAGTAATTTTCGTTTGTCCACGCCAGAAGGGCAGAGCTACGAAGTGACTGAAGTAAACGTTTGCAAAAGTAGGGCACTGAAAGGGGAGAAACACTAGTCCTACAACATCAGTCCGCAAAACGGGGAAGCATGGGTGGGGCTGTAAGGAATCTGCAGCTAGATAGTCTCTCTACCAGATAATGCTTGACCGATGGGAAGTAACTTTTTCATCTGATCGAGGCTTCTAGCTGCCGATTCCTTACCTTTGAATCAGATGCCCAAGCCATACCATCCCGGCGGCGGGTTGCTGAATCTTGGACTAGACTAAAAAGTCTTGCAGAACTAAGCGGGCAAAGTGCCCATCCCTGCGCACTTGACCATCAAGGCAATAATGTTTTGCGAATGTGTGCAATGATGCCCACGTAGCTGCCTGACAGATGTCTTGGACTGCGACACCTCGAGCCAAAGCTGTAGTCACAGCTTTTCCCCTTGTGGAATGGGCCCTTAATCCTTCAGGGAGCTGCTTCTTCTCCAATGCATAACAGATTGTAATGCAGAGAACAACCCAGCGAGAGAGGATTCTTTTCTGCACTGCCTTTCCCTTCTTTTCTCCCATATATCCAACAAAGAGTTGGTCATACACCTGGAACTCTCATGTGCGGTCAAGGTAGAACAACAACGCTCTTTTTGGGTCCAGTCGTAGAGACGCTCCTCGTCCTTAGAGGGATGTAGAGAGAAAAGAAGGCGGGCAAAGTGATGGACTGACACAGATGGAATGTGGTCACAACGTTTGGTAAAAAAGATGCCCTGGTGCAAAGCACCACCTGGTCCGGAAAAGCCAAAATAAGGAGGCGAGCTGGATAACCCCGGTAACTCACTCTCCCTCCGGGCCGATGTAATCGCCACTAAGAAGACTGTTTTGATGGTCAACAGCCGGAGGGGACAATTGTGCAAAGACTCAAAAGGAGCGCACATCAAATAAATGAGGACCAAATTAAAGGTCTCAGTGTGGCATAATAAAGGGCGTGGGTGGAAACAAGTGAACCAGCCCTTTAAGAAACCTATTTACAATAGGAGATTTCAAAGGAGAAGGTTGGTCTGACAGCTGCAAAGAAGCAGGCAGAGCAGAAAGGTAACCCTTGAGAGTTCACAAAGCAGAGCCCTGCTGGGCAAGGGTCAGAATGAACAAAAGCACAGTAGAAAGAGGGTCAATAGACCTTTCTGTATAGTATGATACAAATTTCTGCCAACAGCAGGCATATACCAACATAGTGGAGGGTCGCCTGGCTGCCAGAATAACATTACAGACCTCGGGAGGAAGGTCAAAAGCCATCAACTGCTGCCGCTCAATCTCCACGTATGGAGGCACAGAGTTGACACGTTCAGGTGGAGAACCCTCCCTTGCTTCTGCAACAGAAGATCCTCCCTAAGTGGCAGCCTGATCCGAGGCTCGACACTCAAGATCAGAAGCTCTGGATACCAGACTCTCAGTCCAGTGCCACAAGGATGACTTGGGCACGGTCGCTCCTGATCTTCAGAACCCTGGGCAGAAGTGGTATGGCCGGAAAGGCATACAACAGGCCTGAGCGCCACTTGCCACAAAACGTGTCGCCGAGCGATAACTGCCTTGGAAACTCCAGCACGCAGTAATGCTGACATTGTGCTTTCTCTTCGGAGGCAAACTAATCGAACCAAGGTTCTCCCCACTGCTGACAGAGACCTTGCGCCACCTCCGACTTTGAGATGCCATTCGTGATCCGCTAGGCATCGACGGTGGAGATCGGCTGCCCTGGCGTTCAGTGAACCTGCCAGGTGTTGAACCACCAGGGTTATGCCCTGATGTTCCTGCCATGTCCAGAGACGCAGGAGCTCTCGAGAAAGGGTTCATGACCCTACCCCGCCTTGCTTGCTGCAGAAACACATGGCAGTGTTGTTGTCCGTGAACATGTGCACCAACTTCCCCTTGACAGAGGGAAGAAATGCTTACAATGCCAAGCGTATCGCTCGGAGCTCCAACATGTTTATGTGGAGCACAGTCTCGGTCAGAGACCAACAACCCCTGATCTCCATCTCCCCCAAGTGGCCGCCTAATCCCAAAAGTGACGCATCCGTTACGATTGTGAGATTCGGTTGGGGAAGGGAGCGAGGTATGCCTTTGACCCAATCTCAGTTTGTTAACCGCCACTGCAGATCCTTCGCAGTTCCTTCCGAGATCTGAACCACATCGGTGAGATTTCCCTGATGCTGTGCCCATTGGAACTTCAAGTCCCACTGCAGAGACCGCATACGCCATTTCGCATGTCTTAACCACAGGATGCAGCCTCAGAATCCGAGTCAACCTCACTGAAATCCAGGATGGAGGCTGAAATATCAGAAGTATAACCTGAATATCCTGGACTTGCTGCTCCATAGGATAAGCCTGATACTGCACTGTGTCCAGAACAGCTCCAATGAAAGGGAGCGTCTGTGAAGGAGTCAGGTGTGACATCGGCATGTTTATGGAGAATCCCAGCAAATGCAGGAGGTACGCCGTAGTCTGAAGGTGGGAGATGACTGCCTGGGTGCGAGGACGCCTTCAACAGCCAGTCTTCGAGGTACGGGAAGACAAACCCCTAACCTGCGCAGATGAGCTGCAACCACCACCATCACCTTGGAGAAAACCCAAGGGGCACTGGTAAGGCCGAAGGAGAACACGATAAACTGAAAGTGTTCGTGGCCTAACTTGAACCGCATGTAACAACTGTGGCCCGGCAGGATGGGAATGTGAAAATACACATCCTGCCGGTCCAACGTCACCATCCAGTCTCCTTGGTCTAAGGCAAACAAGACCTGAGCCAATGTGAGCATAATACATTTCTCCTTTTTGAGGAAGAGATTGACGGTTCGAAGATGCAAAATGGGCTGAAGCCCCTTGTTCTTCTGAATCAGAAAGTAGCCGGAATAACAGCCACTGCCTACTTCTGAAACTGGAACCCTTTCTATAGCTCCTTTGGCCAAAAGAGCTGTAATTTCCTCTTGGAGCAGCTTTAAGTGATCCTCCGCCAGCCGTTTGACTCTGCAGGATAGTAGGAGGAAAATAAAGGATAGGAAGAGAATGCCCTCCTGGACGATCTGCTCAACCCACTTGTCTGTTATAGATCTCCAGCAGGGGAGATAACGAAGTCTCCCTCCCACTGGAGTAGTGTGGTCCTGCAGAATCAGCCTAGGAGTGCTTGGAGGCTGCCGTGGGCAGTGTGGTAGACTACTTCTGGCCTCCATTCAGAGGACGGAATGTACCGCGTCCACGCACAGCCTGGGCAGTTTATGCGGGACGGTGGCTAGGATAAAGCGGACGTGGCTGGAAACCCCTTCAGTTGCCACGAAAGGGGCGAAAAGAAGACTGGCCACGAGGAGTGGGGGAAGAGGCCCAAGAATCTGTCCGTAGCTCAAGAGTCCTTGAACCGGACTAAGGCAGAGTCTGCCTTTTCCCCAAAAAGGCAGGTTCTGTCAAAAGTCCATCAAATTGGCCTGGACATCACCCGAGAAGCCTAGTGTGCGAAGCCAGGCATGGAACCTCAAGGCCACCGTAGTTAAAATAGACCAGCCCAGCGAATCGGTTGTATCCAAACCACACCGTATGGTGAATTTTGCTGCATCTCTTCCGTCCTTAACAGCTTGGGAGAGCACAGCCCGGGCCTCCTCCGGGACTTGTGGCAGCACCTGCGCAACCGTCTCCCAAAGAGAGTTGTAGAAACGGCCCGATATGCATGCGGTATTCACTAACCGCAAAGCCAGACTGGAGGAAGAAAACATCTTCCCAAATTAGTCTAGTCTCTTGGATTCCCTATCTGGAGGGGCGGAAGGGAATGCGCCCTGGGAAGTAGAGGCCTGCACCACCAAACTGTCTGGGGTAGGGTGTTGGCTGAGGAACTTTGGGTCACCCGGTGCTGGGCAATGACTGCGTGCAATCATCCTGTTCACAGGAGCCCATGTGGTAGGTTTGAACCAAGTTCCTAGTAGGACGTCCGTAAGTGCCTCATTAAAGGGCAAAAGGGGTTCAGAGGTGGAAGCCCCAGGTTGAAGCACTTCGGTCAGGGGATTAGTCCTGACCTGCACTGTGGGCAGTTCCAGTTCAAGGACCTCAGCTGCCCTCTTAACCATCATAGCATAGGACGTGCCCTCCTCCGTAGCCACTGTAGGTGGAGAGAGCATGCCAGAGTCTGTGTCGAAATCAAAAATAATTGCTGTTAGCATGAGCTGAAGCCATCTTGTTTGCAGCAACCATTTTGTTAGCCTTGTGATTCTTCCGTCTTCACTGTTGCTTGCTTTTCCATTCTGCTCGAGTCATCAGCTTTAGTTAACTCCTTCTATTCTAAGCTCAAGCAATGTGTATGTGCTGAGAAAAGGCCTGTTGCTGCTAGAATGCACCTGACTAAAGACATAACTGTCAACTGTGTCTAGCAACTGTAAGCAGTTCTGTACCCCCTCCCACTTTGCTGAGTGATTTCCCATCTGCCCATGTCTGGCTGTAACTATTCCTGTGTACGCTTGTACCTTCTATTTGTAACTACATGCTTACTCTGCAACAAAGGGTTATATAAGCACCATGGTCTGTGACTTCAATGTACTACCTCCTGCAGCACTTGAAGGTGTTGTATTGACGTAGTCCCACTCATGAGTGATTAATAAACTTGTTATTTGAATTCCAGCTTCTGTGCAAATCTCTATTTTGTTGGTCTAAAGACCCGTGGATAGAGAAGGGTGAACCCTGCACCGGTGTGCCCAGAAAAAGGCACATTTCCACATCTGGGGAAGTATCCCATACCAGTCCACTGTCTCCTCAGAGACATTCTGGTTCTCTAGAGGGTCTCCAGACTCCTCCCATTCCTCTCCTGAGCCTAACACGTCCACAAAGTGCTCAGGTGACAACATAGACCCCTGGGTTCTGTCGCCATTGGAATCTGCGTCGTACGACACTGTTCCGGCTCCGTGTCTTCGGGGGATGAGGATGAGACTTGCACCACCGACAGCCGTCGGCGACGCCGCTGGCACCGACTTCGGGTTTGACACCGGGGAAGGTCGTGATGGTACAACTAGCGTCGGATCGGAAATCAGATCCCTGAGGCCCCACCGGCACTGTGGTCGAAGCAGATTGTGTCGTACCAGATGGGGCCCCTACCGACCCTGCGGGGCCGAGGGCTCACCAACGGGGTCGTTCCGCTCAAATATGGGGCGCATTGCCTAGTAAAAATCCTTAATTTGAGCGGAAGTCGCTCTGGCTCCCGAAAATAGAGGTCGACTCTGGCTCCACAGGACCATGCCTTGAGCGTTGGTGCTCCTTACCTCTTTCTAGGACGGACGCCAGTTGAGGTGAAGTTGGACTTCTTCTTGTGCCTCTTCCCCGAGTGTCCAGATGACCTTGAATGGGAGGAAGAGGACTTATGGCTCCATGAGTGATCGTGACCTTCACGGAGTCTCGCTAAACAGTATCGACTGCCGGGCTGCGAGCAACTGCAACGCCCTCTCCCTCAAGGTCTTCTGAGCCATCGCCCAGCATTCTGAACACGACTTTGAATCTTGGTCGCGTTCAAGACACCACAGACATACGCGGTGGGGATCGGTAACCAACATCCCTACCACACGAAGTCGTCAAAAATATCGACACAAGTCGAGAAAAAAGCCTGCCAAAAAGCGGCAGAGAGATAGCTCTTCCCAGATAGGCGCTTAACTGGCGCGGAAAGAAAAGAACTGACGTCCACGCACCTGGGTGGCGCCTATGTAGCCACCATGACGTCATAACCGACGGTACGGAAACCATCAACGTCATGCAGAGGCGAATAGTGCCACCAGACGTCAAGCGCAAGGGGTATTACTCAGCAAAAGTTTCCAGATCCAGCCTGACGCCTGGGAAATTCACATGTAAGAAATCGGTAGCTAGAAATCTCTATCAGATCTGTATTTTTAGGTAAGCAGAAGAGTTCCCCATACATGTTATCCAGTAAGTTTGCTTTCTTCCCAAACAATGCCTCACACTCACGTGATGGGTGGGAGAAATTTTGCTCTTAAAATTATTAAGATAGGGTCAAATGATGGTCCGCAAATATTCTTAAGAAGGGTTAAAAAGGCCATCCCTAAAGTACAAGCAGTACCAGCAGGGTATACTCTCGTTCTTTGGCAATTTGTTTTCCCTTCTGATACCATAAGCCACCTTTTTTTGGTTCCTTTTTAGGTCAAGCCTAGCGCAGCGCGCATGCGCTGCTCTAGGAAATGACCTTTAGGAATCAGTCTGCACTTTTCCAATACTCGTGCTTGTGGCGGCATCCACCTTGTTGGAGCGAGCAGCGGTGCGCAGGGGCCATCTGTTTCTAATTAGCGTGGCAGCGCGTGCTTGGCTTCTGAACTCAATATCCTATTTCATGCTTGTTACTCTTCTAAAGAATTTTTTTGGGCACCACTGATTTAAAACACAATGCATTTAAAAATATAATAAAAAACGTGAAAGCATTTGAGAACTGCAATTCTTCATTTATTTAAAAGTTTCACATCCTTTCTCACCAAGTAGCTAAACCACAGACTCTATAAACCTTAAGCAATTGGTCAATATATGGCAGCACCACCCAGTTTGTTTACCTTAATCCTTTTTTGTTTCGGCACATTTTCCAAGCATCAGCGAGCATAAAGGTTTAATCTGGATGTGCTTATGTTATAATCATCCAGTGGTAATCTTCTCTAGCCTGAAAAGTACTCTTGTGAAGGAATCTAAAAGTGACCAATTAAAACGTAACCACCCTTCGCGAAAACAGGCTCCTTAGCCCTCTGTCGATGGAGCCAAGGTAGCAAAATTATTGGTGGGCCCTGGTCACAGGACCAATTTTGATTAAAGGGGACACACTGCCAGGGAGAAGGAGGAAAGGACGGCAGACTTATTATCCATTTGTGATATATATGCAATTTGATCAAATGTAAAATTGAGCTGTGCCACTCATCTCATAGTCAAGTCTCTGCTCCTGCCTCTTCTGTACACGCACACACATACACATGCACGCCATGCTCACACACAGCCCTCTGTGCTCCCTGCCCACTTAGCTCACACAATTGTCCAATCTGCTCAATGCCCCATCTGAACTCTCACTGCCCTCTCTAGTTTCTGCTGGAGCCGCACGGTATGTAGCGCACAGCAGAGTGATATTATAAACCTTTTCAATGCTCGGTCTGCTGTGCAACATAGCATGAAGTAAAGAAAGAAAGCGATATGACGCTGCATCATAGTGCGCGTTTGTTAACTTTAAGTCATGTTAAACTGCAGCGCGGGCTGCTGTGCAACATGGCTTGAAGTAAATGGGCAAAAAACACTAAAACGCTGCCAACTAGTTTTACAGCCATGTTACACACAGTGCTTACTTTGTAAAATAATAAGTCCCAGCTCCCTTACCAGGAGGCCACTGCAGGTTACAACACTCATTGGCCCGTCATGCAAGTGCGAAAGTTCAAATTATTCCAGGTCCCCAAAAGCTAATGGAATGGCTGAGGAGGCAGGTATTAGTATTTTTTAATGTATATTGTATTCATAAACAACCAGTATAGTGCTCATCTCTAAAATAGATAAGCAGCGCCACCATGTGGCAGAGTGTCATAAGTGTGGTGAAGACAATTACGTGCTGGTGCAGAGCACTAGAAAACAAGAACTGGCATAGCCAATAGGTCTCTGGCTTTTGGGACCTTATAAGTATTTAGTTATGCAGCACAATTTGCTTGGTGCAACAACATCAACTGTTGCATAGCTAAACACTTATAAGGTCCCAAAGGCGAGACCTATTGGCTATGCCAATGCTTGTTTTTGTGGTTAAGTGCCTTCGTCTTGTTTAAACTAATTACAATTTAATTGCTTTGTGTGTAATAGAATTAGGGCTAGCAAAATCCGCTGTGCAATTTGTGTTTTGCTAAGCAGAACAGCACTGTCTGCATATAATAAGCTCAACAATTGTATTCCTCTAAGCTTTGAGAGTGGGCTTGATTTTAAGCTGCAATTTCCAGACTAAATAATGGTGGCGCCAAGACACCTCCCTCTTGTGGTATATATATTTGCTGAAACTGTCCAGTTATCTCCCATTTCAACTCACATTGAAGTATGTGTAAAGAGCAATTTGATGTCTCTTAATAGATAGAGGTGGAATTCTCCAACTGCTCAACTTTGCCCATAATCATCCTCTTGGGACTTCATCACAAGCTGACTTGAAGTCCACAAACCAGGTATATAGCAAGGAATGACATCCGAGGGTCTTTTTTTTTTATATATCTTTATTAACATTTGTATAAATAGTACAGGATCAGTTTGTGTGGTTTCGTGAACATATATGAGGAGCATCGCAGCATAATAAGCATAAATGCGCAGTTGGGTTACATCACGTACACACACTAATCCAATCATCGTGAATAAACGTCCCTTTTCCATACATGTTATCTTATTCAATGTCAGCCCCCGCGAGTTGTCCGGCTTAAGACATCCGAGGGTCTTACTGGTGATTAACGAATGGGCTATGATGCTTGATGTTATGTCCATGCAAGGAAGAAAACCCGTTTGGTTTATCAGAATAAGATTTTCTTCCATTGCCCATGCTTCTAGGTCTTGGAACAATAAGCCAACAAAATATCTGCCTAGGTTAAAACTCCCATTCCTTTCTTTCCTGAAAAGCAGACATAACACTTGCATTTGAACAGGGCATGTTCACCCGGAAGGGTATCTTGGCGCTGAATAGCAGATGTTTATTGTTACCATCTCAATGGTGCTCATTTTATTAACTTCAGAAGGATGAAAGGCAGAGTGGACCTGGTGGAATCTGAACCTCTGACCATGAGATCAAGCAAAGGCCCTACAGTGGACACATTAGTCCGCTAAGCCACTAGACCCGGCCTAGCCTTCTCCTACATCGCACCAAATCATGGTACGACCTGACTTCACACATCAGGGCCTCCTACTTGCTTCTTAAAGTTCACAAGAAGCTGAAGACCTACCATTAAATTAACTTAACTAATCCCCAGCAGACACCTGCCCCAGAACCTGGATACCCTTGGGTGATAAGTGCGCTATACAAATCCATATAACATTATTTTGCTTCAACATCTAGAAGGACAATTAGTCTATAGTTCACAGAATATCGTTTGTCACCCTTTGTATAAGTAGGGTGTATGATGGCACCTCCTCATGTAGCATATAATTCTAGAAATTAATTAGTGTCCTTAACCAGAATCCTTTATTTGATTAGAAAAGAGCTTGAGGAAGGCTTTTGGCCTTCAGAAACATTTGCGTTGTTAGATAACTGCCCTTTCGAGGGTTTATACTACTGCCCAAAATTCCTTTGCTTGCTTTTAATTGCTAACAGGCAGTAGATGAGACAAAAAAGGTTCATAATAAAATGTTCCTTGAGTCCATACATTTTTTTGGGTCTGGTGTGCGAAAGCACACGCGCTACAGCTTGTAAGACATTGTTAGCTTACAGTGGGCTACATCTATGTATGGCACTACTTTAGCAAAGCTGAACCTAGTTATAAAGAAATGGTGTTCTGTTCCATTGAGAAGGATACAGCATTGACAAGCTGGGTGGAGGATGCACTGGGAAAGTAAGAACTCCAAAAGGGACCGGAAGAAAGGGTGGGGGTGGGGTCAGGGGTTTAGCAGAGAGGGGTGAGCAGGAGATACGGGAGTTGTATGCTAGATGTGGACCAGTCTTTGGAAACACCAGAGCAGGGAAGTCTCTATCTTGCAAGGAAGAGTTGCTTCAAGAAAACAAGCATTGGCTACCACAATACACCTCACGTTTGGGACCTATTGTCTTTGCCAATTGTTTTTAGACATGCTATATAGCATGGCCCAGGCTGTGCTACATGGCTAAAAGAACAAAGCAGAAAAAGGTGCCAAGACGCTTCTGTAGTGTCACTTTGTAGGCGCGCTCACCACACATGAGCAATCCTTCAAAATGACACGTGTTTTTTTTAATTTATTTAGCAATTTGGATCAGTAAATAAAAAAGAAAAAGTAGGGCGAAAAAGCGAGTGGGGTGGTTACAAAGAGGGCTGGGGTGGTGAGAAGCAACATGGAGGGCACAGTTGGGGGGGAAGCAACACATGGGAGATGGAGGCAACAAAGAAGCATAGGGTGAGAGAAATGAAGGACGCAGGTGGTGGAAGCAACACAGAGGGTGGTGTAGGGAGGAGATGCAACAGGCAAAAGAGGAGGTAGGAAAAAGTGGGGGAAACATGTAGGGTGCGGAGGAGAAGCAATGGGAGAGAGACAGAGAGAACGGGTGAGGGGCAGCAACACAGAGGGTGTGGAAGAGAAGCAATAGGCAGGAAAGCAACATTGAGCTGCCGAGAAGCATACAGACTAGAAAACAATGGGAAGAAGTACATGAGGGCAAGCATAAGACTGTTACTGAGAATTGCTGTCACGCACAGTCTGTCTCCAGTTAGTGCCTTTCCATTTCTGGTGCGCAGCCGCAGTTTTAAGATCATCTTAGTGTTCCACGTTGCTCAGATGGGAGACATTTCTGATATTTAGGTTTCCCTAGTCTTTATTCCTTGATTTTGCTTACAAGAAAGTGCCACTCAGTCGTTGAAATTTCACTCATAATTACTGTGAAATTATGAAAATGTCACACATAGTAATCGGAAACGTTTGCAGCTATGGTTGTGTCTTAAAGCAACATGAACGAGCACGTGCATTCCGCCGTAGGTGCCATTACTAAGTGGGTTTCTTTACAGACAATAGATACAACGTGAAAGGCAGCTCGAGATGGAAATCCTTCCTGGTGATTATAAGAACACTAAAAATTGATAAACGAGTGGAATTCTCACAGAGGCCCAGAGACTAAATAGTCACATATGAACTCGCGGACAGATCCCAGACGCCATTCATGGCGGGTTTGTATGAAAGCAGCGTACCGCCGCAGGGCATTTGCGTACCGCTGCTGGGGAATCCATTACTACATGGGTTTGTTTTCGATAGAAAGTGCATTAACAGCATCTCGTGTAGAAAACCATCTTTAATTATTACACTAACTCTAAAAATAGTTACGTGAAAAACCCAAAATTACAACCTAGCTGTATGTATACAATTTGCTAAATAAAAGAATACAAACCATGAACATCGTGGTCTTATAGCAAGCAGAAAATGAGCATTATCTTATAATAGAAAACAAAACACAACGCTGGTACTTTGTGTTGTAGCGTGACAGGAACAATACTTGTACCAATTGTAATGTAACTGCCCCAGGCCCGAGAGATAATTAGGTTGAGAACCAGACTATTTGCCATATAAATTTCATAGTTGTAATGTACAATCAGGAAAATCATACCAACCATAACATCACACTTAATATGCAAAAGAATTGAGCAACACCCAAAAAAACAAAATCACATATCCGTACAATTAAATAAAACACAACATTTTTAATCTATCATTTGACCACCCCTCCCCCCCCCCCCACCCATGGGTTGAAGAGTGTTCAAAAGCTTTATACGCATAATTTCTTTGGTAACAGCCTTCTGTTGTTCACCTCGGGGGATGTGTCTACTATTTCCAAAACCTGGCCCCTCAGCTGACTGATGTGTATGCATTCATGCTAACGTGCAGCCACAATGGACTTCATGTTTTAATTTCTTATGTTGCTTTTATGTTCAGATATCCCTGTTTTTTCTTTGTTTTTCCAACATAAAGCAATCCGCAAGGATATTTCAATGCGTAAATGCAGTTTTTGCTGCCACTTGTCGCGAATGTTTCAAAGTGATTTTATGGCTTTTTCTTGGAAGTGATACTACAATGTAGGAAATAACACTGCTGCAATAATCCTAATTATTGGATTTGATGGTGCGATCGCTGGGTCCATATTGTATGTCTTTGGTACCTAAAAAAATCTCCCTTACGTTCTTGGAACATTGATGGCAGACCATGGTTTATCTGCACTTCCCTAGTCTGCCCACACTGGCTGAGTGAGCAGAAGAAATGGACTGGAGTGCGAAGCAGAAAGAACCTATATATAAGGTATTGGGCTGTCCCTAAAAATATCACAAGATTTGGGGAAGACGGTGGGGATACTTTAGCTTGACAAATCCATTAGGAGCTGTATTTTCATGGCGGTGAGGTCTGAGTGCTTATGTTGTAAATGATGGGAGAAGGATGCAATTCTGTCATGTTATGGGTTTATATAAATTTGTAATAAAACCAATACAGAAATATTACTTCCCCTGTAGCATCTATTCGTAGCATGTAGTGCAGTAGATTCATATGCTTAGCTTACTCCTGCCATCTAGTGTTGGGCTTGGAGGTTGCAAGTTGTTTTTGTTCGAAAAGTCTTTTGAGTCAAGAGATACAGTGACTCCTCCTATAGTCTTTTGTGCATGGTCATCAACTCCTTTGTTAGATTTTTTTTCCTCATCAGGTGAGCTTAGGATATGAGCAGTAAAAGAAACAGTAAAGACGATCATGTAAGTAATGTATTATAAAGATAAATGTATAGTAGTAAAGCGCGCCCATGAGTATTTGGCTTCTGGGAAGGACGGTGGCTGCATATGAATCTACAACACTACATGCTACGAACAGATAATTACAGGGTAACTAACTCCATTTGCAGCATGTGTTGGTCATAGATACATATTCTAAGCATCAAATGTAAAGCAGTGCTCCCCAAAAAGCAGGGTCTAGCTTATGTGGACACTTGAAGTGTTTGCAAGACAACCTAACCTATTCTAGCTTGTTGTTCAGATAGGACATCTACACAGTAATGCTTGGTGAATATATATGGGTTATTCCAAGAGGCCGTTTTACAGATATCCAGTAACGGAAGGTAGCCTAAGCAAGCCGTAGAGGCTCCTTTTTTTACAAATGCAATGTGCTCTTGGAGCAGCTGGTAGAACTTGTTTTGCCGTGCAATAGCAAGTTTGTATACATCTAGCTATCCACCTTGCAATTCCTGCTTTCGAAATTGCAGAGACTTTGAAGGTTTGAAAAAGCTGCTGAATTTTACAAAAGGGCTTTTTGTCCTCTAGATGTAATAAATTGCAGCTATTAACATCAAGTGTGTGTAGTGCTCTCTCCGCTAAGGAGACAGTTTTTTCCCCAAAACCAGAGCTCAATGGTCTGATTTAAATAAAAAGAAGAAGCCACTTTAGGAAGACATTTGGGGCTTGTTCTTAGTACTTGTTTATCAGGACCGACTTGGAAAAATGTTTCTTCCAAAGTGAGTCCCTGAAGTTCGCTGATCCTTCAAAGGGATGTTATAGCTACTAAAAAGGCCAATCTCCATGGGAGAAACTGTAGATCACATGAATGTAATGGTTCGAAGGGAGTTTCCAGAAGTGTGGTGAAGACTATATTGAGATTCTCAGACTGGTGCTGGTGGAATGGGGCGTAATAACTCTTATGTTCCTTCAATAAAAGGGGCGTGGTTTGCAGCCCATGATGGTGGTCGCATAGGCGACGAGCTCCGGGCCCGGGGCTCTTAATCGGCCCAAATATCCGTTCGCCCTTCACACTCGGCTGATGGTGACATCGTGGCAACCCACAAGTCGGAGGGCTCTGAAAACAATACTGCCAGGGGCCGTGGCGGATTGCAGCCCTCAATCCAGCACACAGACGATCTCAGAGACGTGGCGGGCCTGTGAAGTGGGTGTGGCCTTGGACGCCTGGAGCTCTCCTGCAAGCTGTCTGAGACTGCAGCAATCGGAGGTGGCGTGCAGCTGCATGCGAGGGCCTGGATCTGGGCCTGAAAGAGCTGAGGCGGCCCAGGGGGCTGGTGGAGATCTGTACCTGCCCGCCGAGGTCCGTGACAACTGCTGGTGTTTACCCCAGTGGCGCTGACGAGCACACAGCGACCTCCCCCCTTCTTTGGCGGTGGTGGGAGATTTCTGGAACGACTGGGGAAGCGTCGCTCTTTCCCTTTTCCCCCTCTGCAGGATACTCAAGAAGCGGCTCCCCGGGGGATCCCGCGACCCTGCATGGATTTGCTGCACCCTGCTGGATTAACTTCATTGGTCCCTGTGCTTAGGCCATAACACCATTGGGGCCCGAGACTGCGGTGCTGGGGTTTGGATCCAGATTGCTTTGCCCTCCCTTTCCTATGGCGCTGGTCCTCTCGCTGGGCACAGATGCAGACTAATCACCTGTACTCCCATTGCAACCCGATTGGACACCTCCTGACACGCAGTAAGTGAACACCGACTGTGTGATTGCTGGCCTGGTCTGGAAGGAAGCTGCGGGGTGTTCGTTGACCAGGCTCTAGTCTACGTAGGGTTTGATTAAGGGGCAGGCCTGCGCCTTGGTGTCACAGCAGCTGGGACATTGCCCTTTCCAGAGGTGGCTGCGCAGTGTGGGACTGTTGCTAAAGTGTGTACCCCAGAGTGTCATCCCGGATTCTGGCGAGATTATCCAGAGACGGCGTTTACGGACGACGGATCCCTATGACAGACTGAGTCGCACTGGGGCAGCTATTGAGAGACTGCTTGTTCTAGAGCTTGGAAGGGAACCTGTTGCGGCCCTGCCAGGAGAGTCATGCACCTGGTCCAGTCACCATTATGGGTAGAGGGAAGAGCAGAACAACATCAAGATCTAGCAGGGCTGGGTCCCGCTCCCCCCCTCAGAGACCTAATCTGTGTGCTCTCGGCAGACGGACGATGGGGTCACGTCTTCTCCCCCATTTGATAAACTGGACACGATCCTACAAGAAATGAGCAATTCTAGATCTGAACTCGAAAACCAGTTGGGCACGATTTTAGTGGAACTCAATCTACTCAAAGACTACCACAGGAAACTAGCTGAGAAAGTTAAGTCCACGGAGAAAACGCTTGACACAGTGGTGCCTCAGTTGAAAGACCATGACGAGCAGTTGAAACACCTGCGCCATCAAGTCGAATCCTTACAGGCCCGAGCGGATGATGAAGGACGGGCTCGGCGCAATAATCTCCGTATCATGGGAGTCCTGGAGGGCACAGAGGGCCCCAAACCCGACGCTTCATGTGGAAGCGTGGCTGAAATCCAGTGTAGCCCCTACAGGCCTGTCCGTGCACCTTACTGTTCAAAGAGCTCACCGAGTTCCCACTTATTGCCCTCTTCCTGGAGAGACTCCCCGACCGATATTGGCCAGGATCTTGAATTATAGGGATCAAGACCATGTGCTACAAGCTGCAAGGGAGAATGGTCCACTGCAGGACTGACAAAGCCAGAATCTCCATAGTCCCAAACTATACGCTGGCGGTCCAACGTAATCGCTTCTCGTTTATGGAGGTCAAGGCTAGGGTCGGTGCGGCAGGCCTCACGTTCGCATTGCTTTTCGGAGCAAAGCTGAAGGTAATTCAAAATGAGCGTTCGTTATTTTTTGATATGCCGGATGCTGCATGGGACTGGCTGGACAGGCACTTCCCGGACACAATGTGAGCCAAACGCACGGAGTCTACACAGCAGAAATCTCAGCAGGGCCCTCGGAGGAGTCGGTAGGGTCTTATGGCACAGCGCACGGGGTCCAGTACACCACCTCGACAGCTGATTAGGGCGGGTAGGCAGGAGGCCCTCCGATCTGCCACGGCCTTTTGTTCTCTCTGTCCACCTATCAGCACCAGTCCCTCTGAGGAGGTGAACACTGACTCGGACTCCGGAGGGAGTGTGGCACTGTTCCCTTCAGAAACCACACAACTAAGTAATGATCCATTGGGTTAACTCCGTGATGTACACATTAAGGGGATTCTCCTATGTCACTTTGATGTTATGTGTATACTTAATAATCAGTCTGTGAATGATGTTAATCAGTCCCTAGCCATTACATGTTTTACTATAATATGTGTATAGTATTGGAGAAGTGCGTAAATAATGCTTGGATGAGTCCCGTGGACCGGATAGTCCTGGGCAGATCCACTAGATACAAATGCAACAAACTAAGTACGCAGCATACCCCACAAGCGAAAGCAGTTGTTTACAATAGATCATGTTACGTTTTATAGCAAAGTTTGGTCGAGCGAAGTTGGATCGTTGGTCCCAGTATTGGGTTAAGGTTGTTTTGATTAGATTGTTGCTGCACTGTCCGATTGCAGTCTGGGGGTTGGTGGCTTGGGGGGGCGGGGGATGGGATGGGAATGCACCTGCCGTTATGTCTTTTTAAAATGATGTCGGTGGTTAAAACTTACACTGTTATTTCCTGGAACGTTTGGGGGATGGGGCAATTCACAAACGTCTTAGAATAGCTGCACGGTTACATCACGGTAAAGCCAAAATAGTCTACCTCCAGGAGACCCATTTAATACCATCGGAGTCTTGTAAATTACAAAGACATTAGAGGGGTCAGTTTTATGCAACGGCGTATTCCGCCTTCTGGGGGGGAAGGAGGGGCGCGATTTGGTTGCAGTTCTCTATTCTCTCACCTAGCGTAGAATTTTTGAGCATGGTAGATACGTGCTGCTGCGTGGTGATCTGGATGGCACACAAGTTGTATTGCGATCCTTCTATGTTCCCAATGTGGACCAAGAGGCTTTCCTATCCAGAGTGTCGCAGGCGCTCTTAGACTGGGCGTCCTACACTTGGATACTAGGATACTATAATGTAGTATTTGATGTACACCTGGACCGGTACCACCCCCGCCTAATACTGCCTCTGTCACTCAAGCTGCCACTCTACGACTTGATGGGCATGGGGGTGGGGACTCTTGAATGGCTGCATCTCACAACACGTTAATATGAGTGAATACTCTCTTTAATCCCACCCGCACAACTTACACACCCGTTTGGATCACTTCCTTTGTACTCCAGATTTGTCCCTTACGATCACACAGAGTACTTATTTGGGTAAAACCATATGTGACCATAATCCTATAGAACTGACATTAAATTGGGGCCGTGTTCCCACGCCTATCCCAACGTGGCAATTGCAACCCTTGTACTTTGAGGATCCAGTGTTCCGTTCTACATTGGCAACTGCTATTGCCACATATTTTGATGAGAATGAGGGTACTGCCTAGATCGCTGGAGCGGGAGGCTTTTAAAGTGACGATGCAGGGATTCTCCAAGGGGTCCCTGGTGGGTCTCAGATGAGAGGTATCTAGGGACATAACGGATTTGAAGGATAAATTACAGTCATTGGAATTAGCTGCCCGGACAAACACAGGTTGTAGGCGATCTACAAGAGGCCAGGATAAAATACGCCAAACTATTAGAACGACTAAGAACGATTGACTCAAACGATTATACTCTATGCACAGACGCGGAAGCAGATAGGGCCAGCACATTATTGGCACGTCTGATTAAACCACAAATGTCTCCCACGCCAATACTGGCAGTCCATGATACTCCTCGCACCCTGATAACTTCCCAAGTTGATATAAATAGGACATTTCACAAATTTTGTACTAATCTTTACATGGCTCCTTCCCTCGACACCTCAGATACAACCGCTCTCTTTCTTGGAGCTTTAGACCTCCCTACCATTTCCGAATCACAGGCTGAGGAATCGGCAGCCCCACTCACTTTGGCAGAGATTCGTAGGGCTGTAAACGCTCTGGCCCGTAATAAGACCCCGGGCTCAGATGGGCTGCCCATCGAATACTATTCCACTTATGCGGCAGCATTAGTCCCGAAATTACTGCAACTTTATACCACTTCACTTACAGAGGGCACATTACCACTCGCAACCAGGGAGGCAATAGTAACCGCCTTGTTGAAGCCCGACAAGGTCCCGACTGACCTTGCATCCTATAGACCAGATATGAAATCTTGGTTCAAGTCTTAGAATGTCAATGTCGGCAACAACCACGAAGAGGTTCAAGATTTGTGGAATCATGAACCAACGCGCATAATGTGTTACGCTAAGCAGCAAGGTTAAATGCGGCCAGCAAAACTTAGCTTACACGTCTTTTCAGATTCCAAAAGGACACTGAAGCGAAGTTTTGATGACTGGAATTTTAAACAAAGACATATGTTGTCAGTTTTGCATTCACGCAGCAAGTGCTGTGTACCCGAATGGAAGTGTAGGCTAGGCCTGCCTTTTGTAAATGGAGTAGGTAACAAATAAGATCTTGTACCGTAGGGGAGTGCAGTTGGATCTGTTTTATTAAGCAGTAATGTACAAACCTTTTCCATTTCACCGCATGGCATGCCCATGTAGTAGGCCTACGGGCTTGTTTAAGAATGGTCATACATTCTTGTGGAAGATTTAGGTATCCAAACTCTAGGATTTCAGGAGCCAAATCGCTAGGTCAGGCAGCTTGTGGTTGGGGTGTCTGACCCTGCACTGCTCCCGAGTTAGAAGGTATGGGCAGATCAGCAAACTCTCGTGTGGCACAACTGATAGCTGTAGCAGACTTGTGAACGATGCTTGTCAAGCCCATGCTGGGGCTCTTAGGATTAGTGTGAGTGATGTTTGTCTGAGTTTCTGAGCCACATAAGAAATCAGTAGGAGAGGAGGAAAAGCGCAAGCAAATATCCCTGACCAATGGATCCATTGGGCATTGTCCTTGGACCGAGGGTGATGAAACATGGAGGTGAAGCTATGGTATTTTAAGTTCTGCTGTGTGGTAAAGAGATCTACCTCTTGGGTTCCCAATTGTTGAAGTATGAGTGGAGTACTGTTGTGTCAATTTCCCACTTGTGTATCTGTTGAATTCTGCTAAGCATATCTGTGAAGTAGCTGTCCACTCCTGTTAGGTATTCTTCTAGGAGATGGATGTCCTAATGTATGGCCCACTGCCATATGCATTGGTCTAGACTAGACAGCTGTATGTAGTGTTTTCCACCCTGTTTTTGTATGTAATATCTGGCGATCATATTGTCCATGTGGAATAGAACCATCTTGTTTTAAAGATGTTGAAAAGCTTTGAGAGCCAATTGAATCGCAAAAAGCGCTAGATGACTGATGTGTACAGAAGCTTGCATTAAAGACCACTTACCACACACTGAGATCGTGTGTGCACTCCCCAACCATGTAAGCACGCAACTGTTGTAATGGCTACTTGCTCAACTGGGGCCTTGAAAGCCCGATCCTGCAATAAATTGTTGCTGTTCCACCACTGCAGAGAGGGATGGTTCGCCATCCCTGTCAACACTAGATCTTGTAGGTGCCCCTCCGCTTGTGACCATTGTGACTATAGACACTGTTGTAGGGAGAGCATGTGCAGTTGTGTGTTGGGCACTATTGAAATGCAGGAGGCCATCATACCTATAAGGCTCATAATGGTTTTGACTGATGTGAAGATGTGGCTGAGAAACAGGCAACATATGCTAGATCTTTTGTACTCTTGCAGGACTGCTATAAGCCTTTGCTGAGACGGAGTTTAGGGTAGCCCCAGGAACATTGAGCGTGAAGCCCACATTGTGCAGAAGGTTGATTTATTTTGCGTGTCCTGCAGATGTTCTTTGCTAGCAGTTTCGATCAGCCAATTGTCTAGAAAGGGTAACACGTGTGTGCCCCTCCCTTCTGAGATGAGCAGCTGAAACCGCAAGACATTTTGTAAATACTCTTGGTGCAGTAGTTATTTTGAAAGTTAATAACTTGAATTGATTATGTTGGCCACTTACTTTATATTGGAGGTAGCGCCGATGGGCTGAGTGTATTGGTATGTGGTGTTTTTGAGGTCGATGGCTGTCGTGAAGTCTCCTAGCTGAAGTAGCGCTACTGCAGTGTTACCATGCGGGTGAATTGAAGAGGGGGGGGAGGGGGGCAGGGGGGGGGGGGGAGGTCGACGCAGACCGCTACATCTTATTGAAATTGGATTCACGACCTCAACCCCCATTATTGCCTCTGTATTGTCCTCTGTGATAGGACTAGTATTTTGGGGTTGATAGGTGCCTTGCTGCTTCTGAAAGGTATCTACTTCTGTAGCAGATGTTCCTTTGAATGCCCCTCTGTACTGACCCCTACGAAAGGACCCTCTGTGTTGGTATTTTTGTAGGACTGCAAAACACACAAGATGATAGACGGAATGTTGCACATTGGCAAAACATTCACCCCCAGTCATAGATCTGGGTTTAATCCATTGTTAGTTTGCTCACCACACCACTCCAGTTCAGACTGGCTCAGCGTGGTGAGCAAAATAACGATGGATTAAACCCAGATCTGTGACTGGGGGTGAATGTTTTGCCAACGTGCAACATTCCGTCCATCATCTTGTGTGTTTTGCTGTTTGCCCTATGTGGGAAGGGTATACCCAGACGTGGGTCCCATGCTCACTATGCCACTGGAGTCCAGCTATCCTGGCTGAAGAGGGGTGAAACCCCAAAACCGGTCCTAGGATGCTTGATTCTGATCCAGGGAAGACATGGCTTGGCAGTTCGGGCTGGACTGTTCCCATGAGGCACAGGGTCAAGACAAATTGCATATGGCCATGTCTGAACTGGGGTGGCATGGTGAGCAAAATAAAGATGGATTAAACCCAGATCTGTGACTGGGGGTGAATGTTTTGCCAATGTCTATCATCTTGTGTGTTTTGCTGATTTTTGTAAGACTCCCATGGCTTTGGCCATGTCTGTCTTTTTTAAAAAGAACTCATAACATTTTGTCCACTTTAGAGCTAAAGAGGTGTTATCTGTCAAAAGCTATACTGTGGGGATATTGCTGAACATCAAGCTTAAATCCCAACACCCTTAACCATGCTTGGAATTGGATTAGCATTCTAGTATTGAATTCCCTAGCACTGATGTCTGCAACGTCTAATGCACACTGGATTGTTGCATTAAAGATTGACCTTGCCTTCCTCAACTAGTTCTGTTCCCTTCTGTAATAATTACTGCATCTCGTCCCACTGAGCTGGCGATTCTAAAGTAGCTTCCTTCCTGTACTGCAACTCATTTTCCTGCAGCATCAAATGTCTTACTCTCCTTATCTATGGGAGGTGCGTCACCTGGCCCCAGAGTTGGTTCATTTTCTAGCTGTATGTACTACAAGAGGATCTGTGGGGAGGTGTCCCTTATTGATGTTGGGTCAGTTGGTGAGGGTTTGTATTTTTTTTTAATCAACCCTAGGCGCTTAGATGCGTGATTTGACAGGTTGCAGACTATGTCAATCATGGGCTTGAGCAGGCCCTCTAGCATGGGTAAGAATTGGGGGTTTTCGGTGTCTGACAGTGGCTCGGCATCAATTTTTGAAGCACAGGTAGAGTCGGGCTCATGGCTCCGAAAAATACGTCCGAACACGACGGCAGTGACAAACAAACCATGACCATGAGCAGTTGACTATAGGAGGATTCAGAATACCCCATCATGACACAGAAGACTTTTTGAACAAAAACAACTTGCAAAGTTTGTGCCACATCACTAGATGGCAGAAGTGTGCCAAGCATGTGTATCTACGGCCCAACACATGCTACAAACGCAAGGTTATTTTAAGGGGGAAAAAAGTTGCTACAATTATTTTCAGTTTGCAATATCTCACCAAGCTTGGTAATTATTTTCTTGATAGATGTACTAACAGTGGAGAATCTAGACACAAAAGTCAGTCTATGTTGGACTGACTTCTTAATTTTGTTTAAAAGTTCACTTGTGTGGCTACTCAACCACACTTTTGCTAAAACAGCTTCACGTTACCTGCCGGCACAGAACCTAATCTTTCTGCTCCTGTAAAACAATTTCAAAGACTTTACCATTTTTAGAAACTATTTTTAATCTCATGAATTGCGAATCGTGTAGGTGTTGTTCTAATTTCGGCCCTCTAAATTACGCCCAATTTCCCTCCTCTCTTTGATGGCCAAAATCACCGAAGCTTATATCAATTCTATTTTCTTCTCTTCAGTTACATTGACACCCACAATATGCTGGACCCTTCTCAGAATGGTTTTTGTCCACGTCATAGTACGGTGTCAACTTTCTTGGCGGTCACGGAACATCTGCGGCACTCTCTGGATTCTGGAGGCACTTCTGCTTGGATTTTATTTGACTTAATTGCTACATGTGACACTGTGTCCCACCAGATTCTTCTGCAGCGCCTGGAGGACATTGGCACTGCCCTGGGGTGGTTTTCCTCATTCCTTTCGGAAAGATCTGTTCAAGAGATCGCCCCTCCTTTCTGCTCTCAGTCGCACAGTGTCCGCCAGGGTGTGCCACAGGGCTCTGCCCAGAGTCCGATCCTTTCTAACATTTATATCCGGCCCTTGGCAGCATTGGCAAAAGATGAGGCCTGACTGTTGTCTCCTATGCAGATGACACGCAGTTAGTGATCGCTCGGTCTAATAACCCTGACCTGGATGCTGCTAAGTTTCGGGATGATTTAACAGAGGTCGCGAACTGGATGACATCAAATTGCCTTCCACTTAACACGACCAAATCAGAAATCTTGCTGGTGGGGAAAAAACACACATCTGTGGAGTGAGCAATGGTGGCCTTCTGTTTTTGGTTCTCCACCCTCACCTAAGCAAACAGTTAAAAATGTGGGTGTCTGGTTCGGCCCTTTCCTTCCAGCCACAAACAAAGGCTGTGGCCGGAGTTTGTTTTGGACTTCTCCGAGGTCTTAAATCTCTGTTGGGCTTTTTTGAGCCCAAAATCCGGCAGGTCATCATCCAGGCTACCATTTTGTCTAGGCTGGACTATGCTAGCGCTCTATATCTGGGAGTTAATAGAGCAAAGACAGCACCTCCAGAGAATACAGAATGCGGCAGCACGACTGTTTGGGCTTCCCAGAACTTTCCATATTTCAGAGTTCATTAATAGAATCCATTGGCTCCCTGTGGAAAAGCGTGTTCTTTTTAAAACTCTGTATTACTCACCGGATTTTCTACTCTCAATCCCCAGAAAGTCTTGCAGATCTTTTTACATTATACACGCCATCCAGTCTCTTGCGCTCCTTTAATTAATACCTGGCGGTTATACCGCGGGTTAAGAAAGTCAGAGTAGGACGACGTTCGTTTCGAGCTTTAGCTCCTAAACTTTGGAACTCCCTCGCGGAGAACATTAGCTGCATTTGCGATCACATAGCTTTCCATGAAGCTATAAAAACCAACCTGTTTTCTAATTAATTGATTGGGGCATTGGCTTTGCGGGGCTTCCTTTTCCTGTCTGTAATTAGCGCTGGGACGCCCCTTTGCTGGGGCAGCCATGCGCTCTACAAATTATATAACATAACATAGAATCTGGATGAAAACTGCAAAGGTGAAGATCATTATTTCTGTCAGTTGCTTTTCTGGATACATAGTGGATAAAGTTGAACCAGCACACCTACATCTGGAAATGCTTTGAGACTTTTCAATGTGATGTGGGCATTGAATATGCAGATTTGTTTTGGATGGATGTCAGCAATGATGTCCTGTAACCTATTTATGGAGCTGTTCCACAATATTAAGAGGTCATCTATATATCAAAGGTAACGTAGCAACCGTTCTTTCCACTGCTTACTGTTCAAAAGGAAGGCTTGAATTCAGACATGAATATATTGGCTTAGCTGGGGGCCCGCGTTAATCCCATGGATGCACCACTGAGTTATAAGTAGAACTGGTTATTCCATTGCTGTAAAATCTCAAGTCCCACCTTTCATTGTCTTTTATGAAATATTTAATGATTTTAAATGGAAGCAGTTGCAGTGTATTTTTTTACACGTCTAAATTATACGGCTAGCTTAGCTTGCGAGAAGGCATCATATACAATTCATTTGAGCGAGTGGTCTACTCAAAGCGACATGAGGTCTGATCTGTTAAATATGCAATGTAGATAAGGGTGAAACTGGGGCTTCAAGACAATCTAAAGGAACAGACGAGGGACATGTGGCATACTCTTAAGTGGTTGGAGAATGACATCAATTGACAGTGTACTGGTGAGAGCACCAGGTTTGCCTTGGGAGGGATTAGCATAGAATTTGCCGGTTGAAGATCACTCTGAAATGAGGGGGCAGTGAATGACTATTATACAGAATACAGGTCTCCCAGTCAACAGCCTCAAACAAATGTAAGCCTAAGTAGGATGTTTCTTTTTAAACATCTAGCATTCCGGATTATAATTAATAGAACATCAGCAACAAATCTTTGCCACAACTTGTACAACTGGAAACATCTGATCAGAGGAACTTCGTACATCTAACTATGAGGTAGCAATGTCTGTCTATATATTACCTTCATTTCGCCTTCTTCTACCACGAGCTGCCAGTTGGCATCACCACCCACATCTTGCAGAGAGTAGGTCATGTGGTTTTTTACCATCTCCTCCACCTTCAAGAACACAAGAAAAAAATAGGAAAACATGAAGATGATGGCAAACCCATACAATTGAATTCTGTGATTAAATACAACAAGGATTCCCAAACACAGAAGCATTTGATCAATGCACACAATACTACAGCAGCAATCACATTTCAGGTTAGAAAAGAAACATTTAGCAGTAGATCGAAACAAATCAATAACTAAATTAGGCTAACTGAATCATTTATTTGTAAGCGTTTGTGATCAAACCACTGAAAATGTGAATGAGGCTTTCCACTGTGAAGCATGCCGACTGACCTTCTTTGATGCCCCTGTGGAGTATATGGGGACAGGTCAGCCAGCCAGGCTTCCCCTTTACCACTTTGGACCAACACTCAACGAGTCTGTATGCAAAAATTCAAAAGGAGTATATATTCCAGTTCATATATGCTGCACCTTATAACGAATCAAACTAAGCAGCATTATGTTATTTTTCATGTACAATTTGCACGAATCTTAATGTCCAGCTAATCAACAAGACAACTATGACTGCCAAACAATGAACCATGTAAACGACAAGAGGAAAAAAGACAAGATAATGACTGCTTGGACCAGTCAGTGTCAGCAACTTGCTTAGCTCACCTTAGAGAGTCACTTGCCAGGCCTATCCATCAGAACATGAAGGGTAGGGCAGTACCAGTAACATGGTTAGCTGGAGTCTCTGAAAGACTGATAATTATGGGTCACAGTTGATATAATGCGGATGCCTGTAACTGGCCACCAAGGTAGAGGTTAAGCCACACCTTATCAGAACCTTTAAAATACTGGTATATCCGGCGTATAGATCACACAACTACCAGAGTGGGGAATCCAGAAAACTGGTACAGATGGCTCACACCCTTAGTGAAGTGACATTACACAAATGTGCATGGTTAGGGCCCGCATGGCTTCGAAGGAGTCAGCCCAATATGCAGCTAATGTCTTTAAAAGGCCAGTGGGACCGGCAAAGCCAGCCACACATGTGAATACTTGTGGTTGGCTGGAAAGTTTGGGGGCCAATTATGTTCTACAGAGAAGCATCTGGAACACAAGACGGCAGGGATATAGTCAGACACATGTCCAGACAGTGTCTTTGTAAGAATGGCCAGGCTGTGTCGGAGTCATTAACATGTAAAAACTCTGTAAGGCTAGCAGGCAGCGGCACAGCCAAACACCGGTCAGGCTATTGTTTTCAGAAAAGGCCAGAACCGATAGACACATTGCAATATTTTGACTCTTTAAGCTGCAGAAGACTGGGCAGAATTAGTCTTTAAAGAGGCCTGTATCTCTGTAAGGTTAGGCAAGTGGGCAGGAAGATCGTAAGCGAGGATTCTACTTTTGAGAGACTGAAAAGGTAAACACAGTTAAGTGCATGCTGGGCTGGGGACGCTATAGCCGGAGCGAAGCCAATTGCATGTTTGATTAATGCATTTGAAAGATAATACTGAATTGTCCAGCTCAGACATATGGCTTGACAAGTGTTTCAGCGAAGAAGGGGGTGGAGAAGTGATGGTGCAGGCTCACTCACATATGATACTATGAATCCTTTTCAAAGCACCTCTCTGAGTTAGTGAACAGTTGCATGCATTTAAAGTCATGAGTCTTCCTTGCAATGTCTTTCTTGAAATTACTCTTGAACACTGCATCCTTCCTTTTTGGTTTTAAGGCTGAGTAAGTGGTATCTGTCCATGTATATCCTGGCAGCACTCTCCTACAGAAACCTTCAGTAAGGCATCTTGCACACATGATTAAGCATGCCAGGTTATTTAAAGACAGTGATTTTTTTCTTCCTTATGAAGTCCTGTCCATGTGTCAGTGTGGTACGTGCTCAAAAGTTTTGCATTGCATGGGGACTTTCTTCATGGTATGAATTCTTAACATAACAATTCGACTGGAATTGAAGGGTATGTATGCAGAAAGGTGCTTTATTACAGTCTTATCTTGCTTCTGAATGGGTTGTTAATGTATGGCCATTTGGTGTAGGGTTTCTAAATAACTTGGACTGTAAGCAACAACCAGCTGGAATAGATTTTAGCCTATTTTGCTCTGAAAATCAAGGTTTCTTCTGTGGATCAACAGTGCTTGGTACATCTGGTTGCGCACACATGTATTTGCATTCACGGTGAAGGAATTCAAATATGAAGGCTTTTGTTTTCTGTACTCTCTGGTATGCCCGAGCATCTCTTAATGGTTGCCTGTGGCGGTACATAATATGACAAACTTCTCAGCTGTGATAAGTAATCAAAAACCTCTTTACAGAATGCATTCATAGAAAGCTCAATTTAAACCTTAACCACCAGTTCTGATACATCAGATACCATCCATATTCCTACAAAACACTGAGATCCAGCACACCACAACGTTATTTTGCAATCATGTAATATATCAGTCCATTCAGCAGGTGTGATTTCACAATTGTTTCTTTATTATATTCTTCTTTTCTTTACAAATGTAAAAGACAAACAGCGTAGCCGACGCGTTTCGTCCAAGCGGACTTCTTCAGGGCAATCACTTAAATGTAAAGAAGGTTTCAACTTTTTTCCCTCCAACTTCAAGAAATATAGCTATACCTTCCTCTAGTAGTCCCAGTCAAATACGTTTCCTTATTCTTCGTTTGTTTGATCAGGTTAAGTTATTCAAATATATTTATTTCATTAGTATACAGTTAAAATGATATCCGTATGTAGGAGCAGATTCCCTCCATCTAGAGGTCCCGACAGCCGGGACCTCTAGATGGAGGGAATCTGCTCCTACATACGGATATCATTTTAACTGTATACTAATGAAATAAAACAAACAAACGAAGAATAAGGAAACGTATTTGACTGGGACTACTAGAGGAAGGTATAGCTATATTTCTTGAAGCTGGAGGGAAACAAGTTGAAACCTTCTTTACACTTAAGTGATTGCCCTGAAGAAGTCCGCTTGGACGAAACGCGTCGGCTACGCTGTTTATGTCTTTTACATTTGTAAAGAAAAGAAGAATATAATAAAGAAACAATTGTGAAATCACACCTGCTGAATGGACTGATATATCACATGATTGCAAAATAACGTTGTGGAGTGCTGGATCTCAGTGTTTTGTTGACATATTGCTGGATCTTTTGATCCTAAGGAGGTTTAGGGGTATCTAACCTCATGATCCATGGCACCTGAAAAATATTGATAATTTTTGACCTAACTAGATGAATTGGTGCATTGAGATACCTACCTTATACCCAGTTTCGTTTGTGTATTACCATCCATATTCCTCCTCTGCCCCACCTCATTAAACAAAAATAAAAAAATATTTCTATAAAAACTTCAGGTTCATGAAATGCAAAGTTAGCTCATGAATGTGTGACATGAACATTTTAAACAATCAAGCGCACTGAAGAACTAACGTGGTTAGACAGGCGTAAGATAGACAAGTGGGATAGGTGTAATAAACATTTGTAGGTTTTTTTGTCACTTGCACAAGGTGTGCATTATTAAACAGATATAAGCAAGATGTGTAGAACCCAACAATTGCAATGTTACAATTACCTCCTCATTCTATTTTTTTATGTGTCTTATTTTAAGGACTAGAAAAGAAAAACGGAACAGACTGGCATCACCAACAAATAACTGTGGTAGAATTTGGCAAGAAACCAGGATACGTCATGCAGATCTATTGTGAGTGGCAAATTTGCTTTATTGAGAAGATAGATTTAAAAGACGTTAGCTCAAACTACAATTTTCAGTAATGTTTTAAAATATAATAAATGCATTCATATAAAAGATAATCTTCAGACTAAAATGGAGCAAAATATGCTCTATAAAACTCTAGAATATTAATAGTCATGGGGTTAACAATTGCAGATATTTCACTATTACAGGATTAATATGGAATTGCATGACTGTAGCACACACTGCATTATATGTATATGAAACAAAATATGAATATGGAATAAAAAATAGCATCACCTCTCAAGCCTGGATCAAAAGAGATGAACAAGGTTCGAAAGTTGTTATTGAATTCTTACTATGCTAAAGGCATATCTTTTCTAATTAGCCTTCCAAATGCATAACTCTAATTGTTGTTCAAAATTTAACTTTTCTTTTACCCATTCAAATGTATTTACTACATATAGTTACATTTATGGACCCCCAATCTTAATGTTTTCATTGCACAGGGAAACAGGATTAAATGGCCAGGTTCTCCTCTACTTGGCATAGTCAATAAATAGAATACTGTGTAGCACACTTTAACCATCCATGACCATGATCCACTTTCAGCCTGACTTGGCTTTATCTTTTCCGCTACTGTTGTGCATTGGTGCGCTACAGCCAGGCTACTCCCCACTGGGAGGTAGCAGTTGCGTTATTACAAGTGCCGAAACAACCATCTTTACTACTAATGTAGTTCTGTTTGAATCTTCTGGTATATTAATGCCATCATATTGCAAATTTGTTCTGTGCATTCTCCAGGATGTTGACCTACTAATAGGTGAACACATTCTTTAATCCCAAGGAACATTTCTCAGGTAAAGTCTGCAGGGGGGGTAGATATTCTACTCCCTAGGCAATATCTCAAAATCCAACTGCTACTTAGTTCGGTCAATAAAACGCTCATTCTTAAACAAATATTGTTTAAATTTCTATTCAATCTGGTTTCCAAGTGATACTTAAAATACATATGACTTTACTGCACTCACAATCCACTTCTGCTGTACCATTTCAATGCGCAGTAAGTAAAAAATATCTTTACATCAAGAGTTGCCTACTCCCCAGAATGTAAAAATAAAAATATCATAAAAGTTAAAATGTCCAACATGATAATATATGAATTATATGTATGGGTATCTACTTATAATCAACATTATTTGCAGTGGAATACATTTGCCATGATAGTGCAGTAACAATCAGCAATGCTTAGTAAAGTGACAAAATGTATTCAGCCAATTCAAAGCCTTGCAAGCTCTACCTTTCTCAACAGTGGCATTTAAACTCCACATGATCCGATTACCTACTGAGTCAAGCTTTATGGTACTTGTGGAGTAAAACATACGCTACTGCAAATTAGCCACCATGTGGTATTCATTTTAGTCATTGGTTCTCAAATTGTGGCCCGAGGGTTTGTGAGGCCTACTCAGGGAGTCTGCAACGGTTTTACAAATTAAGAACAAATATTGATGAATTAAAATTATTAAAGAATATACAAAGAAAGAAGCATAATTAAGCAAATAAAAATTTCATTTATATTTGATTGTGAATAACACTAAATATTTCAATACAAGATTATTTGGTCTATACTGGTTTCTATATTTTTTTTAGATTAAAATCCTAGAAATTGCTTAGGCTGGAAGAGCCCGTATTTCAATGAGGACTCAGGGTTGTCGCAGGACTCAAGAAGTAATTCAGTGGGGACCAACAGAAGTCAAAAGTTTAAGAACTGCCGATTTTAGTCACTAAGACTAACCTACATTACATCCTATGTATTGCAAAGCTAATTTGCGTTCTTTGAAATTAACTACTAAAAATAATTTAGCCAACACCCATAGTCCCCATTTTTTTTTCCTATCATTCATCATCAGTCTAATCCTTAGAGCTGACAGGGTTTTCATTCCAGAAAGTGTTAGCCAATCTCCATGTATACTTCGGGAGGAGGGGGGGGGTGAGGGACGTCAAGTGCAAGCATGTAAATACAGTTTGCGTCTGTGGATGATGTTAACCAAACATATAAGGCAAATAAGTGATACCTTAATTGGGCTAACAAATTAATTTATTTGCAAGCCTTCATAACAACTGTCACTTTTTCAAACCCTGTGCTAGCAGCACACCTTGATTATGGGAAACCACATTCCGCTCAGGAAGGCATGGTGTGATATGTAGTGCTACAATTTATATATATATATATATATCTCACACACACACACACAATTTGTTGAAAAAGTAGTATAAGTTTGTACTTGAATCACTCTTCTAGTTGTGAATCTCTTAACATTTCCACAGTTTGATACATTTAATATATGGGTAAATGCTAATGTTCAATGGTCTAAAAATTGTTTATTTTCCCTTGCATCACCATATTTTCACACACCTCAGCCATACCCTGATATACTGTCAACTATAAAACATAACATTTCAATGAAATATATTCAATGATTGTATCGAGGAAGACCGTCTTATGGGACACTAACCTCAACTGACTTTCTTTGAACCACAGATTAAGGTGGTCTCGGCCAGTTGCTTTTTCACTCGAAAGTCTCTCAGGAAAATGATTCATCTAGTCCCTGAAACCAATCGTAAACATCCAAACTGGAGTATGTGAACTGTCTGTACCTGGGCTTGCCTTCTTACCTGCTTCACCACCTGCAGATCATTCAAAATGCTGCAGCACATCTAATTCTGAAGATGCTAGAGCACCTTTCTTTTTCCACCTCCCTTCACCAACTGCACTGGCTGCCTATCAGCCATCACATCAAATTTAAAGCACTAATTTACGTGTACAGAGCCTTTCACTTCAAAGCCCCTATGGATCTGAGCAAAAGCCTGAAAGGGTACTCTCAGAGTACATCCTTGCGGTCCAATGCTTTGATGCTATTACAAGCTCCAAAAGTGCGTAGGGTGAGAAGGGGTTTAAGATCTTTTGCTTTCCTGACTTCTAAGCTCTGGAACGCTGTTCCTACTGCACTCTGCGCCGTTCCCTCTGAATTAATCCTTCGGAAACAGCTAAAGAGCTTCCTCTTCGCAGCTCGGCTATAGGATTTTGGTTCTCAAATCGTTGGGTCACTCTGGTTTGCTGCTGCTAGCGCCAGGATGCTTCCTAGGAAGCAACTGCGCGTACTGTAATTTATTGTATTGTAAAAGTGCATCAGCTCAAAGTGTGCACATTATGTGAGAAACAAATGAATGTCCATCTTAGACATAAAAAAATGCAGGAAGAAACAAATATCTAAGCTCTAAAGGAAAAGGAATACATTAGGAGACCAAAAAAAGGAGAACTGTTAAGGCACAAGAAGAAAGGATGCTGGCTGGCAAGTAGCCTTAAACAGTGAAGACAGAACATCCGTGAAGTTGATCAACTTGACTGTCATCATAACAGGCAACAAACGTTGCCTGATGGCCAGAATAGATCAGCTTCATGAATGGGAGGCAAGTAGCCAAGATGGCATCCACTACTTCTGCAGTTAAGCTGAGACTACTCAGCTGGTTGAACTCAATCTCATTGCATGAAGGGGTAGGATGGGAACATTTGGAAGAACCCAGGCCAACCATTCCTCCGGAAGTGGAAAATGGTGACAAGGACACATGTTAAGGCTAAGATGTCAGAGTGCCAAAATCTATGAACCCTATTCAAGTCTATCAGAATGAGCTGAACCCAGTCTGGTCTAATTTACCTCGGAACACAGGAAGTAGGGGCACAAGGAGAAACAGAGAGAAGACCGTAAACCCACTGAAGATAAAACGGGGCATTGAAATAACTTGTGGCTGGAACTTCAGATCACAAAATGCAGGAAACTGAACTCTGACAAAAATATATAACAAAGGCATGCCCAACTGGGCAAAGACACCTTGAACAACCTCCGGATATAGACACATCTTGTGGTCAGTGACGCAGATGCCTCCTGAGCTCCTCTGCTCTTGTGCTGATGGACACCTGCCAGATGATTGATAGTCAAGTTTATTTCTTGAATGTCCAGTCAAGGGCAGTCTCAGAGCTTCTGAGCAAAGTGGTCATGACCCAGCGCCACCCTGCGTGTTGGAGTACCACATGCGGACATGTTGTCCGTCAGAACCTGAACAGGTTTGCCTTTCACAGATGTAAGAAAGGCTTTGAGGTCTAACTGGATTGCATGTAGCACAAGATTTATGTGGTGTCTCTGCTACACCACACCCCCTCGACTACCAGACCCAGCGCGGACAATGCATTGGTCACCACTGTCCGCTCTGAGTGGACAAAGAGAATGGCTTGAGCCAAGTCCTTTTAGTGAACCTTCAGCCACCACAGACGTCCAGGAATGGTTTACCTTAATTTCAATAGTGTCTGAGACACAGTCAGTGCTGGGCTCGCTGGAGGTGGAGATGAAGGTTCTTCTGCAGAGTCCACATGTGCCACAGGGCATGAGTCACCAGCAGGATGCACAAGGCCAGGGGACAAAGACACTTCAGAAGCGGCCACCTGGGAACTCCGTAATGAGCCTGAAACATCAGAATCATATCCTGAAAGTCCCAGACAAGTTGCAGGGGTAGAAAGGCGTTATTCTGCACTATATTGAGGGCAGCTTCTACAAACTGAATTCTCTGCTTGAGTTTACTGTGGGACTTTGGCATGCTGACAAAGAACCCCAGTGAGGCCAGTAGGTAAACAATCATCCACAGGCATTCTGCGAGCAACTGAAGCAAGTACACCTTCAACAGCTCATCGAAGTACAGAAATACTTGTAACCTGAACTGCAGAGATGTGACCACTACCATCAACTTTGTAAATACCAGAGGCAGATGATAGAAGCCAGAATGGCAGGACAGTTAACTTGATGTGTTCAGACCACATAATGAAGGAAACACCTGTGGGAGGGCAAGATGGGTACGTGAAAATATGTGCCCTACACGTCCAAGAACAATCCTATCCCCAGGATCTAAGCAGTACCTGGACCTAAGTTAACATCTTGAATTGGTCCTTCTGAAAGGAGGAGTACATGTACGGACAACCCAAAACCACCCTTAACCCACTGTCTTTCTTGGGCACCAAGAAATCATGGAAGTAGCACCACTTTCCCTTTTCCGCTTTAAAAATAATCTGCGGCCTTTGGACTGCAAAGACAAAACCTCTTTGGCAAAAATTGCAACATGTTGTGTCAAAGCCCGAGCAAAAACAGTAGAACAGGAAGGGGTTGACAGAAAATAAAGGGTGTAACTACTTTGAGGACTCACTGATCTGAGGTAACTGCATGCCAGTCTAAAATGTATTCTGAACCCGGATGGCAGCAGATGATCACTAGAGGAGGAATCAAGAGTGGCTTCGTGGTAGCCACAGCAGGCAACAAGAAAAGGAGGACTGACCTCGCTGGTGGCCATTGATTCTGCCACTACCACACTCCATTGAGTCCCAAAGGGTTGAGTAGGATGCCTTTAGCAGTAAGTCAGTTGTCAGGATCAACCTTTAAATTTCCTAGTATTGATGATGGAAATGGTAAACTGGCGACAGTAAACAGAAGAAACAGGCATCAGCATGGCCATGTCTGCCTGTCTCCATAAAAAACTTTTAAAGAAACTAGAAAACCAGACGGTTAATTAGAGCCAAAATGCACAACAAAAAGAGCCCGAAGGCTAGAATTAACACTTCGGATTCTTAGTTCAATGGCTTTAAACAAAGTCAATGTGCTAATATGCATCATTGTTTAATAACATCTTATGACAGATCTACATTAATTCATCTGTTTGAAATGTCATGCAAATGTTGCTTCACAATCACTGTACTATCAGTGTACATTCAAACATAGATCAATGTTTTAACAGAAGCTTGATTGTAGAAACCCAATGCATTTCAGGTGATTGCACCCTTTATCAGGGGTAACAATGGGTGAATAAGCAGACCACTTTCATAGTTTACTTTATTTTCTTTGAATACAAGTTATGACTATTGAGTGCACAGTATTACCATAGTTTCTTAATGTTTTCCAGCCTAGCTTTTTACTGTGCACCTCCATACAAAACATCTTTTGAAGACAACTATTTGGATAGCCTTCTAACTTATGCTCTCAATGACAAGTTGGAAATTATATGTTTCCTATAAGCACCATAATTTACAGAAATTTGCTCACACACTGAACACATTCCATCAACACACAGGAAATTCTGGTAATCAGCCCAAGTTCACTAATTTTTATTTTGCATTATAGGTATGAATTGGGTTACTCGGTGTCACAATGTGGCCTGTGTCTACTATATTTATTTTACCTCTGTTCAGATTATGACCTTGGGGGTTAATTATGAATTTGACAACAATGCTGTTTGAATTGATTGTATTTTGACTACTTTAGCCACACTCATTATTGGATTGTCATTGAGAGTTTAGACACTGAAAACATGTTGGAATGCAGCATATTGAAATAATTAGCTGACATCCCCACTTTGTGAATTTCTTAATCAAAATATCATTTATATCCTACTGTAACCTCCCCGGGTTCTGTAAAATGTAATTATGCAATGAGAGATCTGGGAATGTGATCTGATCACTGAAATAACTATGTACGGGGTTTACTTGAATAGGTTTGTCTCTCTACTTAAGTTTTAAGTTTAGACTTGAAGAACATGGTGAAATTTGGCATATTGAAAAAAGTGGCTGACATTTCTCCTTCGGGAATTTGTGTCACAATATTATATCTGTATCCTGTTGTAACCTCCCTGGTTTTTGCAAAATGTAATCGTGTAAATGAGACTTGACAATGTGCACCGATCACTGAAACAACGATGTTTGGGATTTACTAGAATATTTTTTCATCTCCACCAAAGTTTCATCTTTCTTTAGGGTCTTTCCTTCATGTCTATAGGAGTTATCACTTCACACCATGACGTGTTCAATAACACGCACTACGCGTACTCTGGTTCACTTCACTGCATGAGGATCGGCACAGGGACAATTGTTACGCATCGCTGTGTAGATAACAGACAAGTAATGTGTACATGTGAAATATAGCCCGCTAGTTTAGTTTTTTTGAATGATTTGTAGAAACAGGCTTTTACAGTGTGATTTTTCTATACCAGGTTGTTGCTGTTAAATCAGTGTTCTTTCGGAACCATGTTTATATGTAGAATTGGGGATTCTTTAGCTGCACAGCTTTTTGCCAGACTAAGTTTGCATGCTAAACATGATGATTACCGCCAACGTTGAGTTACATTTTGATCCTCTGCGCATAGCATTTCAGTTTGCTCAGGACTTCCTGTTTTTGGATTGAAGACAGTTTCACTAATAATTACAGTCGGGAAATACCATTTGTTTACCTAGAAATAATGTTTGTCTTTACAGTTATTATGACGCATGTTGCGCACAGTAGCCACTCTTGAAAACGAAGTATACAACAATAGACTTGTTGGTTTGCACGTGGCATAAGTTAAGGCTTGATCACATTTTTTGTAGTTTAGATTGATAACCATCTTTTGACAAATGATGATTTTGTGTGAGAAACTAAATGACACGCCAAACGGGCATGATAATTATCGTTGAGCTCGTTTTATTTGGTAGCACTATGTAGTTTGTCTGGTTTTGACAATAGTACTCATTCCTCAACTACTCACTACCTTGTAACATAGGTTGCATCTATTAACACTGGTTGATTTTAGGAGCCTTTCAGCTTATAAAGCACATGTGGAGAATTAAGGAAAAGGCTTTCCCTTTTTTCCTTTCATTCTCGCTCTATTTCTAGAGTTCTTTACTTTTGCCTAGATGGGAATACAACTTACTAGAAGAACATTTTGACATAGCAATGTTCAGCTTATTCATCTATTGGTACGTCTGATGAAGAGTACAATCACCTAAAATCTATTGGGTTTCTACAATCTTATTGCCGTTACAGCATTAATCTACGTTTGAATGTACACTGATAGTATGGCGAACTTGAAGCAAATATGTATGACGTTTCAAGTAAACAAATGAATCCATAAATATTTTAAATGAGGTTATTAAACAATGACATGTCAGCATGTTGAGTTTTTGTTTAAAGCCATTGAACTTGGAATACGAAGTATTAATCCTAGCCTACGGGCTCATTTTGTTGAGCGTTTTGGCTCTAGTTTACAGTCTGGTTGTCTACTTTTTCAAAATAAACCTTCTGCCAGGCCCAAAACTTCCTTTTTAGTACATATAAATCACTACTAGGGTAGGCCTTAAACAGCCTAAAGGGCAGGGTGAAATGTATGTAAAACGTTGGCCAGGCAATTCTAAGTTTTACACGACCAGATGTTAAAAAATTCGAACATTTGTTTTTCATTATTGTAAGGCCTATCTCTCTCTTAGGAGAACCTTGAAGTGACATTATTACACGCATTAAGGATATTTTCCAAATGGAAGATGGTAGAAGGTAAAGAGTTCATGTGTGGTGTCTTTGGAATTGTAATGAAAAGTTCTCACTTATGATGAAGTATGATTTTAGGTTACAATTTTGAAAGTACCACTTTTAGAAAGTTGCAAAAAGAGCAATTGATGGACACAATGCTGCACAGTGTTAAAACTTCACCCTAGTACAGAGATCTGGGCCCAAATCCATCGTTTTTTTGCTCCCCATGCCATTCAGTTCAGACGCAGCCATATGCAAATCGGTCTTGACCCTGCTCCCCATGGAAACAGTTCAGCCGGAACTGCCAGGCTAGGTCCTCCCTGGACTGGAAACAAGCATCCTGGACCGGTTTTGGGGCATGACCCCTCATAAGGTAGGCTTAGTCTTTTTTGCGTTT